>NW_009258118.1:2613516-3074819 GCF_000149755.1 Phytophthora sojae
GGCGACGACCATTTCTGCTATCAGCTCTACGCAGACGTCTGTCTCGCCGAGCGGCGGGGACCTTTCTCGGCGGGCTCGGCAGCACCCAACGCAGGAATCTCCGGCGGCCCAAATAGCCCGCAAATAGGCCGCGGCTTCCATATTTCGGCGCCACCTGGGCCCTTTTCGCTCTTGCTTCTACTACTATGCAACAGGCGTTGAGAAGAAACTTCCGTAATTCAGTGGACGTCACCCACAGATTAAAACTCTAGTATACAAGTTATCAGTAGTGTTATATATTCGTTAAGTTCCTATCAAACGCACTGAATTATGGAATTTCCTCGGCTGTGCGCCCTTTTCTAAGGAAAAAAATGTGTCAGGGCTTCGCCCATACAAACGCGAGTCAGTCAGCTCAGCACTCAACTTGAAGGGAAGAACGCAGACAGCAGCGAAATCCCACCGAGGCACGCAGCTCCGCTCTCCCGCTCTACCGCTCGCCCTCCGCCCTCCCGGTCACCCGTTCGGGGTTGTGCCGCCCCACCTTCTTCTCTACTGAACGATGCACCGCACGCGCCACTCGTCGCTGGACTACCTGAGCGGCGGCGCGTCCTCGCAGGAGGAATGGTCCGAGTTCCTGTCCACGAGCATGATGGCGCTGTCCACGGCCGACTCGGAGGCCGCGCCGCCTCCGGGCGTGGCGTCACCCACGACCTCGCGCCGCCGTCACCAGGTCGCCGACATCGGCGCCGGGCGCCGCGCCGCCAAGCCGCGCGGCATGTCGATGAACGAGACGCTGTCGCTGTCGCCGCCCCCTCTGCCGGCCGACGCGTGGCGCCCGCTTGGTCGGCGCGTGGCGTCTCCGCCCCCGACGCTCACGCGCTCGGCCTCCAGCTCGCCGCAGTCGCCGTCGCCGCCGAGCTCGTCGGATAACCAGGCCGAGCACCTGCGCGCCGTGGACGCGCATGTGACGGTCATGTCCACGCCCTCCACGACGTTCGGGCGGCTCGGCAGCAGCTCGTCGCTGCGAGGCGGACTGGACGCCGCCCCCGACGTCAAGTTGAAGCACTCGGCCAGCTTCCGCGGAGTCGTGAGCTCGTGTCTGTCCTCGTCGGGGTCGTCGTTCTACGACTCGTCGTCCTCGGACGAAGAGCAGCAGCAGCAGGAAGGAGGCTCGCCGCTGTCGAACCAGTTGGACGCCGGCGCCGTGCCGGCCCCGCCGCCCGTGGACCCGTCCTACGCCGAGTCGTGTCTCCCCGTGCTCTCGCAGCTCCCGCGCCCGCCAAGAAGCATCAGCGTGGACAGCGGCAGTGGAGCCCGCGCACCCTCGCTAGTGCACGTCAAGTCCCCCGTGCTGGGTAACAGGAAGGACGCACAGACGTGGCAGCTGCAGGACGAAGAGTTCTTGATGACGTCGCCGCGCTTTGGCTCGTCGCTGGGGAACAGGGACACAGGACACGTCGATCTGTTCCGTGGAAACAGCGTCGGCTCGCTGCTCTCCACGTACGTTGCTGTCCCTGTTCAAGCTCGGTGAGTAGAGATGTTGGGTCTGACCTCGATTTGTGTTGCTTTTGGTTGCAGTGAGACGAGCAACCAGTTCGATGACGAGTACCAAGGACACCCGAGGTGAGTTCGTGAAAGGAAGTTGCCTGCAACGGGTGTGGATTCCTCTTCTGACACGCTAGTCTATTTGTTCTTTTGTGCATTCAGACTAACTAAAGATTCGCGCGCCTCGTCGGTGGATTTCACTTTGGGACGCTCGCACGAGGTGAACCCGCCGCTGCCTCCGCCGCAGGAGCCCCTCCAACGTCTGCGTGCGCGGTCGTTCTCGTACTCTCCTGGGTACGGCTCGTCTGGGTACAACCCGTTCAACAAGCAGCAGTATGGCGCTCCATCTCACCACCAGCAGCAGCCCATGGGCCAAGAGTTCCCACAGACACTTCGCAGCTTCCATTCTGGAAGTGGTATGATGCAGCCTGGCCAGCCGCAGCCTCCCCCGGCGGGTATTCGCCCTCCGCGGGTCAGCATCCCCTCGGATTCTCCCATGCGCCAGTACCAGGTTCGTGTATTTGCCATTTTGATTCGGGATCTACACAGATCACTAATGGAGTTGGATGGCTATACGTCTTCTCTCCCTTGCTTAGTATGGACCCCCCATGCCGTATCGCCGGTACTCCGATGCGTTCGCAATGCCGCCGTACCCGGATTCATACAATGGAGAACAGCAGGAGAACCAGTCGCGCCAAGGCAACACGGGTCGTGGCATGCGCTCGTACAGCGTGGAGTATGGCAACTACCCGTCGACGCGGACAGTTCGCAGTCAGTCAATGGAGGGCCCACAGCTTTTTGCGTCCGCTCCACCAATGGAGTATCCGCCATCGTTGAGCCGCAGCAATTCTGCCGGAGTGGCCTTCGACTGGGGTCGTGCTCACATGGATGCAGCTCCCCCGCTACCGCCTGATGTTCGCCACGGAAGCGGTAACGGAGCGGCCCACTACCCGCCGCCGCCGCCCGAGGCATACTACGACGTGGAGTTCAAGCGCGGGCGACAAGAGGTGTTTGCCGGACGTGCTGCGTATAAGCCCGGTGAATACGTCAAGGTATGTGAGGTGTTGATGATTTCATAGTGTCTACAACATTGAGCTGAACGCTAATGCCTTGTCTGTGCGATAGGTGGAGGCGGACCGTGGAGAAGACATCGGCCGAATCGTGCAACGCACGACAGATGTGTCGAAGATTGGCTCAGGAAATGAGTCCGGGAGCCCTGGCGAGGACTCCATGGGGCGCAGCAAGCGCCACGATCTTCCGACGAAGAAAATTATTTGTGTCGCAAGCCTGCGTGAATGTGAAATGCTTAACGAGCAGGTGAGCAATTGTGGATGGAGCTTCCTTGCGGTGGGGTGCTTCCGAGTCTGATACTGACCAGTTGTGTGGTGCCGGTGATGCAGCGTAAGGAAGAACACGAAGTGTTTGAAGTGTGCAAGAGCAAAGTGCGTCAGCGCCTGCTCCCTATGAACGTGATCGACGCGGAGTATCAGTTCGACCGCCACAAGCTGACGTTTTTCTTCGAAGCCGACCGGTAAGGATTAATCTCGCGAAGATTCCGTCCATAGCGGTGTTGGTCCTGACAGTTGGTGTGACGTTGTCTGTTGTTTCCATAGCCGCATCGACTTCCGTGAGCTCGTGCGCGATCTCTTCGCTATCTACAAGACGCGCATCTGGCTACAGCAGGTTGTTCCCACCGGGAAGAAGGCGGGGAACGAACCCGAGGCCAACTAGTCGCCTGATGGCAACACCGCCGGATTGAGAGAGGCGAGGTAGAGCTTTTCGCAGTTCGGCAGCAATTTATTTCAACCGCCCAGCCTGGGAGACCCGCCGTTCGATATCACGAGGTCGGAACGCGACGACCTCGAGGCCGGACCATACATAGACAAGCAAGAAGGGCGCGGTCCATCCAGCAAGCTCAGAGGCACCCCAACCCAACTGCAGCACACGAAGACAAGCACGACTATCAACCCCTTACGAGAAACACGAAGCAGCAGTGAGAAATGCAGGGAGAGGACATTTAGATGGCGATTTAGACGGTATGTTAGAACTGGTGACGTTCGCGCGCAATAGAATGCTTTCGCTTCAACTTGCCCCGCGACAGGCGACGTCATTCCATGAGATCAATGAATTCAGGAATCATCGAAAGCGTTCTTTCTGGTTATCGTTTCCCGGCACAGATCTACTACTGGCAAGTGGCTTCCGAGGGGAGTCTAGTGGCCTGGAGCTGGACACATTTCGTCTCTTGTGTTTGCAGGCATCCGTTTCCACTGAACGGAGCACCTTGAACTTGACGTCGGCTTCAATGGTGGACCGAGCGCGCGAGTGGAACGTGGAGGCAGCACCGCGATGGTTTCCCCAAAACCGTCGACGCCTTCGACTAACTTTCCACTGAGGGCACACCAACGGACAGACGGCCCTTCATCTCGCTCATTCCGGGATATCAAGGCCGCAGCAGAGGCAGGCATCCGACCAGCATGAGAGACTACCTCCGCGAGATCGACGATGAGCGTGGCGAGACGCCAACATTTGGGCGTGACCACAGTCCAAACTCGACCGAAGCTGCTGCTGCTGGTCAAGGTCGCTACGTGGTACCGTTCACCATGTCCAGGGAGGAAGAGGCTGTCGGGATGGAGATGGCTCGGTCTCAGTTGCCGAGTTTGATGGCGGAGTGTGCAGCTGACGCAAGTGATGATGCCTGGACTCGCGTCAAGTCAAGCAAGAAGTCGGCGGGGGCCATCCTCTGGGAGAAACACTCTGATAAAGCCAAACGAAGGGCCAAGAAGAAGAAATGGGGATCGACCGGAGCGAATAAAGCAGTGTCCGTGTCGACAGGAGACGATAACGAGCCAGTGGTGTACGGTGTTCGGAGCAGCACAACAGTGAACGCACCGTTGGATATGGTGCTCAAAACACTCGACGCCTCGGTGGCCACTGCGCATCGCTCGTTCACCAGAATCATCTACGGGAACCTCGTTGCCGACACTTCAGTGCTTTTCCATAGCTCGACGCCCAGTACAGATTTCCTTGCCAAAACTGAGAGCGACAGTTTGGAAACTCTTGCGGTTCGCTGGTTCGTGTGCCGCTGCAGCAACCCGATGGTGTCGGATTGCGACTTCTGCCTGCAGGCGTACACCAAGCGATATTCGATCGATGAACTGGCAATGAATGGAGACCCCTACAACAATAACGCATGGGAAGACGACAACAGTGACGATGGGCGCAGTGAGACCCGCGAAGGGCTCCACCCGAGACGTGAAATGCCAGTGGCGTACAAACTCTTCCGGTCGATGGAGACGCGACACTGCCCCGAGCTGCTCGAGTCTCACCGCGTTGTTCGGTGTAAAGTTCCATTGGGCGGCTTCCTCTTGTATCCGACCGACTGCAGTGACAAGACCGACGTCGTCTTCTACATGAGCATCGCACATGATGCAAGTGGCGACCGAAGCATTCGTAGTGGGGGTGCAGGACGCAACAGTTCTATGGCAACGCAGTGCAGCGATCGACAGTTCCGTGCTCTCCAGAACGTCGTGCGGGAAATGGCGCTGCAAATTGGTCGCCTGGACAACGCGATTGAATCGTACAAGATGAGTCTTCATCTCGAGTCTCTGCGGACGCTGCAGTGGGTGCGCAACGCCGAGCGAACTGAATGCGTCGTATGCTGCCGCAGATTTAACCAACTAACGCGCCGAAGACATCATTGTCGACTATGCGGCGAAGTGATTTGTCGCGAATGCTCGGTACACAAGGACGTGGATTTACCCACGTTCGGCCCGACAGTACTGCGGGTCTGCACGGGTTGCGAGAGGATTCACTCGTCATCACGACCTCAAGCGTCCTATATACCTTCACAGACAGAACCAGAAGTCTCCACGCCACTTGAAAGAGCACGAAGACGCCGCGCAGGTCACGCTCCAATATCTGACATTCCTACACGCCGAAGACGTAGCACCTTGGACGAAGATTACTCGAAAAGTGATACGAACGAAAGACAAACGCGAGAAGCTGCTGACAGGAGATTCGTGACGGCTTTAGGTGCTGCTCAACGTCGAAAAGCGACCGAGCCGGCAGCAAGTTGTCCGAAACCTACGGCATCGCCTGTAATTGATCGTCGGTACTTTGCCAACAAGTGGGGCGGGACTCGGATGATGCCTGCACTGAAATCGCCCGTCGTAACGACGGCGCCCACAACTCCGAAGACGACGACCCCATCTCCGGTTGGAATGCATCGGTCATCGTCTGAGACCTTTTCAACCCCGCCGCTGCATCAACTACACAAACATCAGCTCTCAAAGGATCGCAAAGCGCCCAAAGCCACTGGAACTCGGACCGACCACGACAGCGAAGATGAAGACAAGTTTGAAAGCTATGTTCCCCACATTGAAAATGCGAGTCCCAGCCCAGACGGTCCGAGTTCCCGAGCACGTCCAATCTACGCCGTGAAAAATGGCATTCTAACAGATAACAATCTTGCAAAAGGTAACCAGCAGCCTCAAAACAATGCGGGGAGTTCAACTCAGCTCAACGTGATCGCGAGGAGCCAGCCACAGGACAGACCTTTAGTATATCGCAGCTTCGAGACGATGCAGCTTTACGAAGACATTTTCCTCAAGCTCTGCGAGAACTCGGCTTCCGTGCGGAACTCCAAGTTTGTTGCACTGACGCTGTTTACGAGAGCGAATCCGTACGAGAAGAGTCAACAGAACGAGATCGAGGCAGGAGAAGCCGCTGTCTACTACCTGAAGGTCAAAGGCAGCGCCAAGCTCATGAAAGTTGCAGCGAACTTGCGCTGCTGTGATCCGGTCCTCCAGTTGCAGAAGTCCGTGGTCACTCGAAACACGTGGGCACTGGAAGGCAAGTCTCCAATTCATCCGTCGGGCTTCGATTTCCGGCTGCTCCCGATCGTCTTGGGGCCTCAGCAGGCCAGATTCTACGCTGGCGTGCCGCTGACCGACAGCAAGAAACGCTTCCGCTATGGTGCCCTTGCCGTCTTCGACTCTGCTATTTATCCAGGCGAAGACGATGATTTGCCTATGAAGAAGACGCTCCAGGCTCTGCAAGTCTGCGCGCGCGAGGCTTTGATGGCCGTCGATGAGAGACGAAAGGAGCTTGAGCTGCGTACCTTCCTGCAAGCGCCCTTGATCCAGCTTCGGCAGTCTGAGCCAGCGCTACACCTCAGCATGGAGATCTCCCAGTCAAGTCCGCGCTGGCGAGACATCGTCCAAGGTGAGCAGGAGAGCCTTGACGGCGACAGCGACACCAACGACGACATCGACGAGGCCCAGCGCCGACTCGAGTACGAACTCGTGAATGCTCGAACGAAGAGCGACCCCGAGTTCTCCAACACTGGCAACGCCAGCGTCGGCAAATCCCGCGTGGAATACTTCCGAAGCAAGATGCAAGAGCTCGTGCGACAAGCCCAGGACACGCAGGCGCAAATGGCCGAGAACACGCTTGTCATGGAACGCCACGCCGTCCCCATTGCCTAAACAGTTAGCTCCTCACAACAAAAATGCCCGTCAGGTCCTCGGTGGCAGTGCGAACTACACGGCCTGCATGTTAAAATCTCTTGTTTCTTGAGCTTTCTCACGACACTCTACGGTGGCTGCAACAAGGGGCTGAGCAGGCCGCTCTTTACTTGGCCTCGAAGAACTCGTACGCCTTGTTGCGGAACGCCAGCACCTTGGAGTTCCAGCCCTCGCGCACGACCGTGTAGTACTCGTGCTCTCGGCTCGGCAGCGGCTCGTATCGCTCCTCGCTGCGCGTCTTCAGCTGCGATAGACAGGAATAATAATATAAGTGCGAGGGGATCGAGACATCATTGATGAGGGACTTTGCGTACGTGGGTCTCGCCGCGGAAGCTCTCCTTGACCTGGTTCACCGAGTAGAGCACGACGCCCTCCTGCTCCAGCAGCTGGTACTTGACGGCGCCGTAGCGCAGACCGCCGAGCGCCACTCCAGCCACGAACGCACTCAACGACATGGGATCTCCTTCACGTCGAACTTGGTCCGCACGTCTTGCGCTGCACGCCGAAATTAGTGTATTGGTGGTACTATTCAAAATAGCACTACTATTGTAACACTACTATATTACAGGATATAGGCTCTAAAATAGTGATGCATATATAGTGGCAAAAACAAGTATTAATACTAAGCGAAACGATTATTACTACTACTTTCCCGAGCTTCAAAAGCCTGCTCCTCGCGCTAGCGCTCTTTCTGTCATTTGGAGTGACTCATTTCTTGAATAGCGGGCGGGTAAACAGATCGGTAAAGTGCGTTGTAGTTGTCGAGGGACATAGCGGAGACTTCACCGTGCAGTATGTGCGTGCACCATTCGTGTTGCCCATCGAGGTAGCGCTGCCGTAAGTGGTCAGTCGCATCCTTCTTGATAGACTAATACATTCCACAAGCAGGTTCCGCTACCACAGAAAGCTCTGTGCTTACCGGGAGTGTTTAAGGAACAAAGCTCACTTATAATAGCCCCGACTACACCATCGATCGATCCAATGTGGGAGCTCGTCCATCTACAATAGGCATACATGCAAACTTCCGATGTGTGTGAACGCGAAGACCCCCCCCCCCCGCGCGCGCCTTGTCGTACTGGCTTCAATGAGCCAGGTGCAAGTGTCGGGTGACATCGTGCGATGGCTGATCATGATCCATGACGGTGGGTACTTGAATTACTACGTAATCAAAGCTACTGAATCTTGCTAAAAAGCTTGTGAATAGCTTGGACCTGTCTAGATCACGGTGAATCCCTAGCTGACGTTACTGGTCAGCCTCTAAACTTGCTCCAGTTTGGTTAGGGCGTGGTTTTTTAAACAACGTTTCAAGAAGCACTGAGACTTTGTGGTTATGCCACTACGGGCAAGGACTGGCCAAGTGTATGGTCAGGGATGGTTACACTGCATGATATGCACCGTGAATGGTAAAGGGGATAGTAATATTGTTTCATTACTATTATAGTATTACAATATGACATATAATACTAAATTGGTTGTCTACTAACATATGTATTAGTAGTATCGTATACGTGTTAGCATTTATAATAATAGTATTATAACTACTAGTCGAAATTTTTTACCAAACCCAGTCATAAGTCTGGGCGGCCACTAAATCGTGCCTAACTATGCTAAAACGCTACTGACAACTCTTAAAAAGCTGGTCGGTTTTATAATTCGTATGCAATTGGAGCACCACCTCACTGGCCTATGTACGCCAGTTTTTGGCGGGTGCGTGGCCAGCCAGTCAGTCCTTGTTGAACCGATGCAGGCGGAGGACGTGCCCATGGAGGCCGCTGCGCCCGCGCAAGGCGAGCCACAGGTGCCGGCGGCTCCCGCGGAAGAGATGCCGTTCACGGAGGAGGAGATGGCCACGACGTTCAAGGTGCTGGAGGTGCTGGCCAAGCGCAAGGAGCTGCTGGAGCAGAGCAACATGCGTCTGATGCGCAAGAAGCTGGCGCCCGTGTCCGAGTACATGGAAGGCCGCAAGTTCGGCGGCGTAGGTCGCAAGAAGTATCTCGAGGACAAGGCCATCCGCGAGGAGAAGCGCGCGCGACACAACCAGCGCAAGATGCACGACAAGCGCCACATCAACAGCTCGACGCTGCGTCGCGAGCGCATCGCAAAGCTCGAGTCGCTGCTGCAGCAGGGCAAGGAAGACCCCAGCAACCTGCTGCCCATGATCGCCGACGGTGTGGCTGGAGAAGACGTGTGCCACTCGACCAAGGCGCTGACCAACGGCCCCGAGCCGGAGCTGCAGAAGCTCTGCACGGACGAGGCGGAGCAGGCGAAGGAGGAGAAGGCGGCGGCCGAGAAGAAAGAGGCGAGCGCGCTGCTGGGCTTCCGCTCGTGCTACACGTGCAAGAGCCGCTTCGACAAGATTCATCACTTCTACGACCAGCTCTGCCCGCGTTGCGCCGAGCTCAACTTCACCAAGCGCTTCCAGTCGGCGGACTTGCGTGGCAAGGTCGCGCTTATCACCGGCGCTCGTGTGAAGATCGGATTCCAGGCTGCTGTGAAGCTGCTGCTGGCGGGAGCCGCGGTCATTGCCACTACTCGCTTCCCGAAGGACGCAGCCGAGCGCTTTGCGAAGCACCCGGAGTACGAGACGTTCAAGGACCGACTGCAGATTTTCGGCATTGACTTCCGTGACCTGGTGCACTTGGAGCAGTTCTGCGACTTCGTTATCAGCCGCTACTCTCGCCTGGATATGATCGTCCACAACGCGTGCCAGACTGTGCGCCGCCCGCCCACCTATTACAAGCCACTTGTGGACAAGGAGACCAAGGCGCTGGAGGCGAGCACCAAGGAGGTTCAGATGCTGATGAACCACCAGCAGGAGTTCGAGTCGCACGTCAAGTCGCTGGCGCTCCCTGCTTCGTCCGACGCCAAGGCTGTCAACGCAGGCGGCAGCGTTGTCATGTCGTCTGCGTTGAAGTCGCAGGTGCCGATGATCGCCGGCGAAGACCACCCTGACGACCATGCTGAGGCATTCCCTGAGGGCATGGTGGACGTGAACGGACAGCAGGTGGATCTTCGCTCGCGCAACTCGTGGTTGCTGCGCATGGGCGAGGTTGCCACCCCGGAGGTGGCAGAGGTTTTCGCCATCAACACTCTGGCGCCGTTCATCATGAATAATCGCCTGGTGCCGCTGCTGGAGAAGAGCGGCGTGACGGAGAAGAAGTTCATCGTCAACGTGAGCGCCATGGAGGGCAAGTTCTACCGCTACAAGACGCCGAACCACCCGCACACCAACATGGCCAAGGCCGCGCTCAACATGATGACTCGCACCTGCGCCGAGGACCTGAGCAAGCGCCGCATCTACATGAACTCGGTCGACACGGGGTAAGATCTACCGTCCTATTCACTTGCTATACTGTGCTGCATCTGTACTGACCTTGAGTGCTTATGTGTTTCGTAAATCGTTCAGCTGGATCAACGACGAGAACCCGCTGGTCAAGGCGCACGCGCACGCCCAGGCGCACAACTTCCAGACGCCCATCGACGAGATCGACGCCGCCGCGCGTGTGCTGGACCCGATTTTCGTCGGCTACAACTCGGACGAGACCATCTTCGGCAAGTTCCTCAAGGACTTCCACGAGACCGAGTGGTAGGCGGGCGGTTGGTTAGATTTGCCGCTTGTAAGCGCATGGGCGCCATGATAGAGAGATGCACTTTGCTACACGTACCCCGACGTCATTGTAGTTCCCTTGCACCCTGTGATCTGATTGGTTATAGCACATCGGTACACCGTACCATTCGGCATACATTCAAAGGGCGCGGTGTAAGCCTGCTCGCGATCCGCGCCAGAACCAGATTTGCCTTCAAGAGCACAAGTGATCCCCAGACCGAGGCAGCAAGAAGATGAAGGTGGACACGCGCGTGGACAACAAGAAGTACGGGCTCGCGGAGGAGAGCAAGGTCTGGTGCGCGGTGCACCCGGTGCTGCGTCACAAGCTCACCAAGCTACGCGACGAGCGCACCGACAGCCGCGTTTTCCGCCACCTGCTGCGAGAGGTCACGTTCTACCTCGGGTGCGTTGCTCTGCTCTGTGGATGAATAAGATAGAGAGACCATAGACCCATTAATAACGGCGCTGGTCGATGCCTACGTGCAGGTATGACGCGACGGATGATCTGGAGACCGTCCCGAAGAAGATCAAGGTGAGATAAGGGGAAGGCTTCGTGCAGAAGGATGAGCAGTTACTGAATAAGATATGCAACGTTGGTGTGGGTTGTCAGACGCCGAAGGGGGAGCACCAAGGGGCGGAGCTGTCCACGTCGGTGGCGCTCGTTCCGATCCTCCGCGCAGGTCTTGGAATGGTATGGTCACTATTCCATCCAATGTGGTGGTCAAATACCACCTTTACCTTTCGCTAATTGTTGACTTGCTTTCATGGTGTAGGTGGAGCCGATGCTGGATGTCTTGCCCAACGCCACTGTTCACCACATCGGTAGGATCGCCAACTCTCGTAGTTTGTGCGGATTAAGCAAAGGGGGAACACTAACGATCGCTTTTACCTTCTGTAGGTATGTACCGCAACAAGCAGTCGCTTCTGCCTGTACAGTACTACAACAAGCTGCCGAAGGAGTGCAATGCCGACGTTGCCATCGTCCTGGAGCCGGTCATTGCCACAGGTGAGTGCATGAAAACGAGCAAAGGACCTTACAGGTCACTTGCTAGTGTGTGAATCAAGCCCACAACTCAATTGCTATGACTTGACGTGCGTTCATATCCGCAGCTGGTACGATTCTCGCAACGCTGGCCGTCCTGAAGACGTGGGGCGTAGAGAAGATCAAGATCGTGAGCGCAATCGCGTCGAAGCAGGGTCTGCAGGAGGTGTGCGCCAAGAACCCGGATGTGGAGATCTTCCTGGCAGCAATCGATGACGACCTGTCCGAGGTGCGTAGCGTTGCGCAGCTAGCTAGGATGTTGCTTCAAGATGTTTTTGACTGCCGCGCACGTTTCTGACCGCTCGCGTCTTGACAGGATGGCTACATCCTGCCCGGTCTCGGCGACGCCGGTGACCGCGAGTTCCAGACGGGCGCGCAGCTCGAGAAGGTGGAAAACGCCCACAAGAAGCAGAAGCTGTAAGACAGAGGAAGGCAAGCCAAGGCCTTCCACGCTCAGTGTCGATCGCAGCAAGTTGCAGCACAGCAAGTTGTAGGGGTGGGTAATCGACCCAATCGGATTGATCGAGATGTACTTTCTGACCGATCGGATTAGCCAGTGCCGATTCTCGATTCATTTCGGGTTAGATCCGATTGATCGGTCGATCCAATCCGACTACCAAGATATAAAATACAGCAGTAATACCTCCAGAAAATGCTTCTCTACATATCGCATTCACTACATGAATAATTTTTAAGTGACCCCTGCAATGACCAATAGCATGTTTCCACTCTAATCTCTTATACATTTTATCATGTCCGAAACTATAAAATACCACAGACTTCCGTACAACCGACGCTTCACAGCAAAAGTTCATGTGTGGCTTTAGTCTGCTCACGATAGTGCTGGTGTTATCTATAACAGGGACTTGACGTGCGCTGGATTCGCGCTGAAATCGGCCTGAGACTTAATCGCATGCGGACCTGAGACAACATCGGTATCATTGGCACAGTTCTCGTAGTTCTACTTGTTGTCCACCAACTCGACCACCACATTTAATCCGCTCAGCGACAGCCGAATCTGCGACTTGGCGGTGCGCGGCGCCAACACCACCTCGACAGCCTTCCACCAGCTCACGTTACGCGACTGAAACTCGGTAGGCGCCTCCCACGCATCGCCGCCGCTACTGCTGTTGCTACTGCTACTGCTACTGCTGGGCACGCACTACAGCTGCGCGAAATCGTTCCAGCGCGTGACCGGGTGCTCACGCACTTTACGATCAGCACAACGGACGCGCCACCGCTACCTTTTGAGCCCCGGTACGGAATCCCAGTGCACCTCATTACTGGGCGGTGATTCGTCGCGGATTCGCAGTAAAGCAATTGGTCCAATCAGGTGTGCACACGTTGGGCGTCTGCTTGAAGTTGTCGATCGAATCGGCCGATTCAATCGGATCAGATCGGCTTAGGCCTGCCGGACCTTGCGAACTTCGCAATGCGAAGTAGTGCATGCGCAGCAATCTTCCTCGCAGTTTCGCCTTTGCCATCTCGCACTAACGCACCTCTCCGCATACCTTCATTCCATGGAGCCCCAAGACAATTCAAGTGCAAGTTCATCCTCCAGTGAACCAAGGCGAGCTCCTGGTAATCGACGCTCCGGCATCTGGACCTTCATTCGCGATAACAGCGATGGGACCTTCACCTGTCTGCTGTGTCCCACCGACTCAGCTCCGGTCTGGAACACGGTGGCTCATACTACGTTTCGGCGACACCTGAAGCGGCAGCACGGAGAAGAGTACGGAGGCGACGAAGATGCGTCTCCGGCGGACACGAGAGGCGCCCGCCAGACGGACTTGCTCGCGTTTGGGTTCAAGCGATACGTGCGGCAGCGCACGTTCGACAAGGCGGCCGCTGACAAGCAGCTGGTGGCCTTGATGGTAGCGAACGCGCTTTCCCTGAGTCTGGTGGAGAAAAAGGAATTTCGTTCCTTCTGCAGAACACTTCGCCCTGACTACGTGCCTCCGACAAGGAAGACGGTTCGAAAGAAGATAATGGCGCGCTGGAGGTGCGAAAAGGAGCTGTCGCGGCATAGCATTCTTCAAGATGTTAAAAACTGCCGGGTATCTGCCGGGTATCCGCCACGACGGACTTATGGACACCAGCGGCAAAACGAGGCTACATGGTTGTGACCATGCATTGAATCAACGACGAGTGGGTCATTAAGTCGGTTATGATCGGGTTTACGCGCGTGGAGTATCCCCATTCTGGTCCCCGCATCGCACAGCATCTGATCGATACCATTCGAGCGATGAGCGGATCTCTTTTTGCAAAACTATGGGCGATCACTACGGATAACGCCGCCAACAACGGAACAATGATTGATGAGATCAACGAAACACTGGAGGAGGAGATTGTGGGCTACGACCAGCTTGCAGGGACGGCTTCGGGTGCCACCTCGACTCCAGAGCCTACGGAAGCTGCCGCATCCCAAGCCAAGGTCGTTCATGTGCGATGTCTGGCCTACGTTTTTCAACTTGCTGTCAAGGAAGGCCTTAAACGATGCCCAATCATGGATGACAGTGTTGGTGTCATCCGTGACATACTGAAAAAACTGTCGGAGTCGCCGTCGTTACTTGAGGCGCTGACTGATGTCTGCGCGGCACTCAATGTGACCTTTATATCACCGGAGCTCGACGTTGTGACGCGGTGGAACAGCACCTTAACGATGCTTTCTTCAGCTCGTTCGCTGAAGCTAGCGATTGGTGAGTTACAGCGACGGATTCGTGGCCGTCATGAAGGCAACAAATGCCTTTCAATAGGCCCTGGCGATCGTCTATCCCGGACACGACTTGGGGCTATCTTAATGAGCTCATAGCTTTCCTGAGACCGATCAAGGGCGCGACTACACTCATGTCTGGCAAGAACTACCCAACCTTTGGTGTAGCGTTGGTTGTCTTCCATCTCGTCTTGAAGCATGCGGGGAAGACGACGGAGACTGCTCTCTCGATGTACACCAAGGATTTTGCTCGCGCGTTCAAGAAGAAGCTTGACGAGTATATCCCGCTCGTCAAAACCGATGATGCTCAAATTGCTGCCGTTCTCGGCCCTCGTGCGAAGTCGTTCCTCGTCAAGATTGACGTCAATGGCGAGCAAGTGAAAAAACTAGTCGAAGCGGAGTATAAACGCGTGTATCGGGCCCCATATGAGCAAAATGAACTGCGTAGAAAACAATCGGAGAAAACCCAGCAGCAGAAAGAAGAAGCTGAAGACGAGGACGCGCTGTACAGCCTTATTGATGAGCACATTGGGCACGAGTCGCACGCAAACAGCAGTGGTGAGTCATTTTCAAGTGAGTTGTCTCGCTGGCTTGACCACAAGGATAAGTCCATGAACCTGAAGACAGGCAGTCGAGCTGTGTGCAACTGGATGGAGCACGAAGCTGCCTCATTTCCTCGAATTCAGATGATGGCGCGCGATTACTTGGCTGTGATGGCTACTTCGGTGCCTAGCGAGGAAGCATTCGCTGCATCTGGAACGACGATTACGCCTCGACGAGCTCGACTTGCTGACGATGCTGTTACAGCGATCATGGAGCTGCAGCATTTTCTTGCCTTCAACCTTACCTCGGGTGATGTCCATGCTGAACCAGTAGACATTAATTGGACTGAGAGCTAGTGTGTTGGTGGTCGCAGTGGCTTTAAGTCTGTAAGAGTCGCAATCGTTCATAATGCTCTCGATCCAATTCGCCTTTGATGAGCTCTTTGCATTAATGACGAGTACATAGCGCTTCTGCTGCAACTTGATATGTGGTAAGCTTTTGTAAAGCAACCGCGTTGCACTCTAGGAACACGATACCATTTTTGCGCAGAATCATCTCAAACGAAGTCTGGCTCGCCGCCTTGGACGAGCTCGAAGAGCATGTATCAACATCGCGTGGCATGATGCACTCGCTCACATGGCGCACAGAGACAAGCGGATAATCGTGCCGCTGTGAAGTTACACCGCACTCGAAGCCTTGGAAAACGAGGCGAAGCGCTGCTCAAACAACCACAACTTCTGTGAGGCGGTCACTCTAACGAAACAAGGAGGAGCTATCTCCAATTGCTCAATCGCAACGAGGTGAAACGCTGTCCGATAATTTAGCACCTGAACACCCGATGCAACGAGGCGAAGTGCTGCCGCAATTTGAAGTGGTTCGAAGGTGTGTATCTCCAATCGAAACGAGGCGAAGCGCAGCTCCAATTTATCACTCCATGGGGTCTGAATCAGGGATGCGAAGCGCTGCTCGAGAGTCTCCGCAGAGGCGGAGCGTTGCCTGATAATTTTGCGACTGAAGAGGGGCAACGACTAGGGGAAACGAGGCGGAACTGTGCCCGATTGTGTGCGATATCAAAGTGGCGGGGCCACTGTTGTCAAACATGTCTGCTTATCCAGGCAGGTTAACAATGTTTTCAACGCAGATATCGCTACCGAAATCCGGTTGTCGGACTCAAAGCCTATCTGGCTGTTGTTTCGTGCGAAATGTAGTGACGCAGGAGGGTATGGCGACGAATTTTAAGCGACTGTTCGTTGGTTGCGTCGCTAGAAATGACAATCTTGCGCATGTCCTACGACTTGATCGATACCGGCGCATTGACGCCGTATTGAATGTCAAGTGCGCAGCAGAGCACGACAACTCAATTCTTTCGGTGATGTCGAAGTGATGGTGCCCTCACCGTGTTTCAGGGCGAATATGAGCGGGTCGCCGTCTCAACAAGCTGAAAGTGGAAAATCGCGGAAAACGAGCAGTGGGGCGATTAGGTAGTGGTTCCTCGCTGAGACTGCGAGCTATTTCTTGCGAGCAAATACAATTAATTTGTGGTGGTCATCATTACCTGTAGGATTTCCCAGCAACAGAGAGAACCGGGTAGCTGGTGCTTGGTATTTTGTGGCTTCCAGTTTGTCTGTATCTGCATCAGCTGCATTAGATTTTGAAAATCTTGTATTGTTTTGTGGTTATTGGCGAACTATACGGCTATCTCCTGGTGATTATGTTTGGTTGTGGTGGTGATGCGATAATTTCGAACCGTAAACTCTCGCGTTGGACTTTTGACCACGGAATTTGCAGCTTCAAGCCGGGTTGTGCTCACGAAAATGAGCGTATTTGCTTCGCAATATCAGCGAATTCATGTCTTGTCGACTCGAGTCGGCTGGTTTTAGCGTCGTTAATCAATTAGTGGCAAGGTCTTGCGCTAGACCAGACCGTGAACCTAGTATTCAAAGCACATGCAAGTCTCGAGGTTGTCCCGAGTCCACTGAGTCGCAAATTGTTATCGTAGCGTGCTCTGAGAGTACACAAATGCGTTTGCTTGCAACTCGAACGCGCCCAGTGTCTTCAATTATTCTTGATTCCTCCATTTCCAATTTTACCGGCTTCCGCACAATCAACGTACTCTCCGCAATGTAAAAGCCATCATCTATTTTCCTCTGCAACATACCAAAACTGATGGCATAACTTCCATACGCCTGCGTCATTCGTGCCCAGCACGCCTACGAAAGGCTTAACACAAGAATCCCGAACAACAGGCCAAATCGCTTCTGTGCAGACTTTCAACCACTTTACAAGCTTTTTTTTTCTGAAACGAGAACGTAATGCTATCCATTGATTGACAAAACTGCACTTTGGAAGCAAAACATTCCTACAGCTCCTCGAGATCCTCCTACACGACCCACCTGTCTCCTCTGCGGACAATGCCAATGGCTGAGGTGTCTTTTCCACTTGCTTGCTTGGCTTCTGGTACATCTCGCGCAGCTTGAAGGTAATCAGGCGGTCGCACTCGGCGATGATGCCCTTCTCGTAGATGACGTTCTTCTGCAGGTAGTTCTCAACGATCAGAGCCTTGAGCATGCACTTGAGCGCAAGCGCCTGGTTCGTGGAGCCGTGACGTGTGATTGGCACGCGGACGGAGACGTCGGTGCCCCTGGCACGGACCTTGTACAGGGTCGTCTTGGCCGTCGGAGCTGTGGCGGGTAGCGGATCTCGCTCGCGCATTGCTACGCCCACCGAGAATCGACTGTTGCACGAGCTGCGACGCTGGTTCTCACGCTGCATGTTGTAGTTAAGCTTGTCCAGAACCTGCTCGAAGGCGGCACGTTAAAGCGTGACGCTTCACTTGACCAGCAATGACGCAATCCGCAGCGCAAGGCTGGCTCGCCAGTAGAGCGCATTCAGCAACACAAAAACCCGTTAGCTCAGCTATTCACACACACACCACCACATACACAAAGTGGCAACCAACGTACTGTAAGTCTGCCACACGGTCTTCGTGTCGTCAAGCGTCTGGCAGCCGATCGAGTAGAAGCGCGCATCATCTTGCAACCGCCGTTCTCGCACGACAAGTAGTCGATGGAGGACTCGGTCTTGACGTTGACGTTCATGTGGCTGTACTCGCTGTAGCAATCGTCCGCGTACAGCAACTTCTTGTCGCCGAGTCAGAACTCGCACGAACCTGTGTGGATGAGACCGTGAGAGAAGATGGCATTGGCGTTGGTCGGAATAGGCTGCGGCGTGCCGTTCCGGTTGGTGAAGCTGCAGGCCGCGTCGTACAGCGACATGCCGTCCAGCATCGGCTCGGGGTTCTTTGCAGATGTTGGTCGCCTTGGGGCATTTGAACACCTCAACGCCCTTCTGGGTGTTGCCGGCCTCGCAGCTCGCGAGGCCAGTCGCAGGTGTGGCGAGAAGCGGGAGGCCTCTTCGTTTTTGTTTTGTGATATCGACTATTGAAAGCATCACATCTGCGAGGGGCAATATCATCCCAGTTTCAACCAATGAGTCCGTGTTTCGTCAGCTATGTCGATGCTTTGTCGACTCGATCCGATCCAATCCGATCGAGTCGGCATTGATCTACAAATCAGCCAATCCGATTAAATGCGATCCGTCTCGATCCAATCAATCGAATCGGATTGGTTTTTTGCTACCCATCCCTAGCAAGTTGAAGTGCTCTTTTTCAAAAATAATAATACAATTTTCCCAAAATCTCCCATTCGGTGTGGTACACACAGACATCTCAACCTGAAATCCATTGTGAAAAGTTGCAGCGGGATCATGACCAAGTCGGAGGTGCCGGCGCTGCTCAAGACGCGCTCCAAGGACCCGCTCGAGAGCTCCTGGCGCAAGCACATGGTGTGGTCTCCATCTCCACCTCTTCCTCTTCTTCTCCGTTGCTAATTTGCTGTCCTGTGCTGCGTAGAGCGATGGGCAGTGGGTGCCGGACGTCTCCGTGGACACCTGCATGCTCTGCCGCACTGAGTTCGGCTTCTGGATCCGCCGCCACCACTGCCGACGCTGCGGGGCCGTGGTGTGCGACGGATGCTCCGGCAGTCGTACCAAGTTCATCTACAAGGCGGGTCCTTAGACTGAAGGAGAGCCTGCTGGCTGCGTTGCGTACTGTGCTGACCGTTGCTGTGGCGATCTTGTGCGCAGGAGATCACCCCGAACAAGCTGGCGGACGAAGACTGCCGCGTGTGTGACGCATGCATCAGGGTGATCGACGAGAAGCTGGCGCTCGGCGTGAGTCGGCGCTTCGGCAAGGGCGTGGCGGCTGCACTAGCCAGCGAGAGCGACAACCAGCAGGAACATGCGGCGGCGGCTGCAGCGCCAATGGAGCCGGACAAAGGCGGCAACCGCACGGTGATGACCATGGGCAGATACAGGTGCGTACGCAATATGGGGCTGGGGATGTTTGCCTGGCAGAGATCAGAGTCTAACTCGCTTGTCTGTTGGGGGTAGAGCGGAGATCAAAGAGTCGGAAGGCAACCGGTACATTCGCGACACTGACCTGTAGTCTCCTGCAGCTTACAACGAGTTACGTACCGTGCCGGCTTGCAACGGGACGCTTAGTGCCTATGATACGATAGGTCTCTCGAGGGTATGAAAGCCGCAACAAAGTGCGTGTGATTTTCTTATCGGCTTGCATCTCTTCTGCTCGTTGCTCCACGTGCCGCACAACGCCACCAAAAATCCGCTACAACGTGCAGATAAGTCCTGCCTCCATTCCACCTCAGTCTCGACGTACTCACGGAGGTGACGCTACAGCAGCCTACAGCACACCTTCTACGAGCCCGAGCTCGTCAACTTCAAAAGTGGGCTCCCCCTAAATACGAGAGCCAAAAGTCGCACAAAACGGGCTCCCTCATGGTAAGTACGAGATCAAGGAGCCCTGGTTCGGGCTCCCCATTGGCTCCCCTCCAGGGCTCCCCAAATTTAGCTTCAAATCTATGACGGGCTCTTCATAGTAATATCTGATTGGCCAATTTTACCTAGACTTAAGGCGAGCAACTTCGCGTGATTGATGCGCCACGCTAGAAGATCGAGCTCAAAGATCACCACACTAGAAGATCTCGCACCGCTCATATGTGGACAGCCGCTCCGAGGCCACCCCAGCGTCGCCGATCGTCCTTCCTTCCCCTCAAGGAGAAGCCCTCTTTCCTATGCCTTTTCAGGTTAGAACCTGGAGATACTTCAATGACGGCCAATCATCAGCGAGATATTTAACACAGGTGAGGGGGAGCCCTTAACGAGGGCTCACAGTTCTGGAGGGCTCCTTTCACTTAACCTATTGAACTCAAGAGCCCAGGAGCCCGAGCTCGCGACTTTTTGGGTTCACCCAAGAGTCCCCAGGGCTCGTCCTACAGTGCCATACAAAAGCACCATGACTTTTCTGAACTTGGCGGAATCCACGCGTTTGATTGGCGCTTCATACTCAGGCCAAGTGTGGATGGGTCGACTGCAGCAGTCAGTCACCAGTTCTCCAGCCCAGTCACTTGTGTACAGGCGGAAGGAAGAGCTGAAGCAGGGGAGGAAGCGCTGCGTTCTTCTCGTTCTCTCTTTCTATCTTCTCTTCTCTTCTGCTGCTGCTTGAGCCCTTTGACCGGGCCGCCTCTTTTCTGCGTGTTACTGCCGGCTGGCTTGCAGCGGCTGCCGCCGAGTCGCGTGGACGGAAGCCGCAGCAACAGCAGAACGCCGCACCAAGCCCTCGGCCTACTTCACAAGCAGGGAGCGAGGATCCTCCTGTGTGGCCATGGAGGACGACGCGCGCGAGCCGATTGAGGCGCTGGGGCCGCTCGACGTCTCGGTGACCGCCGCGCTGGATACTGAGGCGCTGCTCGCCCACGACGAGACAAGCGCCGCTGCTACTGGAGACGAGGAGTTGACGGACGACAACGAGTCAATCGATGGGACGGAGTCCGTCACGTCGCGCCTCGTCATCTCCACGTCGGGCCGCATCCCAGGCTCCAAGTTGCGCACGCCCAGCAAGATCTCGCGCATCCAGACGCCCGGGAGAAGGTCTGCCACGTCCGCGGCCTCGCCCACCACCAAACAGCGCGCCGCGACCCTCTCCTCGACCGGAGGACGGCTCGGAATGGCCGCCAGGACCACGCCGCGCGCCCTGGAGAAGAAGGTGCAGCGCGTGGGCATGAGCAGCGACTTCGGCCCGCGGGCGGCCGAGGACTCGACGCCCAAGCGCCAGTCGGCGCTCGAGGCCCGCCGCGCGTACTCGGCGTCCATCAAGGCGCGCATGCACGGCGCGTCTTCTTTCACTGCTGCCGACGGAAGCAGCGGCGGCCTCAAGCGGACCAACAGCAACAGCAGCATGAGCAGCATCGCCAGCAGTGTCAACAGCGTGTCGTCGCTGTCCAAGCCGCGCAGCAGGACGTCGGCTAGCGCGGCGGCGGAGAGGAGGAAGACGCTGCACGACTTGGTGGAGAGCAACAAGGAGAACCGACGCAGCAGTCTGGGCTCGCAGTCGTCGTGCTCGTCCATCTCGTCGTCCGCGACCTCGGCGTCCTTTGTGTCGGCGGCGTCGTCTAGGATGGGCTCGTCCAGGTTGGGAGCCACGCCCACGCGCAAGAGCACTCGGGCCAGCTCTGTTACATCGTCGTCGTCATCGGCGCGCCATAAGCCAACGTCCGCTGCCCCCAAGGTGTGGCCGGCGTCAGCTCCGTCCATGTCGATACTGCCAGAGGACTTCACGTTGAACGAGGAGTCGGTGATGGCTCTGAGGGAGGACCATGAAATGGCGGAGAAAGGGGTCCAGGAACTGCTGGAGTATGTGTCGACGAATTCTACGAGCTCAGTGGCCACCGCGGCCAATATGAAAGCTCGTCTTGAGGAGGTGAAGCTGCTCAAGGCTGGGTTAAGGAGGCTGAGCTCTCACAGTGAAGGGCTGATGCGGTGCTGCGAGGCGTTTGAGAGGAGGACATTGGAGCAGAACGAGTACGTCGACGAATCCGCCGCGGAGATTGAACGACTGACACAATTATTGAACTCGGAGCCGAGCAAGCACACCGATCACTCCAAGGGATTACTACCAGAGCTCGACCTCGAGGACTTCCACAGTGACGGCCCTTTGTCTCGATCACCCCATCCGACCTCGGACTCGGAGACTGCGTCAACTACTTCGTCGCAGAACATCTTCCCGAGAATGTCGAGTGAAGAAGCTGATCGCCAGCGCCAAGAGATCCAGCAGGCGATGCAGGAAGACTCGCCGCTGTCCGCATTCGTGCGCAATATCTTGAAGAAGGCAACGGACAAGATTGAAGACAAGTGGAAAACCCGCTTCGCGGAGCAATTGGCGGAGCACGAGCAGGCTTTGGCCCAGGAGCGTGAGCGCACGTCGGCGTCGGTGCTCTCCAGCTCGCGTCTTGTGACCGAGACTTTGCACGGCAAGGATGACGAGCTGAAGGCCATTCAGGAGCTGAACCTGAACCTGAACATGCAGAAGCGTCAACTGGAGTTGGATCTGGATGCCGCTCGCTCCGAGCTTGAGTTCCTAAAGCAGCAACTGGATGACGACGACGACGAGCGATCAGCCAACGCTCACAGCTTCTGGGAGAAGACCACGGACTTGGCCAAGCAGAACCGCAATCTGACTGAAGAGTTGACGCAAGCCAACAAGAACGTGACCCGTCTCAGCGAGACAATCAAGATGATGAAGGCGAAGGCGTCGAGCTTGAAAACAGAAAACGGCGATCGCGTGCGCGAGTCCAAGTCTATGGTGGCGGAGAAGAACCTGCTGCAAGATAAATTGGCATCTATGGAGGCGAAGTTTGAGGACGAGAAGAACCGCCGTGAGCAGTTCCAAGTTAACGTGGAGCAGCTGACTGTCGAAAACACCGCGCTCTACGCGCAAATGGTGGCGCTGCAGACGACTCACGAAGCTAAGATGGAGGAGATGCAGGCCCGCTACGAGAAGCGGAATATCTCGCTGGTCGGTGAGATGAAGCTACTGCAGGACCAAAACCGGCTGATGCGCAAAGCTGAGCCAACCAACCAACGTGAGGCGCGTGGAAGCAGTGGTTCAATCGGCGGGTCTGGATATGGTAGCAGTAAGAGCGCAGGCTCTCCATCGCGGGCAGATGATGAAGAAACGACCCAGCGTATTCAGGAGTTGACTGACGACTTGCTCGCGGCGCGTCAGGAAATTACAGAGCAGGCAGATATCATTGCGGAGCTCGAGATGAAGATCGCTGAAGGTGAAGCAATGCGTCGCAAGCTGCACAACACCATCCAAGAGCTGCGCGGCAACATTCGAGTGCACGTCAGACTGCGTCCATTCCTGCGCTCTGACGGCGAGGAAGCGTTGGCCGAGAACCCACAGTCCGCCATTATGGTTGACACCTTCGCCTCCACCATCACGACCAACGTGGGCAACCCGCACACTTTCGCATTCGACAAGATCTACGGACAATCCGATTCGCAGGAGTTCGTATTCAAGGATGTGTCGGACTTCATTCAATCGGCTATGGACGGCTACAACGTCTGCATCTTTGCGTACGGCCAAACGGGTTCCGGTAAGACGCACACGATGCAAGGAAGCGGCAAGGCACAGATGCGCGGCATCATCCCGCGGTCTATTGATCTCATTATCAACTGCTGCCAAGAGCTGACGCTCATGGGGTGGAACTTCTCGCTGATGGTGACGTTCTACGAGATTTACAACGAGACCATCCGCGACTTGCTGACTATGGATAGCAGCAAGGATATCAAGCACAACATCCGCACGGACAGCCGTGGCCGGAACTACGTGGAGGGTCTGACCGAGGTCTACATCGACTTCGACCAGGCAGCTGAGCAGGTGGATGAGATCGTGAACCTGGCAGCGTGCAACCGTTCCGTTGACCGCACGGACATGAACGCGCACTCATCTCGTAGTCACAGCATCTTCGCGCTGAAGATCCAGGGATTCAACGAGGCACAAAACACAGAGGTCGAGGGAAGCCTGAGCCTTGTGGATCTTGCCGGTAGTGAGCGGCTGAGCCGATCGAATGCCACGGGAGACCGACTGAAGGAGGCTCAAGCCATCAACAAGAGTCTGAGCGCCCTAGCCGATGTGTTCCAGGCTCTGGCGAAGAAGTCGCCTCACGTCCCGTACCGCAACAGCAAGCTCACGTACGCGCTGCAGCCCGCGCTGTCTGGCGACGGCAAGACGCTCATGATGGCCAACCTGTCGCCGACGTACATGTCCCTGGACGAGTCGCTATGCAGCATGCGCTTCGCCCAGAAGGTGAGCCAGTGCGAGCTGGGTGCTCCCGTTCGCCAGATCAAGTCGACGAGGCGCCAGTCGCTTGGCCCTGGGGACCTCTCTCGCAACAGCATCAGAAGCTCACCTTCGCGTGAATCTCGACGAAGCACGTTCACTCCGGGTCAGCTGAGGAAGCTGCTATAAGGAGTGCTACGAACCAGCTTTCTGCGTGTCAATTCATCAGCCCGACGCAGTGGCACACGACTACTTAATGCTCGTCGAACTGGAGTGCCGGACCAAGTTGCGAGTCGGGAAGAAAAGCAAGAAACAATATGCACATGTACAAGCCTCCACCTGCCAAGTCGCGCAGTCAGCCACGCGTGAAAGCTGTACTATCGCCGCGCGTGCTGTGCCTTACGGGGTCGTGGAGGCCCTTTGATTTTGTGAATACTAAAGTGCGAGAAAAAGAGGAAACGCGAGCCAAGTTGAGATGAATGAGCTGCCTAGCAACGTTAAAATAAAAGCAGGTTTTCGGCATTCAGTGTTCGTTTCGTTACTGGTAGGTGATCCTGTCCAGGCTGGAAGACTTGAGAGAACTCGATCACTCGGTGTGCTCCTTGGGGGCAGGCGGGTTCAACCACCCGAAGTAGGAGACTAAGCGAGCCATGTACACAGCGGTGCAGAGTACGCAGACGAAGAGCGTGACAACGTAGGCACCGGAGCCTTCGGGTCCTGATGGAAGAGCTCCCTTGGCGTCATACGCTTTACTTGAGTAGCCGTAGTCCAGCGCGATCGGGAAGCCCACGATCCACCACAGCAGGTGCGTTGTAATGAGGTTGAACGTCCAGCCAGAGTTGTCCGTGACGAAGTGGATGATCGACTTGGCCGGAGCCGCGGGCATGCTGGCTGCGTCCATGGTGCTTGACAGGAATGCAGATCAAAGAGGCGGCTTGGCTTCGCGCAGCGAGTCTTGGTGAGTGAGCGGACGGATGAATATCCCAAACGAGGCGCCGCTTCATGTAGCGCCGTCCGTTACCGATTTCTGTGAAACGATGCCACGAGTCCCAAAGACAATCCTGGAGATACAAATGCTCACCTCTGCTCACCTGCCAATTTCAAGCCACAGCTCCCCTGCACAGACGCAGTAGCTTGATAGGCCCATTGCAGCGGAATCTGGGCACGCAGCACAAGGTGAAACCAATACGAACGAGCCAACACGCTACCGTTCATCTGCATCGCACTTATTCCTCGAGTTTACTTCTTCTTCTCTGAGCCTGGGGTAACATCCCACGCAGTAAGGCAAACAAACGTGTCGGGTTTAGTCGCGCTCGCTGATGGCAGTCAAGTGCGCCTCGATCTCGTCCTCGGGCAGTTTGCGGAACCGCTGGCCCTGCACCACGACGCCCACCTCGATCTCGTTGGGGCGGAAGTCCGCCGACAGCACCGACTGCAGGCACGTGATGGCCGTGTGCAGCGTCGTCTCGTAGTCCATGGCCGGGTTGGCCTTGATCTTCTTCTCGAGGTAGTTCTGTGCCTCCTGCTCCTTGACGCCCGCCGACGTGGCCTTGTAGCCCCAGAAGTGGCCGGCCGGGTCGATCTTGAACAGCTGAGGGCCCTTCTCATCGTCCACGCTGATGAGCATCGTGACGACGCCGAACGCGCGCATGGACGCGTGCTGCGTGTACACCTGCGCCACGTCGGCGATGCGCTTGGCCAGCACGTGGCACGGGATCTTGTAGCCGAACTTGTTCTCGAACTCGTGCGCCTCGTAGCGGAGACGCTGCACCTGCGCCTTCGAGTCGGCTGTCACAATAAATAAACAAGCAATTAGTCCAGAATTTTCAGCATTTTCTGCAGCATTCCATCAGCAACACACCGTAGAGTCCCGTCATGAGGCAGCCGATCTCGGGCGTGATCTGGAACACATTCGTGACCGAGTCGGGCTCGATCAGTTTGTCCTAGCAGCAGCAGCACCAGCAATAAACAGCTACAGTGTCAGATCCAGACCTCGTGGCCACAGAACTATTAGATCCGCGGGCTGTAGGCTGCTTCTTCACCTGCACTTTCTTCTGGGTGACGAAGACGGCGCTGTCCTTGCCGCGCACGGCCACAGACGTGAGCGTGGACTCCTTGGCGGCGCGGAAGGCGTACTCTGCTCAAAAGATCCGATTGTTCCAGAGATAAGTGAGGCCGATGGCGGGGAGGAAAGCGCTGCAGACGGCGGATTGAGCACGCACCGATCTGGTAGAGCCGGCCTTCCGGCGAGAAGATGGTGATGTGGCGGTCGTATCCGTCTCCGGGCATGGCTCTGGCTGCTGCGCTGCGGCTTCGACTTGGCTGTGTCGATCCTTTTTGGTGCTTCTCGCTTTTCGCCTCCCCCTCGCCTTTTGCGATCCAGATTCAATTAAGTACGAATGTTAACGTTACTTCAGGAGTTAATGAAACCTCCGCTTAGTAATATACAGTCGTGAATACAAAAGCAAAAGGGGGTTAACAATGGTAAAGGTCATTTTGTAACAAGATACATGCTGTCGAGCAAGGTTTATCCCTCAGCTTCTGCCAGCATGCCTAACTTGTCACTAACAGGTCATTTCGACACGATTATTGTACAGGAGGAGTTTGGCGAGAAGACTTGCACGCGCCACATCCAATCTCTTCCGCGTTGTGCCCAACAATCTTAACCAATTTCCACTAAAGCCACCAAACTATGCTGCTTTAGTTGTCCCGAGCTCTGTGTAACGATACGATAGTGACAGTAGACTACTGCAGCTTCAACATCTGATTAACTATACCAATAGTTCCGGGTCGATCTTGTTGGCATCTTGCTTGCTCTGAATACCCGCCCACTTGGTTTCAACTGCTACTATACCCGTGGCGATGTATTCTCCGCTGACTTGCGACGAGCAATAGCCCCCAACTATGGCGCCGCAGATTGTTTTTGGAGCCAACTGCCCGCCCTCGTCATTTTGAGGGCATCAGGTCGACGGCTGCGCTACCGTTATGGGATGGCGTTCCTGGGTCCTGCTTCGCTTGGCCCGCCATTTCCTTATTTCATGGTGAAATCTTGGTTCTAACGTTACTGTTACTTCACGATTTTTTACTTCCGCGGTGCGTCATCCACTTCAACTCTCGCATTCATTTGCCGATTGGCGGCCTAGAGCACAAGCGAGTTCCATCCCCATGGCGGAGCTGGGCGTGACGCGAGACCTCGTGGGCTACGGCGCGCGCGGGTTCGACCCCAAGTGGCCTGGCGGCAAGAAGCTGGCGCTGCAGTTCGTGCTCAACTACGAGGAGGGCGGCGAGAACTGCGTGCTGAACGGCGACGCCGCGTCCGAGCACCTGCTGTCGGACATCGTGGGCGCCGCGCCCTACGTGGGGCAGCGCCACATGAACATGGAGTCGCTGTACGAGTACGGCAGCCGCGCGGGCTTCTGGCGGCTGCACCGCGCCTTCACGGAGCGCCAGATGCCGCTCACGGTCTACGCCGTGGGCCTCGCGCTCGAAAAGAACCCAGAGGCGGCGCGGGCCATGAAGGACGCCGGCTGGGAGGTCGCCAGCCACGGATACCGCTGGATCGACTACCAGAACGTGGACGAGGCCACCGAGCGCGAGCATATCCGCAAGACGGTGGCCATCCATGAGAAGCTGCTGGGCGAGCGCCCCGTGGGCATCTACCAGGGCAAGCCGAACGTCAACACGCGCCGCCTCGTGGTGGAGGAAGGAGGCTTCCTGTACGACGCGGACGCCTACAACGACGACCTGCCGTACTGGGACACGCAGTTCGGCCGCCCGCACCTTGTGATCCCCTACACGCTCAACAACAACGACATGAAGTTCGTGTCTGCGCAGGGTTTCAACTCCGGAGACCAGTTCTTCACGTACCTGAAGGACGCCTTCGATGTGCTGCTCGCCGAGGGCCGCGCCGGTCAGCCCAAGATGATGTCTATCGGGCTGCACTGCCGCGTCGTGGGCCATCCAGGACGTATCGCCGCTCTGCTCCGCTTCCTAGACTACGCGCAGAGCTTCCAAGACGTCTGGATCTGCAAACGCGAGGACATCGCGCGTCACTGGTACAAGACGCACTCCCCGAAAGATGCTGCTGCTTCGAAGCTGTAAATGGGGGAGGGTGGGAAGCCTTGTAGTAGTAGCACGTGCTACGGACTCTGCACGACAAAACCATGCAATGCAATGGAAAAAGCGTCTAACTAGTATTACGCCCACTATTCTTCAAGTGGTCAATTTGCCGATCCCCCGGCGTTTGGACATTCTTCTCTGCTCAGCACTCTTTTCTTCTTGTAAATAGCCTATCTGGGCACGATGGCGCTCGCCTCGGCGCCGTTGACACTGCTCGTGTTGTTGCTCAATGTGCGATCATTTGCAAGCCACGCGCTCTCCGAATCTGCGAGCGACTTTAGTTGGGCCAGAATGGGTGAATCTTGTGTTGGGTCCAAGCTACGTGAGAACAGAAGCTAACGTCATGCATACAAACCACAACGTCAGAACCACATCATCCGCTAATCTCCCACGCTATAAACTCGTACCTGCTGCACGTTCCTGCGAAGAAAGCGGATGGCTTTCTCGTGGCGGTCTTTATCGGCGCCCTTCTTGTACAGAGGGTACTCGCCTTGAGGGTCGTTGATCTCGTCCTTGAGGAATGACCGCGACGAGTACGGCACCACGCGGTAGCGGAGGTTCACCTGGAGATACTTGCTCAGCATGAATACCAGGTGGGCAATATAGCCCAGAGCCGTGGAGATCATCTCTTCGTCGGTCCTGCCGCCTCCTGTGAGGTCCGAGTTGGCGATGCGAATGCCGCGGATGCTGTACTCTCCGGCACCTACGTACTCGATGGGGTACACGGTGCCGAGCTGCCTTACGAGCACGGCCTGTCGAGATCGGATCTTGTGGGCAGCTCGCAGGACCTCGCACCGGCGATCGAGGATATTCTGGCGCTCTTCCTTGTAGCGCACGCTCATCTGCATGGTACTCAGCAGCGCCTTCGGGATGTGGATGTCCGTCTCAAATGTTCTGCGCTCGTCCTGCATAACGTTCCGTAGCCGCTCCAGCGTGTGTCGTTCGTCTGCTACTTGTGCTCGCGCGAGGCGAACGCGCTCCTCCAGTGCCGCCCGCTGTTGTTCTCTGGCGATGCGTTGCTGCGAGTGCAGCAGTTTGTT
This sequence comes from Phytophthora sojae, assembly GCF_000149755.1. Lineage (NCBI taxonomy): Eukaryota > Oomycota > Peronosporomycetes > Peronosporales > Peronosporaceae > Phytophthora > Phytophthora sojae. The sequence goes on from NW_009258118.1 coordinate 2,642,829, forward strand.
GCGGATCCGCTCCTTCATCTCGGCGTTCGTCTTCGTCAACTCCGCGATCTTTTGTCTTGTCGTCAAAATCTTTTCCAGCGCGTCCACGCCTTCGTGCAAGCTGTAGTCCTTGAGGGGGATGACCGAGCCTTTCCTCCTCGAGTGTTTCGGCGCAATAACCCCACTTTCAGCCAGAAGCTCCAGTACCATGCGATGCACGTAAATGTGGCCCGAAAACTCAAACAGACAAGTGTTCAGCGGCAGGTTCGAGAGGTCCGTCAGCGCTACGGGCAGCGGCTCAAGCTCCCGCACGCCGAAGCTGAGGCTCAGAATGTCCTCTTCAAACACGTCGTTCGCCGCGCTCCCGTTCGAGCTGCTCGCGTGGCTCGGCGTTTCGGTGTCCGTCATGGCGTCATTGGCCCCGGAGTCATCGGCCTCGTCGAAACTGTTTTTGGCGTCGGCGAAGCACCGCGAGTTGTTGATGGGCGCGTCGTCTCCGAACGACAGGCGGTCGCTCATGGAGCGCGACTTGCGGCGCGGCCGCTTGGCCGTCTTCCGGTCGTGCACGCGCACCACGACGATGTCGAACCTGGTGCCGCCGCTGAGCAGCGTCTCGACGCCCGCAAGTCCGCCGTCCTCGTCGTCGTCCTCGGACTGGAAGGGCACCCACACGGGGTTCAGCGTGTTGCGCGCCACCTCGCTCTCGTACACCACGCGGCCGTCCACCACTGCGATAGTCACCCCCTTGTGAGCAACAAATAGAGCATTGTATCATCGATATAGCAGGAGAATACCCTACCTAGCTTGAAGTAGACGTTGAGCAGCGAGCCGCCGCTGGTGCCGTGGACGCTGAGGTTGCGCATGCTGAAGCCGCTGAGCTGCTGCAGCGTGACGGTGGCCGAGCGGCCCGCGGGCGGCTGCGTGTTCCAGGCGGGCGGGATGCTGCTGGCGGTCATGTTGATGGCGCCGCCGAAGCTGCCGGCGATGCTGGATGGGGTCATCATGGCGCGGAGCGAGCGGGTGTCGACGCGCGATAGCCGACTCTATCTCTCTACGACTTGTGAGAGCGGCGGCGGTGGCGTATGGGCGCCGCGCAGACAGTGGCAAGCCGCGCTCGTCCGTGGCGGTCGCTCTACGTCGAGCGGCGGTGGCGATGGAACGAAGAGGGAGAGTCGGCGCCGCCGGGCTCAATTGCGGCCACCGACTGCACGCTTCTCGGCACCGTTCGCTTCCGAGGGGGGACTGTCTATAGACACCGGACGCGTTCGAAAATAGAGTGTACTCGCGCGATTGGACGAAATCGAGTCCGAGTTTCGGCCAGTGGGAAGCGAGGCAACTTCAACTTGGTTCTGGCCCGGGAACGGCTAAAGGCGATGCCAGCGTGCAAGCCGTTAGGGCGGCTATGGCCGGAGGCCAGTGGATGGAGGTAGCTGGGGGTAAGTCTTGCCGCGTTCCGGCCGCTGAAGGTGCCGCTGCTGGCGTGTGGAGCCCAGCTCACTGTGGTGTCCACAAGCCGGCGTGCTGCGCCGCTACAGAATCAGTCGGCAGCTGTGCAGAGCAAAGCGTTCAATGTCGGGGATGTCTACGGTGCGCTCGTTCGTCACGGTGGTCATCAAGCGTACGAGACGATGTGGTGCCCGCCATAAGCGTCACCACTTCACTGCTCTGAGCCCTGCACAGAGCTGAGCTGCAGGCTAAATCGAGGCAACCAGCAAGCACAAGCAGCTACTGGCGATTGGCGCAGGGGTTTCGACTGGTCCAACGTAACCTGCAACTTCAACGTGCTTGCCCAAACCAAAGCGGCCGATCTGCCCGACGATATATTTTTAGCGTGTTGCAAGAAACTGCAGTACAGCGGAGAGAGAGAGGTCCGCGCTCTCATTGGAGACACTTCCGAACTAGACGCGAGGCGCGCAGACCCTAAGCGAGCGAGCGAGCGATCTTGAGCTGCCTGCTAGCAGGAGCTACCTTCAAGGCTTTGCGTCGTTTTTAGCCGTTTCGGAGTCGCTCCCAGTGTGAACGCTCTGGCTGCCGGGCGAGCAGGCGCCTAGGCCTACTGGGGGACAGGGCCCGCCCATGGTGGGGATCTCAGCGCGTCGCAGCGAAGACTCGAGCCCGACGCCCAAGAAGCTGTCGCGGCACCTGCTGCACCTCGTCAGCCGCGCGCAGATGAGTCCGAGGGAGGCCGGTCGCGAGCCCTCGCGCTCGCTGTGGCGCCAGGCGCTGCTCTGGCCCTCCAGTCCCGCGATCCTCAAGAAGAACGCTCGCGTGGCGGCGCTAGAGCGAAGTCGTAGGGCCAACAGGGCCAGTAGCAACCAGCACGAGACGCAGGCGTGCGCTGGTAGTGTCAGCTGCAGTGAGATTCTAGTGACCGACAACAGCTCAGGCGCAGAACAACAGCAGCAGCAGCAGCAGCAGAACGACCAACCCCAGGGTGAGACGCTGCCGAAAGAAGGCAGTCCACGCAAAGTGGTCACGGATGAGGACAACAACCTCCACGATCTCAGCAGCTCGGTCAAGAAGCTCGCGCTTACCGGCCTCCGACCTGCTGCGAAGACCAGTGTCATCCACCCGACCTCAGCCGCGTCGCCGTCGAAAGCTCTGCAGTCGGTGCCTGAGCCGTCGCTGTCCATCGTCCTGCGCGCTTCGCTCTACCAAGAACTTCGCGAGTTTTGTGTCAATGCAGACGCTCACATCACGCTTTTTCCGGACTACTTCAGCGACGACGAGAAGCTCATGGTGCAGGACGTGGCGCAGGAGCTGCAACTGGGCTGCCAGTTCGGCGAAAAGAACATCGCAGTGTACAAGTTGCTCGGTCACTCGGTGCAAAGCCGACTGCAGCGCTCAAGTCCGCCTCCTAGCGGCGGACACCCTAACAACAACGCGGCTGAAGATGTGTATGTTGACGTTCAAGAACTGGCCCAGCACGGCAAGGACGGCTTTATTGCGAAGCTGCGACTGCGGCGTCTGAGCTCGGGAAGTGGCATTCGACGGAATATGCTTTGGGACGTGGCCGAGTTGAGCTCCACGGCCGATGGTGTCGCTGATCCCATGAGTGAAGGAGAAGGCGGGGTGTATGCAGTTCAATCTCGATCAAGCGGTCAGAAGCTCGCGCTTTTCAAGCCTGCAGAGGAGGAGAAATTTGTGCGTGAAGGCTTGTTTGCCGGTGAAGGGGCTATTCGAGAAGAGGTGGCGTATGTGCTCGATTCGCGCAGCAATGGCTTCAGTGGAGTGCCGCCGACAGCGGTGGCACGCTTGAAGTTGACGAACGTCGGTCGAGCCAAGCAAGGAGCTGTGCAGCGCTTCATGGCCAGCAGCATTGGCAGCATGGAGAGTTTCGGTATGCCATTCGACCTTGAGAAAGCGCGCGAGTTTGTCCCAGTGGAGCAGGTGCACCGCATTGCGCTGCTCGACGTGCGCGTATTCAACACGGATCGCCACCCGGGCAACATTCTTCTCATCGGCGAAAAGAAGCCGTACACCATGGTACCCATCGACCACGGCTGCATTCTTCCAAGCTGGTTCCACCTGTCTGAAGCGCGTTTCGACTGGCTCGAGTACCCGCAGTGCCGCGAAGCCTTCTCGCCTGCGGCTTTGCAGTACATCAACTCGATGGACGCCGAGCGAGACGCCAAGATATTGCGTGCATTGGGCATTCGAGAGGAGTGCGTGACCACGCTCAAGATCTGCACACTGTTCCTGAAGCTCGCGGCTGGACAAGGCAAGACGCTGTTCTGGATGGGGAGCTTCATGACGCGGGACGGGTGCTTCCAGGAGCCCTCGCGCTTGGAGGTTGCCATCAAGAACGCGTGCGACCGTGCCGGCATTCCTTACACGTTCAAGGCCAACGAGTTCGACGAGCAGCGCGGCGAGATCGAGCTGGGCGTGCTTAGCCGCCGTCCGCCCAACGAGTTTTTCCTCGCGCTCGAGCACTTGCTGCTCGAGGCGATCCACAGTGACGAGTCCTAGGCTTAGCCAGATCTAAGGCGAGCGATATGAGCGCTGGTAGGTAGTTCTTCCTAATGCTACATGGCGACAAGTAAGCCAGTAACACTAGTAACACGTAAATCAACAACACGCAAAAAGCGTTGCCATCTTCCTGCAACAACAAACTGCAACTTGTCCCGTATTTACCCCCCAATTCGGACATGGCTACATTTTGTGCCCTTGATTGGCTGAAGAGCTCATTTTCGACTGTCATGACGGACGCGACGACTACGCGCGAGCGCACTGCCTCCTCGTCGTCGGACGAGGCCGACTGGCGAGCTTGCGTGGAGTACGAGACGAAGCGCGTGGTCGTGGGCGACCTGGAGGTGCAGGTGTTCCAGATGGAGGAGCTGCCGGTGGCCGCGTCGCTCTTCATGCTGGCCGAAATGGACGCCAACGAGCAGGAGATCTCGGGCACGCGCCTCTGGACGGGCTCGCACTTCCTCTCGCGGGTACGAGGCCCTATCTATTGGTATTGTGTATTGCAATGGTGTCCTGACTTGAGATGACTTTGTTGCAGTATCTGTGGCGTCACCCGGAGCTCGTGCAGAGCAAGCGTGTGCTGGAGCTTGGTGCCGGAACTGGCATCTGCAGCATCGTGTCGGCTAAGCTTGGAGCGGTCAAGTGTCTGGCCACGGACGGAGATGAAGAAGTGGTGGAGCTGTTGGCCAAGAACGTGCAGGTGAACGAAGCGGAGGGTGTGGTGACTGCCCGCTCGCTCTTTTGGGGCGACGAACCGTCGGCGCAGACGCTGCTGGAAGAGTTCCCGGGTGCGTTGACTGATGTTGACATTGTGCTGGCGGGTGACGTGCTCTACAAGAGCGAGCTGTTGCCGCTGCTGTTTAGTACTGTGACCCGGGTGCTGACTGCGCCGGATGATGCCGACCGAGCTTTCGTGCTGTGCCACATTCCTCGCGCGGATGTGACGCACGACCTGGTGGAGAAGCAGATCACCGACTCGGGCCTCAAGTTCGAGGAGGTTAAGCTGCCTGCGGAAGATGTGGCGAATGCGGCTGCGGAGCTTGAGGAGTGTCCTGTGGAAGATGTGGAGCGCGCTAAGCTGTACTATATCACCAAGTAATCGTATCAGACAAGGTGGATTCGAGGTAGAACACAAGCGAGGCTTGTCAGAATAGCTGAATAGACGACGATGTGCATGTTGAATGCTGTGTGTATCTATGTACAGAACTTAGAGATCAGAACGGGTCTATTTCGTGAGCACAAGACAGATTTGAGGAATCCACGACTGCTTAATCCTCGTCGCTGTCTTCGTCGCTTGAGTCTGAGTCCAGCAAGCTGAATGCGTTTACAGGCGCTGACTTGCCCTTTGCCGGTTGTGACGCGGAGGAATCCTCCTCCTCCTCTTCATCAGAACTCTCTTCCTCCTCATCGTCAGCATCAACGCCGCCCTCTTCGTGTGCACCAGTCTTTGATGCCTCCTCCTGCTTGCAGTATTTGGCGATACTGGACGGTGTGATATCCTTGCCTGTGTAGTCGGGCGGAAGGAAGAAGAGGGGCAGAATGCCATCAACCGTGTCACGAACCAGCTCCGATCCAGCACGTTGGTGATCGGGTCTACCACGACGATCCGTGCGATAGCCGCGCTTCTCCGCGTACGCTTCACACAATGTCCAAGGTGTCCACTCCTGCAGATAGACCACGAACGAAAGCATGAGAAAACATGAAAAAGCAAGCTCCACAATACCAAATGAACGTACGAGTTCTTCCTCTAAACCGTCAAATAGCTGTGTGCGGGGCTTGAGGTCCAGAATCTGCTCCAGCACAACATGTTCGGCCAGGAAACGCACTGCCGAGTATGGTTCACGAATCTGAACACGAAGTTAAGTTAGAGATATGAACAACGGATAAACCAAGAAGAATCGACAATGCATATACTGTACCTGTGAGTACGGGTACAGCCCGCTGAGCTCCTGGAGATACTTAGGCACGCCGGCAAACGGGAACACGAGACCAGGACAATCGCAAATACAGATTTCAGGAGAAATCATGATCGACTGCAGTCGCTTCGTGTGTCCTGGAGTGTGCGAGACACTCACGATCTTCTTGCCCGCCAGCGCATTCAGAACACTCGACTTGCCCACGTTTGGATGTCCAATGAGGCCAATCGTAACCTTAGGCGTGTTAGCCTGTCCCATGGCTGCGGCGCTACCGGGGACAGCAGGGTCTGTGGACTCGGCAGCCAATGCTGATTGCAGGCGTACCTGGAAATGGCCCTTAAGCTCAGCGTGTTCCTCGCGCTCGCACCGGGCGCACAACAAGTAACCCCGAGCAATAGCGTCCGCTTCGTCCTTGACCTTCGCGTCGGCGGCGCTCGGCCGTCCACCAATCGCACACGACATGCAAGCAACGGCAGCGTCATCACAGCCGCAGTGCTGGCACTCGTGAACCACGGCAGCACCGTCCCCAGCATCGCCATTTCGGCCACCACGGCTCTTCTGTTTGCGTTTGCTGCGTCGCTTGCCTCCAGCCTTCTTCTTCTCTTGCACCGCGTCAAACTGCGCCTGCAAGCTCTCTTGCTCCGTCAAGCTCGCATTCAACTCTTCGGCAAGCTTTTGAGCCTCCTCTGAATCGATACCGCAAGCCACGAGGATGTCCACTGCACCCTTGATAGCAGATGCATCTCCGACTTCCAACTTCTTGCTGTAAATGGTGAACAGTCGAGCGACGACGCATAAAGTTTTAGTCTGACATCACTACAGCAAACTTCTCCAAGATTTTTTTTACCTGAGGACTCGGCGGCGAGTGCTGACATCGTTGTCGCCGTGCACAGCGTTCGAGCGGGATGAGAAGCAGACCTGATGAGCGAGAGGAAACCGCGTAGCCAAGTAGCGCTTCCAGAGCTGGACGACAGAAGTCGGGATCAAGTCCACCTTGTTGAGCACCACAACCATAGGTTTCTTGAGCTCCTTCGTAACGAGGTCATACACCGACGCGGGGATGTGCAGCAAGGGGTTCCGCACATCAGCCACGACCACGACGTGCGTGGCCCGCTCCGTGACTCGCCACAGCTCACGCCAGACCTCCAGATTGTGCTCGAAGTGGTTCAAGTGCTCGTTGTCGTACTTGTCGTGAATCTTGGTGAGCCACTGGTCGAACATAAGACTCTCATTGGTGTCCACTGTCATCACACATACGACCCGGTCAGAAACAAGTGCACACACTCACCAAATTCTACAATATTGCTATCTCCACGCACCCTTCTCCTTGGACATACTGTACGTCCACTTCGGTCGCTTGGGGTGGTCCAGAATCGGGTCGCGTTCGCTCACCGTGGCCAGCAGCGGCGTCTCTCTCTTGTACAGATTCAACGGACGTTGCCCCTCCATGAGTCTCAACTGAATCTGCTCCTTGGTCTCCTTCACGAAGAAGCTCGAGAGCTCCTTGCCCACCGCGTCCTTGTTGTTCTTGCCTAGCGCCACCGTAAGCTTCAGACGGGAGCTGAGATCGTTGTCCAGGTCGTTATTCCGAGCGAAAAAGTCCGGCTCGGCGCGGAAAGCTTCCACCTCGTCATCCTCTTCCTCCTCCTCAATTGCCGCCGGTTTATCCGCGTAGAACTCCTCGTATTGCGCGCTCTGCAGGTCCAGCGCCGCCTCCTCGTCCCTGCGCGAAGCCAGTCGCTGCTTGCGCGCCCGCAGCTGCTGCTTCTTCTGCTTGCCACTGAAGCTGGCAGTCACCGAGTTCTTGGCGCGCTCCTTGCGCTGCTGCTTGAGCGTGTCCAGCTCCTCTCGGCGGCGCGCGTGCAGCGCGGCCTCGCGCTTCGCCTGCTCCAGCTCCACGTCCATCAGAGCCTGCGTCCAGTCAAAAACTGAGGCGGTTGACACGCATATAGCACTAAAGCGAGGTTTTATGTCATTCATTCGAGGAAGGTAGCCATATTTGGGAGATGGGTACATGCGTCGCTTCAAGATCGCAATGACCAAAGAGGCGTGAGCAGCTCCAGTATCGAATTCAAGGTGCTGGTAGGAAGGAGGACGGAGACAGGATGCAGCTGCGCCACTTGACGTCGCTGCTGCAGGCGACGGAGGGCATGTGCAAGGTCACGGCCATCGCGTTCTCGCCTAATAACCGGCGACTCGCTGTCGTTACCGTGGACCGTGTTGTGCACCTGTTCGACGCGCAGACTGGGGAGCGCAAGGACAAGTTCTCGACCAAGCCGGCGGACAAGGGCGACAAGAACTACATCGTTCGTGCGCTTGAGTTCTCGCCGGACTCGACCAAGCTCGCGGTGGCCCAGAGCGACAACATCGTCTTCGTCTACAAGATTGGTCTCGAGTTCGGAGACAAGAAGAGCATCTGCAACAAGTTCGCTCAGCCCAGCTCCGTAACGGCGCTCACGTGGCCAAGCACCCACCCGAACGAAATCGTCTTCGGTCTGGCCGATGGCAAGGTGAAGATCGGGCAATTGCGCAGTAACAAGCCGGCTACGCTGTATGCTTCTGGGTCGTACGTGTCCCGAGTGTGCAGCAACCCCGAGGGAACTGCAATCCTTTCGGCACACTACGACGGCGCTATTTACCGTTTCATCTTCGACGATGTCACTGGAGGACCGACGCACGCGAAGCTTGTGGTGCACTCCTGTGTCCCTTATGCACTTTCGTGGGGAGAAAGTATCGTAGCTGCGGGCAATGACCGTCGCGTGTCGTTCTACGACAAGGACGGAGCTCAGCTTCGCACGTTTGACTACTCGGCGGATGAAAAGTGCGGTGAGTTCACCTGCAGTGTGTTCAATCCGACGGGCGAATCTGTGGTCGTGGGCAACTTTGACTCGTTCTACACGTTTAACTTCCAGCACAAAACGGAATCCTGGGAGCTTGTGGGATCGAAGAGTATTCCCAACCTCTACTCGGTCACTGCGCTCGCATGGAAACATGACGGGAGTCGTTTAGCTGTGGGCTCCGTCTGTGGCGCGTTGGATCTGTATGATGCCTGCGTTCGTCGCTATCGCTACAAAGGCAAATTCGAGTTTACCTACGTATCTCTAAGCCAGGTGATCGTCAAGCGACTCGCTACGGGGGCTCGCGTCGTGGTGCGTTCCGCGTTCGGATGTGAGATCACGAAGCTTAACGTGTTCCAAGATCGATTTTTGGTCGGTAATACGACAAACACGCTTATTGTCGGAGACCTCGACACTTCGCGCATTAGCGAGGTGCAATGGCAGTCGACTGGAGCCGAGAAATACATGCTGGACAACGAGAGCGTCTGCATCGTGTACCAAGCGGGTGAGCTGTCCCTCATCGAGTATGGACAGAATGAGCTCTTAGGGTCCGTGAGGACGGAGCACCTGAACACGCACTTGCTTAGTGTGCGGATTAACGAGCGGCCTCCGCTCCCAATGCCACAAGATGGGGGTGACCCGATGCCACCCCAGGAGAACAAGAAAATTGCGTACTTGCTGGATCTGCAGACGATCTGCATCACCGACCTTCATGCCCGTGCTGCCTCGACGGTCAACCACGACTCCCGTGTAGATTGGCTCGAGCTAAACTCACGTGGAAACTTGCTCCTGTTCCGTGATAAGCGACGCCAGCTTCACCTCTTCGATCTCGACACCCAGAAGCGTAGCACACTGCTTAACTACTGCAACTACGTGCAGTGGGTGCCTGAATCGGACGTGGTCGTCGCGCAGAATCGTAATAACCTGTCTGTCTGGTACAATATTCGCTCGCCTGATAAAGCCACCATTTACCAGATCAAGGGCGATGTCGAGCAGATTGAGCGTGGCAATGGACGCACCGAAGTGATCGTGGATGAAGGCATGAATACTGCGTCATACCAGCTTGATGAGTCACTCATTGCATTTGGAGCTGCGGTGGACGATGGACAACTCGTCAATGCGATGTCCATCCTAGAGCCCCTAGAGCTCACTCCTGAGACCGAGGCGATGTGGAGTCAATTGAGTCAGGAAGCGTTGGCGCAGAATGACCATCGCATCGCTGAGCGCTGCGCCGCTGCTCTAGGAGATGTTGCGCGTTCACGATACCTTCGCAAGCTCAACAAGCTCGACTGGCAGGAGAAGGACCGCCTCAATGGGCTCGCTCACTGGAAAGTGCGGGCAAAGCTTGCTGTACTTAAGAATGACTACCGCAGCGCGGAGCACTTGCTGCTAGCTCAGGGCCAAGTGGACGAGGCCATCGAGATGTATCAGCACTTGCACAAGTGGGAAGATGCCATTCGAGTGGCTGAAGCAAAGAACCACGCGGAGTGTGAGCAGATGAAGAGGAGCTACTACGATTACCTCGTCGAGTCTCGACAGGAAGAAAAGGCTGCAGCAGTCAAGGTCAAGGACGGCGACTACGCGAGTGCAGTGAGTCTGTACCTGAAGGGTGGTCTACCTGCAAAGGCTGCACAGTTGTTAAATCAGCGAAACCTTGGTCGTGACCACAAGCAACTCCTGGAGACCGTGGCCGATGCGCTGTACTCGGCGGGCATGTTCGAGAAGGCTGGCGACCAGTTTGAGAAGATGGAGCAGGAGAGCCGAGCGCTGGCTGCGTTCATCAAGGCTAACGCCTTCCGCAAGGCTGTTGAGCTTTCGCGAAAGCACTTCCCGGACAAGGTTCTGCGTCTTGAGGAAGCCTGGGGTGACTACCTTGTATCCCAGAAGCAAATGGACATGGCTATCAACCACTACATCGAGGGTAACGTACCTACGAAGGCCGTTGAGGCCGCGTTAAACTCGCGGCAGTGGGCTAAGGCCAGCCAGCTCGTTGAGAATTTGGAGGACGACGTCTCACTGCCGTACTATCGGCGACTCGCTCGCCACTACCAAGATGCAGGCAATCTCGAGCAGGCCGAACGCTGCTTCATCAAAGCTGACGCTGCTCGCGATGCTGTCGAAATGTACACTCGTGCGAACAAATGGGACGCAGCGTACCAAGTCGCACTCAACCACTTGGACAAGTACGAGACCGAACGGCTTTACGTGGAGCAGGCGCACCGGATGGAGCGTGCTGGCAAGCTCAAGGAGGCGGAGAAGCTCTTCCTGACCGTGAATGAGCCGGATCTAGCGATCAACATGTACAAGAACCACAAGAACTACGAGCAAATGATTCGCCTTGTGACCAAGTATCGCAAGGATCTACTCAAGGATACGAACCTGTACCTGGCCCAGCAGCTTGAGCACGAAGGTAACTACAAGGAGGCTGAGCACCACTTTGCTGAGGCTGGCGAGTGGCAGGCCGCAGTCAACATGTACCGGTCCAACGACATGTGGGATGAGGCCATCCGTGTTGCCAAGTTTCACGGCGGCATCAATGCTTCCAAGCGCGTGGCTTACGCTTGGGCAATGGACCTGGGCGGTGAACAGGGCGCTAAACTGCTAACGCGTCTTGGGCTCATTGAACCGGCAATCGACTATGCGATTGAGAGTGGCGCCTTCGAACATGCCTTTGAACTTGCACGCAATTGTGCTACCAAGAAGCTGCCGGAGGTGCACCTCAAGCACGCGCTGTTCTTGGAGGATGAAGAACGATTCAAGGAGGCAGAAGAGGAGTTTATCAAGGCAGGTAAGCCTCGTGAAGCTCTGGACATGTACGTGCACCAACAAGACTGGCAAAATGCCATGCGCGTCGCAGAGAGTGCCGACCCAGCGTCTGTGGCGGATGTCTTCATTGCCCAAGCGCGACTCTGGATTGAACGCAAGGAACACCAACGTGCTGAAGGGTTCTTCCTCAGCGCGGGCAAACCCGAGCTTGCTCTTGCTGCGTATTTGGAAGCAGCAATGTGGGCTGATGCCGTGCGAATTGCCAAGCGCCACCTTCCTCACAAGCTCATGGAGGTGAACATGGCTCACCAGCGCGCTATCTTTTCTGGTGGACCGAAGAAGAAAGAGGAGCTTATGGAGGCTTGCGAGATGTGGGTGGCTTCTCAGCAGTATGTGCAGGCAATTGACGCGTATCTGTCGATCTCCGTGGACCAGATCAGCGACCTTGGTGAGCTGGAAGAGCTGTGGGCGAAGGCCATTGAGTTGTGTGCCAAGCACGACCCGAGCCGATACAAGTCGATCGTGGAGGAGGTGGCGTCACGCCTACTAGGCATGTCTCGCTTCGATTCCGCGGCTGAGCATTTCCAGTCGATCGACAAGATGAACGAAGCGCTCGACTGCTACCTGCGCGTGAATAACTGGGTCGCAGCGCAAAAGCTTTGCGAGCAGCATGCACCTGAGTTGCTGCCTCGACTTGAGCGAGCACAGCAAGCGAGTGCCTTCGGGTCTGCTGCTCACCAACCAGCAGAGGCGAAAATGGCAGGCAGCTCGTACACTCCTTCGGCTGATGCCAAGGTGCAGTATGCCTCCGAGAAGAAGGAGTCGAAGCTCAGTGCTGGAGGTGAAGGCGACGACTCTGGACGCGGAGCAAGCGCACTAGACGCGTGGATGCAGCGCGGTGAATGGGACAAAGTTCTGTCTTCAGCCGCTAAGCACGGGCCCGGATCGCTGGCCAAGTACTTGGTCCTGCGCTGCTCGCGCCTGTGTGAGCACGACGAGATGGGCACCGCCATCAAGACCATTGCCGACTATGGCATTCCGCTCGACTCGGACGCCCTGGACATGACAGAGCGACTGGTGCAAAAGACACTCGGATGCGGTCACGGGATCGAGGAGAACCCTGAGCACCAGGCAGCACTGCCAGAACTGGTCAAGTGCCTACGCAAGCTCGTGAAGGATCTGCGTGGCAACGGCAAGGAGTTCCCGAGCTCCAGAGTGCAGAAGATGGAGCAGTGGCTACTGGTGGCGCACTTCTTCGCTATCAAGCACCAAGCAGCGAACGTAGGACTAGACGACCTGGTTGCGAAGATCAGTATGTCCCTGCTGCGGTTCGTAGCCGTCCTGCCCGCCGATAAGATGTTTTATCTGGCTGGGGCCGCCGCGCGGAAGAAGAAGTGGCTCAGCGCCGCCTTCGTGTACTTTAACCGCTATCTCGATCTGTGCGAGGCCATCGACGACGGCGACGCCAGCAACCTGGACAACACCGACTTCATCGGCACCGACATCCCGTCGCCTCTGGACTTTGCGCTGCCCGAGACGCACTTCGTCGCCGAAGAGAGCGCGCGCGAGGAGATCCGCGACTGGGTGCTGACGATCTCGATGGACCAGCAGGTGGCCGAGAAGCTGCCCGAGCGCGCGTGCCTGAACTGCAAAGCCAGCATCTACGAGGCGGCGCTGCAGTGCCCCGAATGCAAGACGGCGTCGGAATCGTGCATCATCACGGGCTTTCCCGTGGCCGCCAAGACGACGGTCCACTGCGCCACGTGCAAGGTCATCGCCGACCGCGAGACGTGGAACAAGTGGGTCAAGCAGTTCGGCAACTGCCCGTGGTGCTCGGCCCCGCAGAAGATGAGCTACTGAGCGTGAGTGCGGCTGTCGATCTAAGGTGTTTGTCAACGATGACTCATCCACTTCAACTTCAGTTTGTTTGACCCAAGCATGGTAACGTTATGTCTGCGGAGCACACCATTGAGTACTATATTCACTAGGTCGTCTTCGACTTGGCTGGGAACCTGTGGTGTAAAACGCTGGTGCTCGCACTGATGCTCATTGCCGTGACAGGTGCGAACTTTCTGAAGCTGGAGCTGTGGGTGGCGATGTGTACAACCTGCCCCAGTTCACTGGCTCCGGCGCCTCGACTTGCTGCCGGAAACTGAAAGCTGTCCTTGAAGTTGCTGGGTCAACAAGCCAGACCGAGTTACGCGTTACGGTCACGCAATTAATCCATTGCGGCTGCCCACCCCCTCATTCTTGGGGTGTTCCCAGTATTAATGCTGCCGCCCGCGTCAACCGAGCGATCTCCTCTCGTAGGCGTGCATTATCCCGGCTTATCATCTCAGCAGCGGCGGCTTGAGCAGCAATTAGTGATTCCACTGATGCCTTGAGGGACTGCACTGACGCCCTGACGGACTGCAGTTCGGTCTCCACTGACGCCTTGAGGGATCGAAGTTCCATCTTCACGTCAGCTAACTCGTTCTTCATGTCAGCTAACTCGGCACGAAGTGCGTCCACGCCAACACATATGTCGAAGAACTGCTGCTCCACATCAAGGCCAGTCGTGTATTTCCTCCGCCGCATATATTGTAACACCTCGATTACAGCTTCGGGGTACTCGTCAGCTAGCACCTGCAGCACCCTATGATCAGCTACCGCACTTCCTCTTTGAATTCCAGCATTGCATCGAGTCGAAGACATGGGCTGTTACCGTGAGCTTGTTCTTTTCCCAAGTATCGTCGTCCAGTGTAAAACTGCAGTTCATCAAAGGCAGTAAGATCTCTGCCGCCCTCATGAGCTCGATCAGGTATTCCTGCAGCGATAAGGCTGTTCTTGTCGCCATTAATGTACAACTCGCCAAAGACGATTGCATTGGCGATGCGCTCGCCAGCTTCCTCGGGAGTTTCGGCCCTTATTTTATCGAGCTCCGCTTGCACAGCAGCCCCCATAGTCTTCTCCAAGGACCCGTTCCCTGCCTCCTTCTCTTCCTCGGGTTGCTTCATCTCATCGTCAACACCAATGGCGTTGTGAACATCGCTGAACACCTCGTCGGAGGTCTGGACCCGGTACTGTGCTCTGGCGCTGAAGGCGTCCATGCCGGTGTCGGCGTTGCTGTCGACGACGTCAGGCTGCTTGTCTAGCGGAGGCTCGCCGCCGGCAGGTCGCTCGTCCGGCGGGGACGCGGCGCCGCCAGGTTGCTCATTCACCAGAGACTCGACACTCACGCACATGGGGCCCCTATTGCGGGGCCCGGGCTCATTGGTGTCATCTTGTTGCTTGTTGTCCATCGGCTCCCGCGCCAGCGAAATCGATTGTGAGCTCGCTACCTGAACCCTCTCACACTAATGCGTGCGTCTAACCAGCCACCCAGGTAACCCGCTTGTCCTTCCTTGCTGGAGTATCGCGACGATATAGCTGAACCCCCCCAAGGATCTGCGCACCAACGGCAAGGAGCTCCATGGTGCAGAAGATGGAGCAGTAGCTGCTGGTGGCGCACTTCTTCGCCATCAAGCATGGACGACGACCTGGCTGCGAAGATCAGCAGTCCCTGCTGCGCCGCGGAAGTGTCAAACAAAATGTTTGTCAATGATGACTCATCTACTTCAACTTCAATTTGCTCGGTATTTTGTACTACCCAATGTAGAACGACTCTACATGTACCGCTCTTCCCGCCGGAACGTCAACCCGCTACTGAAGCGTTTGTGCGTATGGTTCGGCGTAGGATATAGCGTAAATGTCAGTTTCGCTTCGCTCAATTTGGCTTAAACTCAATGAGTAAGGAAACTAACGCCCTACCTGACAAGTAGGGCTGCCTGTTGGATCGAGTGATCCATGGGTTTCTAATATTTGACGGAGGTGGAATGGCCGTCATTTTAGGAACCCGCTACTTTTAGGGTGACTAAAAAGGGGGCCGGTCCCCGCCCTATATTAACTTGCCGAGTGGCTACTCAGAGTATCTAAGGCCGTGTTCGACGCGGCAAGATAATGACACTTTAGAGCGTGTTCGCTAAGTAGCTGGAGATATAGATGGCCTCTCATCAACTCTATTTCTTGTCTTTTGATTGGTCAAAATAGTTTAGTTCACAACGTGACAACTGGAGAATTACCCCGTCTCCTTCTCCAGCTCCCAGAGGTGGAGAAGGAGAAAGTAGCTGGAGATTGAGGCAGTTTAGCCGCACAGACAATGGACGAAGAGGAAGCTGTACTGGTTGAGAATCCGACGATGCGCCGCGAGGCCCTAAGGAACAGATTCGTACCGTGACCTCACTGCACTTTGAGCCCATGCTACAGTCAGCCGCGTATGCAAGTTGGTTTGAAGACAATCTTCGCTGCACCAAGCCGACTTTCCTACGGATTGCTAGTTTACTACGAGATCAAGGTGTTCTGTTTGCTGCTGCCAAAGTACGGCAGCATAGCTTTGAGAAGAAAGTTGCAGCCGCGCTTTACTTTTTAGGCTCAACTGGTGGGTACCGAGAGGTCGGTGGTGCTATGGGTATGTCACGGAGCTACGTAATGGAGATTACGACCGAGGTGGTGCGCGTCTTACGAGCAATGGCGGCGGCTGTCATTTCGTTTCCACGCAGGAGAGAGGACTGGGATGCGATCGAGTCAGGTTTCGCTGCGCGTCATGGCTATCCTGGTGTGGTGGTCGCCACTGGCTGACGGAAACGGAGGCGCAGCTCTCGGAGCGTCATCGGCAGCTTGGTCTTGCCACGAGTCCGGTGTCTCGGGCAGTGTTCCCGGCCGACGAAGAAACAGCAAAGTAAGGAGAAGGAGAGCGAGTCGTTGCAGTTGCACTGTGATTGGCTAATTTTACCTAGATGCGCTCTGTTGTAGCGAACAAGCTGGAGATGGAGATGCACCAACTCCCTGCAGATATCCATCTCCAGCTGCGTAGCGAACACGCTCTTAGGTCTAAAATTGCATTTCGAGTCATTAGCACGGCAACGAACACGGGCCGGAGGGTGAATTTGCCGCGCGATTTCGTCGGTGCCTTCAGCATGTCACTAAAGTGGAGCTTTGAACCCATATTTGACCAGTAAAACGAGTTGTTTCCCCTCTCATTAGTGACATAGGATCTTTAGTGCTTCTTCGCTTCATTTCCGCATTCCGCGACAAGCAGCGAAGACGACAAGAAGAACGCCTCATACCATGGCCAACGCCGACGCTGTCCGTAGTGCTGACGCTACCAATGCCGCCGCTGGCGCTGATGCCGGCAACTCTAGGGACGTTCCAAGTGGTGGAGGAACTGTGAGAGCATCCTGGAACGAGATGGAAGAGTTTGACCTGCTGGACAAGTACCTGGACGCAAGAAACAACCGATCCCTTGCGACCGACAAAGGCATCAAGGCTAAGGCATGGAACGTCTTGGTGCTAGCTCTCAATGCTAAGCACCAACGAACTCTCGACAAAGGTGACTGAAACGAGCGTGTACATCTTTTGGTTGGACAACTAAGTCAGAGAAAGCAGTCTGGTTGAACACTACAGTCTACCGAAGCATCGTTCATTACGGGGAAACAAGGTTTTCGCTGCTCAGTCCTTGAACTTGCAGCACCGAGGATACTGTACCTGTGCTCGCGCTGAGGGCGTAGTGCCATAAACCCCAGTGGGGTTACCCCACAACTTATGTGCTGGCTAACGAGGCTGCAGGTGAAGAGGCCTTCGTCGTCCACCGCTCCCCACCATGTAGTACAAAATAGTAGGATCGACGATGAGATTGCGATCTTTGCTAGAAACCCAACTGCGTGGAGGTTTCCGCTCCACACTCGACGCAAGCGTGTGTAAGTAGCATTTTATCTGCCCGTTTCCAAGCTCGCATAGCGTTTCAACGGCAGCCCTCGACACACCCTCCACGTATACTCAATGGAGCCTCGTTTCAGCGGGCCTGGACACAGGATAAAGGCGACGCAATGATCAATGATCGACGATCACGGCGAAGCTCCGAGCTTGAGCTTGAAGCTCGCAGCTCGACGCCAAACCAGATTTTCGACCAATGGGATTCATACAGTGACGCACGCACAACATGGCAGCAGCATCGACGGCGGCGACAAAGGTGCCGACGCTCAGCACTGCCCGTAGGCGGCCGTAGGCGTGCCTGGACGCTCACTCCTGTTGTTGCGTGTATGAGCAGCCCAAGTGGAAGAAGATCCTCTACGCGCCGCAGCCATATGAGGACAACTACGTGGCCGACACGTTCCTGGAGCAGATGCGGACGAACGGTGAGCCTCGCAGTCACCCGCCACGAACAGCACCAACTAGACCTGGATCTGCACTTCGCTCACATCTATGGTGTTCATGGTGTTTCTTCTGTTGCCGCAGCAAATGTGCGGGAGCACGATTACGGGGGCATGGTGCGCTCGGCCGCAGCCATCACGCAGCAGATTTGCGCCGTCTTGATCTTCTTCGTAGGGTTTAGCTCGTTGGCATCGACGGGCTACTTGACGGTTATAATTGATACTGTTGTTCTCTGCTGCACTTGGCAAGTCTGTGTTTGAGTTCGTGCGCCAAGACGCCATCTCCGCCGCGCTGCTGGGCGGCATCGACGTGTTCCTGGCGGTGACTGGCTTTGCGGTGCTTCGCATTCACCTCGGCCTGCCTCTGCGTGAGAATAGTCACTGCTGTCGATATCTACCTACGCTGCGTTTTGCTAACTTGGTGTGTATGAACTGCAGACACGCTGGACACGCTGAGCTCCTGCCTTTTGTTCTGCGCGACGCTGTCGCTGCTGTCGCCCGTGCTGCGGACGCTCACGCGGTCGTACGCGGACGACACGATCTGGGCGCTGGCGACGTTCCTGGGTCTGCTGCACCTCATCACGCACGACTACAACTACGTCAACTCGGGCATCGGCCGGTACACCGGGCGGCGCTGCTATGCGTTGAGTGGGAGCCACTAGGCCACGACTGACGTGTTTCGCTGCGTTTATGGCGTGTTTGAGCAGGTTCAGCGGCACGATCTCGCTGAACGCGGCCATCTTCACGGCGGTGCTGCTCGGCTCGCGGTTGCAGTCGAACGAGCACGTGTTTGCGTTCGTGTTGCTGGCCATCGAGATCTTCGCCATGTTCCCCATCTTCCAGCGCGAGGTTAAGGTGCGTAGTACATGGCTAAGTAATACTGTCGCTGCTGTGTTGCCGGTGTTGGATGCAGTAGCGTGGTGGTGGTCTCACTCTGCGGCTTTCGTCTACATGAACGAACGCATACCGGTACGCAGCGGCACTCGGAGCGGCTGCACCTCATGACGGCGGTCGCGCTCTTCGCGCTCTCGTCGGCGCTGACCTGGCAGCTCTCGGCGCTGCTGAGCGCGCTGGCGGGCGCCTTCGTGCTCTTCCTGGCGTTCGTGTGCCCGCTCTGGTTCATGCACGTGCAGGAGTCCAAGAAGTACGTGTCTTTTTTTTCCCGTCGGTGATGCGCATCCCCCTCTGACGTACGACCTCTATTTTCGGGTTCTTTTTGTGCCGCTTAGCGAGATTCTCGGTCCCTGGGACATTGCCCACATCCAGCCCGAGCAGTGAGCGCGGCAGCAGGAAGAGGCGGGAAGCCATGGCCATGCCACGCAGAACAAGCAGCGGCGGCGGCGCTGCGTGGCATGACGAGCCCAAGGCAGGCTGCTGAGCTCTGATGGCGGCCAACGGACACGCGCGGCGGCGGAGTTCAAGCCGACAGTGGCACGTCGTTTCGTTCGCCGAATTTTCTTTCGAACGCTCACATGTAACGAAAAGTATCTTTTCCAGCACAAGTGTCCCCTCAAGCGCAATGGCGGCCGTCCGTGGCGGCGGGCTCAGCTGCATGATGCACTGCATCGTCCGCCCTCGTCGGCAAAGCCCCGTGCGTGACGCAGCGCGCGCGGTTCCCCCTGCAGTCGCTGAGGCCTCGCATTGCAATGGCGGCTCTCGGTGTCATGGTCGCTCTTGAAGGCGGCACCAGCAGACTCCCCGCACCGGCACGAGGAGGAGACCTTAACAGCTGAGCTCGAGCTCACTTTGCTATGATGGACTTGCCCGAGGTGGGTTCGAGCGCGTCCCCCTGCAAGCAACGGGGACCACTCGTTTGCCCTGCTTCGAACGCATGGCGACCCTTCAGCAGCACCCCTGCAACAAAAACGACCTCCCGCTGAGGAGGACCGCAATGGCGCCACGTTGAAGTGCGTCAGCTCGGACGCAGTCCCCCATTGCGCGCTGCTTGCAACGTGTGTATCGCCTCCAGCTTCCGCCAGTACACCAGTCGAATGCTAGTCTCCACGCTACTGTGCCACATTTCCCCCCAGCGCCATTGCCAGCGGCCTTATTGCCCGCGAACGGTGCACGCAGAGTGCCTGGACGATGCCAGCCAGCCGGGGGCGCCGGCGGAGATGCGCTCCCTGAAAAGATACGCGGCCGTTGAAGTGGGCGGCGATTTCTGCCAATCAGCGCGCGCCGCGGCTGATTCGCAGCAACGTTACTCACCGAGGTTTTTCGGGCGCTGGCGCGAGGTTTTTGCAGGAGCGGAACTTTCTGCGAACCCGTGTCCCGGCGCTGCGCGAAGCAGAGCCGCGGCGAATCACTTCAACGCCCAAATCCGGCGCCGCCAACTCGACCCACGCGGGGCCCAGCTGGCGCGGGCTATCCAGGCTGCGCTTGCAAGTGGCTGCTGTCGGCGGCAACGTCGCCCGCCAACCAGCCCGCGGGTCTGCCTTATCGCCGGAGGGTGGCCGCTGCCGGTCACCGGGTAACGGCGTCGTCTATGCTGGCACGGGTAACTGTGGCCGAATTGCCGGCAATACAGCGCTTGTCTATGGGCGATGGGCCGGCGGGCCCCGCGAACGTGGGACTTGCCTTCTGTATGCCGGCTTCGGCCCGCGGGTCGCGGCCGAAACCCAGAAGAACGCTCCGTCGCAGGCGATTGGCCGAAAGCTTCAAGCGCGCCGCGATTGGCCCGCTGCCGAGCCTAGAGGGCGGCAGTGTGAGTCGGCCATAAAAAAGAAAGATTGCCCACGACTGCTCATTTGAGCTTAAGCCTGCAGGAGTGCAAGTGCGCGCTCCACCCCCCCCATACCCACCACTACTCCGCCGCCCAGCCCCGCCGCTGCTTGCCGCTCGCTCTCCCCCTCGTCGGCGATCGTTGCCGCTGTTTGCCGTCTTGTCGTCCGTGTATCTTTTGTGTGTGCTCGCGCGCTGCTACCATCACTCTCCCGAGCGCGCGTCGTCAGCCTTCTAGAACAAAAGAAAAAGGCTCTCCTTCCCCCCCTCCTCTTCAACCGTCGTCACAATGGCCTCCGCCGCCGTGCTCAAGAGCGCACGATCGCACCCCAAGCTTCTGTCGCTCCAGCACGTGGACGACGCCTTCCTCTGCGGCGGCGACGCGCCCATGACCCCGCTGGGCAACGACGCGCCGCTCTTCGCCGCCACCGTGTCCCCGCGCGACCCCGCCGCCAAGCTGGCCGCCGCCTCGGCCTCGCCCAGCAGTAGTAAGTCGCACCAGCAAGGCCCCGCCTTCGCCAGCCACCGCGTGTGCATCCCCTCGTCCGCCTCCAGCGACGACGCCTCGGATGACGAAGACGATGAGACCGAGGACGTCTCGCGCGCCGCCGGCTCCAGCAGCAAGCCCGTCAAGGGCAACACCGGCCGCTGGACCGAGGCCGAGCACAAGCTCTTCCTGCAGGGCCTCGAGACCTTCCCCTACCGCGCCTGGAAGAAGATCGCGACCCTCATCAAGACGCGCACTGTCGTGCAGATCCGCACCCACGCCCAGAAGTACTACCAGAAGCTGGAGAAGGAGGAGGCGCGCCTCAAGGAGCGCGAAGCGCAGGACCGCGCGGTCATCGCGGCCGGCGCAGCGCCCCCCTCGCCCTCCACCCCCACCAGCCCCGCCTCGCAGAAGAAGAAGATGCACCTCATGCGCAAGCGCAAGTGCTCGATGCTCGACATGGACACGGAGACCGACAGCGATGCCGCTGTGCTGCCCAGCGTCCCCAAGCGTCTCGCGCGCGAGCAGCCCCTGGCTGCGCACATGTCCCCCAAGCAGAAGGTGTCTTCGCTCTCGGGCAATAAGGTCTTCTTCGGCAACCCCATGGACGCGCGCTTCATGTTCGGTCGGAACATCAAGAGCCACGCCGTCATGCAACCCCCGCACCAGCTGCCGCTCGACTTTGCTGACGCGGCCGCCGAAGCCATGATTCTCGACTTCGCCGAGGACAAGACCCTGGCCGACTACTCGCTCGACTGCGCGGACCAGACGCTGTCGTCTATCGACAACGACGACCTGCTGCAGCTCACGGAGGAGGAACTCGAGTGGTTCTCGAGCACGGAGCAGCCTGCCGCCACGACCGAGACCAAGGTTGAGGCTGCTGCCAGCCCGGACTCCGAGCCCTTCTCGGAGCTGGACACCGCTGCCCTGGGCGGCGACAACTTTGCCGCGGAGCTGTGCCTCGACGACGACGACTTTGTGCTGGACCCGGAGAAATTCCTGTCGAGCTACTTCGCCCCGAACGAGCAGGCATGAAATGGGAAGGGCGACGTCGTGGTGGTCACAAGTGCTGCAGCTTCCTCGTAGAGCGCCGTCCCATTTGTCCGTCCGTCCGTAGTTTTTTTTTTGAGATCCCCCCCACCCAGCTTTCCTGTTGCGTCGGGCGCTAGGCTGCAGTCGATTTAGTTGCACGTAGCCGACGCCCTCCATGGAGAAGTGTCTACCATATTATTATTAACGTTATATCAGCGTCAAAACAATTTTTCCACCCTCGCTCAAGTCGAAGCTTCGCTTGCTCGTGTTGAAGTTAGTTGGGTACCGCTGGGTTGCTGCTGCTGATCTCGAAGAGCAGCACGCTCTGATCGTGGTGGACCACGGCCAGCTTGACCGGAATTTGGACGCACGCCAGCAGCGCACTGCAACCCGAGTCCGCACCGGTCGAAGCTTCGTCGCAGCCGCGCGCGTTGCTGCTCGCGATGGCCTGGCGAAGGCTGCGCGGACCTGGCGCCGGGTCTCCGAAGCGGCACACCACCGCGCGGAAGACCAGCACCAGCTTCTTCCTCTGCTTCTGCTTCTTGGTCTTCGTAGCCGTAACAGCCGAAGTCTCAGCACCAGTGGCTTGCTCTCCATTCGTATCCTGGTCAATGGACGGAGGGGACTCTACATCGACTGCCACCGTCTTCCAGACATCGAACGCGACGTCGCATGGCTCGCCCGCCACGAAATGTCGAGGCACACTGCGACCGTCCTCGCTGCTTGAAGCTGCTTCAGCAGCAGCAATTGGCTCGAGACACCGACGCGGGTGCAGCTTCTGGTCCTTGAGGAATGCGTAGACCTGCATGGAGGCGAGCGACACGCGCGGGTCCCTCGCCAGCAGAGCGGTAAACTCGGCCACGCTCAGCTCCCTGGCGTCTTCATCCCCCGGTGACAGCAGGTAGATGATGGCTAGCGCCCCTCGCTGCAGCAGGTAGTTGGCCTCCTCCGGGTAGAGCGACAGCCCCGTGAAGGCGCCTGTCGACGTCGGAGGAGGGGGCGCCGCCTTGGCCGCGACTGCTGGCGGCTGTGGGGCCTCTCGCCGCTGCCGCTTTTTCGTGCTCGCGCCCATGTTGAACAGCAAACGCCCGCGCTGGTGCGTGATGTGCGTGAGCCCCGAGACGGGGTCGAACTCGCCCACCGAGACATCTTTGCCCCCGGGGCGGACCATTTCGTGCTCGATATGAATGGAGTTGATTGCAATAGTTTAATCAAGGTAGAGTGTATCATCGTAAGATTGTGCCATTTGGTAGAACAGCTTCAACATGTTTGTTTTTGACAAACGATCTAAACTAAATACTGCTCGAGTCCTTGGACTTGGGCGCAGGCGGCTCCACTGCTACGATCCGCTGTCGCAGCTCCTTGGAGTTCACCGGCAGCCACTCGTCGTTGTCTGCTGACTCGCCCTGTGAAAAAAACCCGGTAGAATATGGTTGAGATCGCTGTTCTACATTTGTAGGATTGGAGCCAGCTGAAGCTGCTTACCTTGTAATGAACGCGAATGTACTTGCCCTCCACGGCCGCAACCTTCGCCTGCACAGCAACATCACAAACAGTTCATTGCGTCAGTAACCCTCGCATATTTCCACCCACTAGCAATCGTCCTTGGTGACGAACGAACCTCGGTGTCCACGAACCGGATCGTCGAGCCTTTGACTGTAAGATACTTGCGAACTGCACCTCGGTCCTTCGTTGCGCTTTTGGGCGTGCCGACGCCCGATTGATTAGTGGCCTTCGCTTTTTTCGGTGGTGACAGCATGACGGCGGAGACTGGTACCTTCGCCGACTTCTTCTTGGAACAAACTGCTGCTTCCTTCTTCCGCTTGCCTAGACAGCTGCGCACTCCGCTCTTTGATGCTGTTCCGCTCCTTTTTCCAAGTCCACCGCTTGATAAACTGCGAGGTTTGACACCGGCGGCTTCAGCGATGCATCGGTGGCAAAGCAACGACTGAGGGAGATCTTCGGCTGCTTTGCCGGCGAGGTCGGGGTGAATGCAGCGAACGTGGGCCCAAATCTTGCACTTTGAGCACTCAAACCATTGCTCCTGCAGAACACACCGGCGTTTGCTCGTTATTACAAGGCGCTCTACACTCTGCCACACATGTAAATGTACCTCCACTTCGGCATCGGGGTTCTGACTGCTACAGTACTTGTGGCACTTGCAGCTGAAGACCCAGGGATCTTCGCCCAAGAGCTCAGGGCTGCACTGAGGTTCTTCAAATAGCTTCGTCATGAACGAGTCCATGTCAATCCGCACGCTATCAGGAAGGCACTTGCAGACCTATCGTTGACATCAACCACCAAACATTTTAACGAATGTGTAAAATGACTTTGCTACAGTAGGTCCAGGTAAACTCTTGCTTACCTTGGCTTTCAGTCCATACGGGATCCATAGCAGCGAGGCAAAATTGACTGCCTCTGCAATATTGAAGCCTTGACCACACACACACAGTAGGTAAGGTGTTGCCATCAGTATGTAACCCTTCATATCCACCAAACGTTACCGAGGTTGAATCCCTGGTGATATGTCGCCGGAAAGGTAATCACGAACTCTCCTGGCTTTTGATACGCCCGATAGAACGGTACACCAAACTCTCGAAGGCGAGCGGGTGAAATGAGGGATGTCTTGTGCCGCAGGAACTGATCAAATTTGTAAAGTTCAAGATACGCTATTGGAACCGTAATTCTTTCGGCAAACAAGCGAGGTCCCTTTACCTGGCTGCATGTGTGGTGTTTTTCTGGGAACATCGACTGCGCTGCTCTTTCAAGCTGAGGGGCTGCATGGGCGCATCAAGGTAGCGCTTGTTAGTGAACAATACCATTTCGATGCCACACGATTCTTTCGGTTATGCAGGGACTCACCAGCATCTGGGGGCACGCCATACCAAAACTTGGGTTTTCCTGTGTGCACGTAGTTGATGCTGTAGAGATCCATGTCTTCCTACTCACACGTCAACGACAGGCAGCGATATCATGAGACAACGAAACCGCACGTTCTCTCGATTGTAGTGCACTTACCGTGTGGAACGCGAACATCGCCCGCCACATGCCGAAATACAGCATAGACTGCGTCACCCCTGGCAAGTCGATTTTGCGCAGAATAGTGTTGAGGTCATTTAGGTTCCACGACAGTGCATCAGCATCACCAAACAGCGAAGCCTAAGTCCAACCGAACAGTGCAGAGCTTAGTATGATTGAAATCATTTCAACCAAGCAAGAAGCATTTCAGTACGCACCACAATATCCGCTCCATATACCGGAGGGTCCATGGTTCCTCTCAGCCCCTTCCAGAACCGGCGCTCCACTTCCATCGGATCATCCGTATCTGCATCCACACACACATTATTTAATAGTATCCTCGATGGCACTAAACACAGCCTCACTGTTTCGTACCCTCGGGTTCCTTGTCCGTGGTCGCTTCTGCCATGCTCTGGAACTCTGCGGGGCTCATCGTCTTCCGCTCCACGAGGTCTACATTGAAAATACCCTTCCTGCCGGCCACGTGCTGACTCACGGGGGCTGATACCTGGCACTGTAGCTGCGAGATGTCGTACGAGCGACTGAACCATCCGCGCGGAGGAATTATCTGCAGGAAATGACACACAGCACGACAAAAATCCGTTATCAGATGATAAATGCACCGGAAAGTAATTGGCGATGACTGATCACCATTCCACCAACTTTTTAGCAATTGAATTCGTTGGATTTTACCTTGCAAATACCGATTTTGGCGCACTGAGGCTCGACGACTGTGCGGATGTACGTGGCGAACGACTCGAACTCGGCGCGCGTAGGATGGAACTCCGGGCACCAGGAGCCGTCGGGCGATGGATAGGAGGCCATGGAAGCGCCGTGAGGGTCGCTAGGGCGCATGGCGAATCGAGGGAGCTCCATGGAGCGGGACGAAGGTGTGGACGAAGCGTCGCTGTTATCGTCTTGCGTGTCGTCTTGCACTTCCAGAGGAACGAATGGTATTTAACAGCATAACTGATAGGTAGCCATTGTATATGTTACAAAATTCAGTATGTTCTATTTTAGACCTCTTAGCTCTTCTAAATAATTTAAATTTCTAAGCTGAAACATTCAGGACGGATCATTCTAATTTAGAATGGTCCAATCTTGAAAATTAGAATGTCTAAATCATCTGTTGTCAACGGCCCATATTTTTGATCACCCATGGCCCCCTTAGATTTTGAGCCCTGTTCGGACCGATTTCACTCCTCGAGTTCTCAATATATTGAAGCGATCCATAGCCTCCCCTTCAAAGAAGCACACGACAGGTGATGTTTGCGGTTAAATTGCGATTCGCTCGGTAGAGTCGGAAGTTTTTAGTGGTTCCAGAATGGGGGGGGGGGGGGTAAGTTGCCTGTTTTAAGTGACAACTTGTGCTTGGAAAAGTATCTTGCTCTATCCGCCGTACAATGTTTTTTTTTTCTTGCAATGCTGTACTGCGGACGACGCCGCAATATCAATTCTCAATTGCAGACCCCCCCCCCCCCTAAACGCTCTAGCTCCGTCCTTGGATGGTAACTTCGAAATTTCGTGTTCAAGTATGGCATGCAAGTGTGGCATGGCAGCGATCTCCAATGCGAAAGAGCGAAGCATGAGTTCAAGCTGAAGCTTTTCAACCCTCACCACTAAAGGCCGCGCTTGAATTCTGCTACGTATTATCCCCACAGAATATGCATTGTCAGGGTAGTCTTTACTAAGCCTTTTCGCTAAGGGTCCATGCCGCTTGGTGAATGAAATTTGGATCTGTACCATTCTGATTTGTAACGTAGCAAAATCACCGAAATGGCTACACGATGTTATGCCAAACTTCAACTTCAGCATTTCAATCGTCTTTGGAGACCACTGCTGTATCTACAGCTCCTCGTCGACGCCGAGTGCGACTGACATCTTGGTTATAGTTGTGCTCAGCGAAATCCCCGGCCAGCGCTAATAAATTGATCTGGCTGCCGAGGCGCGCGAGCGGGACGTGGCGCTCCTGGTAGACCCCTTCTGTCCGCAAAATGACCGAGAACTGCTCGAGAATGTTGTTCTCCACCACTGTGACTGAAGACGGAGCGGGATGCAGGCGACGAGACGTCCGACGAATTGTGCCTGAGTTCTGCCGCAGCATATTGCGCACGCTGCGCCGACGCGAGTGAATCGGCACCGACTCGTCCAGCGGACAGGAGATCTGAAGGCGGATGGATCGTAGCAGCTTCTGCTTCTCATCGACCACGACCTGCACGTGCGTTGTCGAGTCCTTGGTCGGGAAGCCAGGCTCCTCCCACCGGTAGCTCTGCATCTCCGGTCGACCACTCGCCTCGTACTCGAACGCACCGAACCGAACATTCCTCTTCTTGAGCATCCGACGTAATTGCGTGAGGTTGATGCGCTTGTCTGTGTGAGCTCGAATCACTAGCGTCGCGCCATTCTCAAATACGCGGTGGTCAAGCCACGCCTGCAGCGCAATCCAAACAATGGCGAACCAAACGAGGTTGATCACCAGAAAGGCGAGCGGCGCATCAATGATCGGCTTCTTGATCCAGTCTATAAACCACGTCGGATTCGGTACGTTGAACGTACCGCCGCTTAGTCGATCGATCACTTCAAAAGAGAGATTACCGGCGAAGATCATGCGGATGATTTCCAGATTGCGTTCAAGTTCATCGCGAACACGAAGCGACTCTGTCAGCCGCCGGATGTTGATGTCGAATCCTTGAGAGACGTACGTCAGCTGGAGTCTCGAAATGCCCTCAAACTTGGTGATCAGCGTATCAAGTTGAGTTCGAAGGCGCTCAATGAGCTTGATGGAATCTTTGCATCGCACGATCACGCTGTTCTTGCGCTCCAGTAGTTGCAAGCACTTGTAAATCTTCGAGCCGGCGATATCGACGGGTACAGGAGGCAACTCGAGAGCCTCCACGGACTCCAGAAGGTACTGCAGGCACTCAATAAGCAGGATCATGTGCCGTGCAGCATCACTCAGAGACTTCTTCACAGTTTTCAGCGTGTGCTCACCAAGCTTGCGGTAGTTGCGAATGGACTTGCGAAGGCTTGTCAGCATGTCGTTCAGCACGAAGGTGCGCACAAAAAAATTCCGGATGAAGATTTCGCGGCTGTTAAGTCCCATGAACGTGGTCAGCAACGATTCGTAGCGCTCTGCTCCTGGACCACTGAGAAGACATCCGTCACGTCCGAGGAATAGCACGTCATCCCGCGTAATGTCGTAGCAGGCGTAGATTTCGCCCAGGACCTGCTTCAGCTCATTCTCGCGCTCACCCTTGTCTAAGTACTTGCAGGCTGGCAACTTGGGTTCGATCCCCGCAGCCGTAATGAGATTATACTTGTTCCGCTGATCCGCTTTGCCCATGAAGAGCATGTCCAGCACACTGAGCTGGTAGCGCGAAAGCAAGTCCTTGATGATACCCGAACTGTCTTGGTGAACGTCAACTAGAAGTCGTGCCAGCAAGTCCAGCGGGATCGAACGCTCTGTGTGGTTCATAATGGCATCAATCTTGACGCCGTACAGCACCGCCCCACTCACGTGCAAGTGCATTCCGAAGTTCTCGACTTGGATAACGCCGTCACTCTCCGGAAAGTTGATCTCAGCCTCAAAGTTGATAAAGCGAATGGCGTCGAAGTCCAGAATCTTGACCTGCGTGAGCCCCGGGGTCACTTCGAAGTGCGTCTCCGTGGGCTGGAGATCGAGTTTAGAGCTGAAGAGGCCTCCTTGGCACCGCTCCATGGCTCCAAGACGCTCATTGAGAGCCGATATCTGGTTGGCACCAAACGGCAGCCACTCGCCAACAAGCGCGTGGACCTGTGAGAGTACGATGCTCTGCTTTGCCTCTTTAGTCATCATGTTGTAGCCGCGCGCAGACTCAGTCGCTCGCAGCTTGTTACTTGTAGGATCAACGAGGTAACTGGTGCTGGAGCGAAGGCACGACGGAATGTAAGGCGACGATACGTATGACACGTCCTCACACTCAGTGACGGTGCTCACTCGAGTGTAAGACTGGTCCCTCGTCACGAGATGGAAATCCGAGCCGTCGTAGCGTACGTAGAGCAATTGTGGCGGCTTTGGGATGTCTTCGGCTCCTGCATCGGTCCGGGATGTTCGAACAGGAGCGTAAAGGAACTCGTTGGTCTCCCGCTTTAGCTGCTCCGGCATCTGCTCCACGATCGATAATCCACGAAACGAGGCTTGGTACGCAGTAACCGGCTGGTAGTCGACCGACGAAAGTTTGATTCCATTCACGAGCTTGGCTTCCCAGAGATCATCGATCACGGACTTGGCCTCTTGAGAGATCCGCAGCCACCGGCGGTCGGTGTGTTTCTTGTACGTGAGCCACATGAGACTAGGCGAGTAGTCGAAAGGCAGGATTCCAGCATTGATGCCCTCATAGAGCAGCACAAGCAGAGCCACTTGGCGGATCCACGTCTCCTTCGATTGAACATTGCGAGCCTGTTGCGCGTACCTGCTGATGGCGTACAGCACGCGGCAGTGCTCAGTCGGCCAACTCTCCGGTGGGCCGTACCAGACGGCATCTCCCCCGCCACTGTTCATCGTCATGCCCCGAAGTCGAGTACACTGAGCGCACAAACAGTCGCCACCCTGCTCTCAAGAGACGTCTACAGCCAAAAACTACAAACGGTCGGTGTGTACACCAGTGTATTTTCATGCAAAATTCCTCACCTCGATCCATATCCTGCTGGCGCCCGACGATCTGTCCAAGCCAGCATACTAACTTTCCTCGCTACCCGGCTGCTCTCTTCACCTCCACGAAATCCACGTTTCTTCTCTTCCCCTTCTATAGCTAACGACCGATCATGCGACGATCTGCACCTCAAATGTGCTGGGTGGACAAGCTTGCACCGAAGACCCAGACAAACAGACTTGCACTTGGTGTTTGCTCATCTCTTGAGATGCCTTGGCAACGCATTTGAGTGCAGTACGTGCCTTCAAGAATGACACGCCTACTCGCCCTTTATGCACGTTACGATCCTATCAACAACCATCACGTTAGATAACAATGCCATCAATTCGACACCATCACTTCAAAGCAACGCAATCTCACCAGTCGAAGCCTTCGAAAAGACCGGATCCTTGTGTTGCGGTGGTCTCCTTAATAGACCACTGCCGGTTGCGGATATCTGAGAGCCCCATTGCCTCCGAAATCTACGGCGACAGATCGAACACCATCAGCAAATGCCATCAATTACGTCCCAGAAAATAGCACATAACGCACCTGAGCAGCGTTCAGTGCCCCCTTCTGGTCCTGCTTATTGGCGAACACGAGCAGGATCGAGTCCTTCAACTCTTCCTCCTGTCAATTGCACCACCAGAGACTTGAGTCAAGAGCAATCCAGAGTCCTCTCAAAACTCAACCTCCACCCACCTCGAGCATGGCGTGCAGCTCCTGCTTTGCAATATTGAGACGGTCGACGTCGGCCGAGTCCACGACGTAGATGATGGCGTCCGTGTTGGGGTAGTAGCATCGCCAGTAGGGCCGGATGCTCGTCTGGCCGCCCAGGTCCCAGACCTGGAACTTGATGTTCTTGTACTGCAGCGTCTCCATGTTGAAGCCGATCGTGGGCACCGTCTGCTCAATCTCGTCGGCCTGCAGGCGGTCTGCACACGCCCCGTTAATTATTAGCAATGGTAGAGCAATTCCTCGGGTTGTAGCGCTCCCCTCCTCTCGTACGTACAGAGAATTGTGGTCTTGCCGGCGTTGTCGAGCCCCAGGATGAGGATGCGCACCTCTTTGCTGCCGAACAGCGCCGCGAATACCTTGGACATGGCGATCCCCATGGCTGCCTCGGCTCGATTGACGTACGCGCGCGCCCTCCTCCTCTTCGCTGTCCTTCTCGGTAGTGTGGCCGATTGTGGGAGAGTTTTAGAACTTAACTGGGTAAGTACATGTAGCCAAGGCCGCATCAATCAGTAAATTACAATGAAGCCATGAGAGCCCGATTGGCTTCTCTGATTGGCTGTTTTCTATCTTAATTTAGTCATCTAATAGTGTTAAAGCAGTATATTCGGGCAGTCTAAAGAATTAGTACCAGTACTCGAACTTTACTGTGCTAAGTACGCTTTTTGTGTAGCATGGGCGCGACTGACGTGGCAGGGAGGTCAAGTCGAAGTTGAAAAAACAGGCGACTGCAACGTAACGTTCAGAAGATATTTACCCATGTGTTTGCACTGCCTAAGGCATTAGTTGCTGTCTCCTGCGAGGCGCTGCTTCTTGTGCGGAGGCTCCTCATTGAATAACACTGCTCGCAATGCGTAAAAGTCGCTGGCGGCAGATGAGGCGTCGGATCGTTGCAGCAGCTTCTTCAAGGCCGAGGTGATAGTTTGGTCCTTGAGCACAGCGAGCTCTCCAGTCTTGGGGGTGCGACGGCTTTGCAGCTCTTGCAGGCGGTCCAACTTTCGTACCAGCTCGGACAGCGTCTTGTCCTTGGAGAGGTCGCTGTCGCCCGCGCTTTCCAGAGAGCTGCGGACGTGGCCTGTGACCACGTCCGGGAACTTGTTCATCCAGCACGCTAATACTGCAAACGGGAAGTCGTCGTACGTGTCGGGGAGCTTGAACACGCTCCGTAGCACGGTCATGTCGGGGCTGAAGTGGATTAGACACTTGAGCAGCCCTGTCATCGTCTCTGGGCTCTCCTTCGGGTTGACACAGGCGAGCACCTTGCGTGCCGCTGCCATCATATCCTTCTCGGCTACAGCAGATCGCCCTGACTGAAGCTCCGCCACCACCAGATCCCACATACCGTATTGCTCCCACGATGTCCACTGCAGCGACGAAAGCACGATGTTTGCTAGACGGTTCTTGAAAATGGCAAACTCACGCATAACGACACGAGTGCACAGGGCGTTGAGCATAGCGGGAGTGACCAGTCCAAGAAGCAGCTGGACAAGCGCTTCGCTGCGACCCAGGAGCTTGGACAGGAACGGGTGCTCCATGTTTGCAAACAAGTAAGGGCATACAAAAAGTGTCGTAGCACTCACGGCATCCATTTCGTCCTTCGACACACTTGCAGGCACCGTCTTCCCCAATAGAGCGCATGCTTGAACTCGAGCATCATCGATCTGCTGGCTCAGGTTCAAGTCCTTCATTATGTTTTGCGCCAAATTGCCACCAATTGACTCGACGAATGCAGAATATGGCTTCAGAGCAGCATCGGGGCTCTTCGTACCACTTCTCGAACAGCAAAAGGCAAGGAGGCGGTAGGAAATCGTGACATCTCGTGCGTACATCGCCTTCAAAAATGGAACGAAGAGTTCCGGGGATTCGCTGAGAACTTGGTCCAGCATTGAATCAAACACGCCAGCAGACGTAGCCTTGGGGGAGTCACTCAGAGCAATTCGAGACGACACGATTATCCTTTCCAGCGAGGAATGCAGGAACGAGCCCAGTGGAGCGGCGATTTCGACGGCATTATCCTGCCGAATCCAAGAAATTAAAATGTCGTTCAAGCACTCCAAAAAACTTTCAGTTGGGCGTGAACATGGGTCAGGCATCGTTTGTTGGAAGTGCTTGATGTCGTCACCTCCCAGAGCAATCAAGGTTTCCGGGATGTCAACCAGCGGCTGCTTCGAGATGGCGGGTGTTGGTGTAGCAGCAGGCGTGTCGTTTGGCGCAGGCATCTCTGCTGTACCATGTACCGGTTGCTGATTGTCAGGCAAAAATGATAACGCGCCGAGAGAGTTCGTGTCGGACGGCGCCCCGACACCACTCATGCTGGAGTCGGAATGTGTAGGACTTTGCGAGCGTAGCGGCGACGTGACCGGGCTTCCTGCTCCAATTGGGCTGCTGCGCACCGGCGACTGTCGAACCGGCGACCGAACAGGAGACTGATGGACGGGCGATTGCCTGATTGGAGACTGTCTGGCAGGCGATGAGCTTGGACCCGGAGACCTGGCAGGGCTGCCGCCAGAACTTGAAAGAGGACTTGGGTGGGACGCTTGCGCTTGAGCCTTGTTGGCGTTCTCTGCAGAGGGGAAATGCTCCGGAAAGATTCGGTGAAGCTCTGATTGCAATTCTGGGGCACTCGACTGCAGCATGGGGAACGTCTGAAGTGGAAGGATTGACGGCACAACACCGAGCTTCAAAATCATCGCGAACGCTGTCGACACGCCCTTCTGCATCAGCTTCCGGTTAATAGCTGATGCTGCAAACTTTTCAACAGCAAAGACAAGGAATTGAATCATGGCGAGCGTCACCATCGGATGACTCTTCAGTGATTTCACCTGGCAAACCATAACACCACGCAACTTCAGTCAATATCGCCATCCATCATCCGGAATATGCACACCTTCCATTACGCACCATCAACAAAATCGCCGGTTCCACTGCCATAATGTTGTCCGATGGCTTGAAGTACAAATAGTCGAAGAACATGGCAAGCTGTACTCGGGCCAACACGCTTGGCGTCTTACTGCCGTGGCTGTTCAAATAAAATGCCCGGACATATGTCAGCTAACATGATACCGAGAGGACATAAAGGGAAAGACTGACGTACCAGAGAAGGTAGAGCCACCCAAGAATGTGGTAGCGTGGTGTCACCTTGGAGCTCAGAACTTGATTTGAAGGATGATACACGGCACAGATGTAGCGCACAAGGTCGGGGACTAGAGCATCCGATCCAGGACTGCTCAAAAATTGAGACGAAAACCACTTTTGGTAGCGCGTCACGGATCCAGCTTGAACGCGTTCCTATACAGAAAAACGGGTAGTCCAGCAAATTAGCGATCATAAAATCTACTTGCCATCCGCAATGATGATTGATTGCACGTACCATCATAAAGAGAAGATACTCCTCCATTTTGGGGTTCAAACGATAGGCGAGATATCTTGGAGGGGTCGGAATAGCCATCAATTGTGCAACAGAGTACACCGTAACGTCCTTGTCCGGTTCTGCAGTATCACGAACGTTCCGCAATTGCTTCCAGAGTGCGTTCATTCCGGGGATCTGCATTCCAGCATGACCAAACTCACTCATTAATACGATGCAAAGGGGAAAAATACACAAAATACAGGGGGGTACTTACATCCTTGGCATCACTGAGCACGCGCACAATTTCCCGTCCAAGCTGAGCCACATCCGCCTGCCGACGGTTCCACAGCGTAGTGCACAGCTCCACCTCCTGCTTCAACAAGTTTGCATGTTGCGAGGCTGTATGATCCAACGAGATTCTCGCGAACGTATGGAACACGAAAGGGATCAAACTCGAGCACGACAGCAGCCAAGCCTCGTGCTCGATCAATATCCGGATGATCGACGACGCCAGCCAGACCGTCGTCCGACTCGGATCTCCTCCGGTCAGGTACCTCATCAAGCAGACAATCACCTTGTCCACCCCCGGCGCATTGAGATGCACCAGCTCCCTCACAAGCCACAGTAACTGACTGCGGCACCCGACCAGCAGCTTGACGAACTTGAGATCGATGAGCTTCTGCAGCCAGCCCATGCAGTTCTTGTAGCTGTCCGTGGCGGCCACAGCCGTCAGATACCGGAGGTACTGCTTGGCCAGCGTGGGCTCCGTCACCACGGCGTAGAGCAGCGCGATGTCCGGCTGGAACGGCAGCGGCGCGACGCCCTCGGCCGGCTGCTGCTTGAGCACGGCGAGCGCGGCGGCCTCGTCCTTGCCCTGGATGGTCTTCTGCATGTGGTAGAAGTGCGCGTACCACTTGCGGTCCAGCTCGTCGGGGGCGTCCAGCGGCAGGTGGTTCAGCAGCTTGGAGTGCGGTGTCGGCGCCGCATTGTTGCTGCTACTGCTACTGCTGCTGGTATTGCTGGGCGGGGGCGTGGAGGACGGCGACGCCGCGTGCGACTTGGACGAACTGGGTGGCGTGCTGGTCGCCGAGGGAGCGGGAGGAGGCCCCGGGGGCGGCGGTGGGGGCGGAGCCGCCGAGGAAGGGGAGGAGGAAGGCGGCGGCGGAGGAGGCGGGTCCATCTCGAAACTTGGTGATGCCTGTGCGCATGAAGTAACATTGATGTGTGGTACATACACATACATGTGGTACACACAAATGGTAGACTGATAATCTTACACAAAAGAAAAGCTTCTGGCAGAACCGCAAAAGCTCGCGACGTAGAGGGAGGAAGTGTACCCACCGCCCTCTTCCTTATCTCTGCGCTGCGCTGCAGGACAGGAGAGAGTCGTCGTCAAACGCTCCGACCGCCTCCCTCTCCTGGCGCGGGGACTGAATACGAAACGCCCCCCCCCCAAAAGCAGAAACAAAGAAAGGAAGGAAGGCAAAAGGAAAGAAGCTCTATCGCTCTCTTTGGCTCGCTCGCTGTTTGGATCCATGCCGCCCAGACGCTTCGTGGAGACGGAGGAGACCTTCCACTTCTTCAACGAGGACGTGGTACTGGGCACCAACGAGATCCGCACCGACGACGCGAGCAGCAGCAGCAGCGACAGCGACAGCAGCGAGACCAGTCGCCTGCGCCGCGCCAGACGTCGACGCCGAGCCAGCAGCGTCGTCTCCAGGCGCACGTCGCGCAGACTAAGCCAGCTGCTCAATGGCAGCATCGCCTCGGAGCTCGAGAGTCTCCAGGAAGACGGCCTCAGCGACAGCGACGAAGATTATGACTCACTGGACGACTTCGAGCTTGAAGAAGAGGAGGAGGAGAAGGTCAAGGCTCGAGAGAGGAAGGATTCCACCACGGAGGGAGATGCAGAGGCTCAGAATGCATCCGCTGCAGCTACGGCGGGAACGAAAGTGCCCGGTGTTGGACCTGCTACGTTTGAGCAGATTTTCGAGCCGTTCCGGGATCTGTACGCGCCGCCACCGAGGCCCGTAGGAGATGGAGAAGAAGCTGATTGGACGCAGACGTCGAAGCTGTCCACAAGGCAACAAAGGCAGTATCGTAAGGCGAGACGCGCCATTGCAGCATTCACACGTCGCATACACTGCGCGAATGCGTACCGGTACCGCAAGCAAAGTGAGTTTATGCGGGTGTGCTACTTGCGGGCACTGGAGAACGGACCGGGGTATGAATTGCTGGCAACGGCTAAAGTGGACATTTCTGCAGCTGATGGTGCTGGCGACGGACCAGGTGGTAAAGTTAAGATCTCCACGAAGCAATCACTTCTTTTTGCGTCTCAGAAGGAGGGCGCGGTGGAGACGACTGTACCGAAGTTATTCCCGAGGAAGTGGCCGCACCTGCCTTACAGAAGTCCACTTCAATGGCATCACGACACTGATGCCGCTATCGAGTTTTTGACTCGCCTTGCCGAGCTGCCTGAAACAAGTTTAGTATATGAGCCCATCGACGTCAACACGTTTGCTGCTGAGGTCACAGAGTTGCTGGAACTCTCAGAAAATGAGCAGAGATCGGAGACGGCGTCAGAAATATCGGAGTCTGCCTTTGCTGGGCTGCTTGGGTTGCTTGGGATGGGCATCCAGTTACAATCATTTACGCTTTTGAGCAGAGCGGCGTTGCTCTTTGTCCAGATGGGGCAAACTACCTACATCGGCGACAAGTTTTCAGATGAAGAAACATCGATTCGTCCTGAGATGCGCTCGCTTTTGGATTTGTATTGCTCGCGGTTGGCAAAGCACATTGCAGAGCCTACTCTTGCGGCTACGTATCCTCGAGATTTAGCCGCCCAGTGGAAGGTTTGCTCCTACCAACCTTCTACAAGCGATGCTATTGCGACAGATGGGTTGTACTTGTATATCTACGGGCGGTCGGGACTTTTCAAGATTGGTACCGGAAATGGAACAACTGTGCGCGATTTCGTGTACGCGCACAACAAGGAGTATGTCCGCAGCCGCGATGCGGAGCGATCGTGGCTATGTTGCATTGGTGATTCGCTCTACTGCCGCACAATTGTTATGCCTGGCCACCGGGTGGATCGCATCCGAACTACTGACCTGCAAAATGTGCAGGAACTCGTTTTGGCTCCAAACCGTTCTCTGATCGGAAAAGGTACAACCGAAAGTAGCGTCTATGCCATGGTTACGGATGGTGTTGACCTCTTCACAATTCGCTGCATCGATACCTACAAAAAGCCTTCGTCAAGCAAATCAAGTGGCAGTCGCAAGCATCGAAGCCGCACGCACAAGTCGAGAAAGTCAACTCCAGTGAGTGAAAT
The DNA here is from genome assembly GCF_000149755.1 of Phytophthora sojae. Lineage (NCBI taxonomy): Eukaryota > Oomycota > Peronosporomycetes > Peronosporales > Peronosporaceae > Phytophthora > Phytophthora sojae. The sequence continues at coordinate 2,679,866 of NW_009258118.1, forward strand.
TGTGAGCGCCGTACTCGGAAAAAGCGATAACGATCCGATAACCCCACCTCCATCGCCTGACGTCGCCACCATTCAAGTGGGAGATCGCGTCGTTCGTGGGCCTGACTGGAAGTGGTCTAATCAAGATGGCGAAAAGGGTAGTCCCGGCACGGTCGAGCGTATTAGCACGTGGGGAGGTGTAAAAGGCAGTGGAGTAACAGTGCGATGGGACAAGAATCAGCGCGTCAATACTTATCGCTGGGGAGCCGAAGGATGCTACGACTTGTATATAGTGGTTGAAAAGGATGGCCAAGCTCTTGAGCGGAAGCCACTTCCCAATGATACCAGTTCCCGACAAACTAACAAAGGGAGGGTATCCAAGGAAGTTGTTCGTGAGAACGAGCCCGAACCACTACCTCGCCACCAGTTCGTGCTATACCGACACAAGGTTGATGCGATTACGTCCATCATGAATCTGGAAGAGCCCGATATCGACCTCTTCTTGGATCTAACGCCGTCGGGGGATCAGCGGAAACAAGGTTCTAGTGGAGGTAACGGAGAAGCGGATAGCCAGAGTGGCGTGGAGACTCTTTCTGCACTTCACTCCCATACCGTTACGTTGTGTACTTCCAAGACGTCTTGGATGTGCGACGGAGGTATGTCTAACTGCTTTGGGGACAACTCACCGAAACGCTACCGGTGCACCGCTGGGTGTGACTTCGATTTGTGTGAATCGTGTTTGTTTGCCACGGTGATCGACAAACCAGTCAGTATTCCAACTTCGGAAGCCGCTCATGCTGAGGACGGTACTTCCACCAGCGCGGAAACTACCTCAGATAGTGTGGCTCCTGGATCTGATGCTGAACCTGCTGTGGGAGATGCAACAGAATCTCGTCTCACGACTTCGATGTCAACTGAGAGTACAGACCCTTTCTCCTCCGTCGATACCTCATTATTTGAGGAAAGTGAAAGGGAGGCTTCACTGAAGAAAAAGAAGAAAGAGAAAGAAAAGCAAGCGAAACAGACGGAGGAAGAAATGGTCAATGATCTTGCTACATTTTGGCGCGGGCTGTACACCCACAAGGAATGCCAGGTAGCCCTCAGAAGAAACGGTTTTCAGCTCAACGAAGCATCTACGTGGCTGCATACGTGTGGTGCGTATCTGCGAGAGCCTATGGTCATCCCCACTGTTTCAAGTGTAGTGCTTGCCGCAGCGCCGAAATCAGGGGCCCTCGACCCAGTGTTACTAATCGCCGGTACATGGTACGCTACACGCGGACAGCTCTGCGTGGTTTCACCTCCCGGGTTGTATACTGTCGGAGAGGAACACAGTGACAAAACGAAAAGCGCGGCAAATTCGTGCGATGCGTCCTGGTTTTTCTCACTGGAGAGTGGTGCGTCGCTTGGAGATAAGCCTATTCTACTCAAGGGAATTCCTGCTGGATCGCCAACGTGCGTGGATACGACACGGAAACGAATCCTCGTGTTCTCAGGTTATTTAAACTGTTTGGAGGAGTACGTGGATCATGTCCAGCAAGGCGAACGCTTAAAGTGCGCAGAGACCCAATGCGACACGCTGGCAGATAGTGGAAAAGTGATTATCGCGCAAATAGCTCAGCTCACGCGAAAACGTGCAGCTCTTCCAGCGTACAAGCACCCACGCGCGGGGCTGCAGGACATCTTGTTCCGTACAGGTCGCGAAACAGTTGGAACTGATAAACAATCTGATGGCCGAAGGAGCGAGCCCAAGGACACTGAATCGGGTACGAAATCAAGAAATCGTCGAATGAAGAATATTCGAGCACGATTGAGCGAGTTGGACAGGCTTCATGTAGAGGATCGACCGGGCCACATTATTCCGTTTTGTGTCGATTTTGAGGACAGTGGTTTCCTTCAAATCATCCAGGCGTTCAATTATTACTGCAAACAGCTTTCAGCTCAGGAAGGGCACCGTGATGAAAGCGGTGGGCCCCCAATGGTTAAAGCACCTGTTGGTATCAACCGACTGATAGCTGATCTGCTATGTATTTTGACGGAGGCTGTGCAAGAGTTTGACTTTGCGGGTGTAACGGTGAAGATCGATCAAGGAGGTGAAACCACGCAGAAACTGTTCAAAGATACCGAGCACTCATTAAGAAACGTCGCAGGCCAGCTCTTCGGCGATCAAACCTCGACATATCTGTCCACGGATACGGTGTCGCACCACGAACGGTCTGAAGTTGTGAAGTCCGCGCATTTCCTGCTGGTTTGGGGGCTTCGCAAGAGCCTTTTCTGTCTGAACAACCGGCCCGATTTTTTCATGTCCACATGCGAGGGCATTATCGGCTCTGCATTGCAAGAAAAGGTTCCCCACACTTCTCTAAAGCCGCCGCAGTTACCAGAGTCGTTTTTTGCGATCTTGTTACAGCCACACGATACCTTAGTAATGCGAACTAAGCGTGATTGCGAAGTGGATCTACTGAGAAGGCTTCTCTACAGTCCTATGGACGATGGTCGCATTGCGATTGCCGATTTTGTGCCAACAGAGGACACCGAGTTTTCAAGATTTGTGGGGGTACTGTTTGAATTGTCCAAGCTCGAGTGTAGAATTGCGCAGCGAGAAAAGTGGATTGTTGACGACGACGGGTTACCATTCATGACCCCGGTCAGCAAAGCTTTGCACTCCGTTATGAATTATTGCAGCGCTCGAGTACTTGCTGCCACCCTTGAGCTAACGCCAACAACTTCACTCAAGGAGGCGGGGCAACAAGTCTTAGAATCAATTGCAACATTCGAGTGCTTCACAAAGGCATGTTTCGACAGTTCACTGGACATTCTGCATTGTCACGAGGGCTCAAGTTGCTGGAATTTACGATTGTCAGTTGTTGGAACGATTTTACCGATGATTATCGCCTTCATCCCGAACTTTCCTGACCACTTTTCGGACGGGTTTCGCGATTGCTTGGTTACCTTGATGAAGACGCTGGATACTCTGGTTTGCTCGGATGAGAACAAGTCTGAGGCATGGCAACCAAAGGTGGCACGTAGTGATGCAGCCATTTTTGGAGGATACCAAGTAGTGGAAACGCCCCATCCATACAACCATACGCAGCCAGTGTTTCGTCGTGTAGTACACATTCCAGGTGCGAGTGTTCTGCACTTTGAGTTCGACTCGCGCTGCCGAACATCCGGTGAAGCCGACATCGTTTTCATTACGTCTGGGTTAGCTTGGTATCAAGTAGATCGTCTATCTTACGGGGACGTTGGTTTTGGCGAAGATGGTGGGTGCTTCTATGGCTCATACTCACGTGGAAACTGGCCCGCTGGTGGTCTTACGATAGTAGGCGATACTGCGACGGTCATGTTGTGCGCTACTACTCAAGGTCGTAGTGGGACCGGGGATAAACAGCGATGGGGTCTTAAATGCACAGTACGTGGGCTGTATGATAACCCACGTACATCGTGGATCCCTGAGCTCGGGTGTGCTGTAGCAAATGCCTGCAGTGTGATTGGAGACAAACTTTTGCGTGGCCTTCCTCTTCAAAGTGTTGAGAAATCATGCCAGCCGTGGTCAATGCAGCACCAGTTATTCAACTTGACAGCTTCTACTTGCAGAACTCTGAAGTCTGGCAAATGGAAATTCATCGATAAAATCGCCAACCGGACGCCGGAAAGCGAGCCATTCTTCTTGACGCTTTCCAAATATGTGCGGCTTCGCACTTTACCGCCTCAGTATGTAACAGCTCGGTGGACTGAATCGCTGCAGCAAGCTGCTGCAGCTCTACTCGTCCGCTCAAACTATCGGCAACTGCATGCGTGGTTGGACAGCGTGCAAAACCAAACAGCTCTGCCCGAAGATAGCAAAAAAGCACTTTTCGGTCGGATTGGAATTGAACTGGGGAAGTTGGAGCGGTGGATGCTGCGGCAAGTACAGCTCGTCAATGAATGGCACTACCTGTGCATGGATAAAGTCAGCTTGGATGAATTGATGGAGCGGTACGCAGACAATTTGGATAGGCTATCGGAGCTATGCCAGCTCAAGGGTGTCACCTTCAAGAAAAACGATATGGTGGGCTGTATCAAGTTGATTCATGATCTTCTTGCGGCGGAAGTGGCAGTACAAGAAGAACAACATGTTACGACCTGTGAGAAGGCATTAAGCGCGCACGAAGCAGTAGCACAAACTGTCTCGACCAGAACGCTATTCTTGCTGAGGAGGTGGGAGAAATGTGTAATGTGTGGGAGTACCAACTCGGATTCAGTCTCGGAACCACACCATACGGGAATATCGGAATGCTTGTCCGATGTAGGCAAGTTTTTGTGCAGCACAGTACCTGTATCTTCCCTAGAAGAATGCTCGATGGCTCACTCGAGTCGGTTGGAGTCTCGATTGGCTGGTGTTGTATTCTGCAAGGAGGTAATCCAGGAGCTAGGCAGCGAAGACATGACTCAATTCTTTGTCGGGCGCGTCCTGCACGCTGTTCCTTCGAGCAACCTCATTCAAGACGATGGCATATTCTCTGGATGTGCCTTGGCTGACCCTGACCTTCTCGTAAAAACGGAAACTGCGTAAGTATTGTTGGTAGTATTTTACGATTCCTTGTAAGTACTTGTATTAACTCTATATATGTATGCGTATGCACAGACTTAACGGGTATGCAAAGGCAATTGCAAAAGCGTCGGAGTCAGATAACGAGCTTCCTGCTTTCCGAGCTGTGGCTTTGGCGGATGTTTGGAACTGTGCACATTCCTTGGACAGTATTTCGGGACGCGTGTTTGGCTTGGAGAAAGTTTCGAAATTGATAATGGTTTTGGATGGCGCGTGCTCTGCGGATCTTAACCCTGCAGTAGGAGACGGTGCACATACCACCCGGTTTCCGAATCTACGCGAAGTACAAGGGCAAGTGCACCATATTGCGTGGATTTTGCTACGCTTGTTTGCCGAAGAGGTTTTTGCTTACAAAGCTGCTACGGGGAGCTCGGATACGTCATGGAAACAGCCGCTGGAGAAAGTGTTTAATGAGCTCTGCAGCCTATACAAGCATTTTGCACTCAAGCGTAAGGTGCAAGGATCGTTAGCATCAAATGCTAGTGAGCGACACGATATCACGCAATCACCGGATGAAGCTATTTATCGTCTTATGTGCACGGTGGCAAGCAAGGCTGCTGATGTCTACGAGTTGCCAGAAGCGTTCGGATGGTGGATTCAAAACGCAATTGATCTCATGACGAGTGCTTCTGCAGTGTCGAACTTAAGTGTGGCAGGCACAAGACTCCTTCGCTACACGCTGGAGACGTGGGGCGATGCGATGTTTGAGCTTAGTATGGCTGCCAAGTGCAAAGCTGGACACAGAATTGTTCTTGGCTCGGATATTCAAGAAATTCTACTGAAACGAGTAGGAGAGATGATGTCCCCCATTCCGAATGTTGGTGACACAAAAGCAGTTTCGGCCGTGACAAACGATACACCTGATGAGCGTGCTGAGTATTGCGTTGTCATTTTCCGAAGCGAGTTAGCGCTCGAAAAACTTGTCGACGCTGTCAACACTGTGGGGGAGCCTGATATCAGCTCGTTAAAAATTCCGATCGGAGTGAGTGATGGCGAGGATGCCGTGGAGAAAGCGGTGACTGAAGCAGTGGCTGAATGCACGGCCGCGCAGGCTACCATGAAGCACCCGAGCGTGCGGTGCGACGGTTGCAACCAAAGTCCCTTGCGTGGCTTCCGATTCAAGTGCTTCACATGTCCGAATTATGACCTATGCATGACCTGCTACATGAATCAGACCCACAACTTGGAGCATCCGTTTGTCCGTCTAACGGATACACCTGGCAGTGGTGACCTGCTACAACCACGCTCCAAGGGAGGAAGTGTTGTTCCCGAGACGGCATTGGTTGGATCTAAACCTTGGAAGGGAAACTTGCTTCGTGTACTTCTCGACTCCCAAGGTTACGCTGTCTATTGTTCTGGCAGTCGAAGCAAGTGTTGCGATACTGCTGATGCTCTCGCGCAGCTCGGGCTCTTGGTGACAGTGGCTCACGCAAACGATGTTGTGAATGTTGATTATTCACATGATTGGGAAAATCGAGTTCAGTTCTCGTTTGAGCCTGGTTCTTCGAGACTCTCTCGCCGTTCGACCTTGTCAGCTGAGAAAGGTCCAGCCAGAAGAACTAGCCGAGATGTCGTCAACGCCTTTAATAGGAGGGCGGCTCAAGTCAACTTGATGGAACGGCAGAACGGCGAACAAATCGAAGACAAGCGAGCGTTGGCTTCGGAGATGGTCACTTTGCTACGTTTAATGTCGTCCAATCGACCAACAATGCCGAAATGGCGTAGCAGCACTTTGAAAATACTCACCGAAATTCTAGAAGATGCTCCTCGCCAGCTTGCGGTAGTCGCTGATTCGGCTCCCTTTCCAAGTGAAGCGTACTTCTTGACTGTAGGCGCAACCCAGGTTCTTGGTGGGTTCCGCGAACCTTTACGTGTTGGCGGAGTTGTTTCATTGTTGGGGTATGCTGCCGACAAAGCTAGAAGTGGACATACTGGGGTGATTTATTCGTACGCTTTCGGCAACGACGACATTATAATTGCAACTATGGATTCTGCCGAAGGAACCAGAAATGGGGAATCTGAGAGCGATGATGATATTATCTTCTACCAGCATACAACCTCAGAGGTTCGAGCTGTTAGCGGAATCTCTCTTGACGAAGACGCTATTCAAGCGCTTGAACCGCTTGTGGTTTCGTTTTGCTCGGTGGTAAAACAAATTTACGTGTGGACAACGGAAGGGGCGGATGCCGATTCGGAAGAAGACGATGCTTCCTCAGCTGCATCTCTACTGCGTTGGGAGTTGGCATGCGCTCTTATTCAAGCTTTTGCTTGCATGGCTCCCGCTTGGCCATCGCTGTTCGATAACCAGGTGATCTCTGTAAGTTGTCTATGCACTCTACGCAGCATTTGACTTAAACGCTGACTAATGTTATTCTTTGTTGTTTTGTGCAACAGACAAATGGCAATTGTCCCGCGATTCTTTTCCAGCTTGCGCAGTTGTGTGTGCGAGACTTAAAGGTGGAAGACATCGCAGTCATGCGTGCCAGGCTATGGCAAATGGAGTGGCTCCGCTCACGAGAAATGCATTTCTCACTCGCAACGCGACCGATTTCATCAAGCTCCTTTTCGGCTTGCGACGAGAAAACTTCTGTTCTTCGACCACCAATGACCGCCCTTAACGAGTTATCCTCTTCTTCGGGAACCAGCAGTGATGGACCGATGTCGTTGCCTGACCCATCGGAGTATTTCTACAATCTTTACGCGTTTTCATCCCGCACAGATTTGCCGCAACATTCGGGGCGAAACAAAATGCTGGAGTACTGGGAGAAAAATGTGATACCAGCGATTGAGACGTACGTGTCGGGATCTTTCAAGAGTTACGAAATGGACTACTTCTTCGCTCAGCTACGAGAACCGTTACGGGAAGGCAACGCAGCCGCTGCACTGAAAATTGCGTTCACACTCTGCGACGGCCATGTACCATCCGGCTGCCATTACCCAAATCCAGACACAGATTGGTCCGCGCTGCAAATTGATGATGTGGAAGTTGGCGGTCGATATGTAATTGCTTCTGAAAATGTAGATGTTGCGGGCTGGTCGCGAGGTATGCTGTGGACTTTAGGTCACTCTGGTGTTGTTCGAGTTGTCAACCCGTCTGGCATGGTGCTGCTTCAGCTGGTGAACCCTGTGACGTCAGCTAGTGAGTACTGGTGGTATAATGTTGACAGTCTGCGTTCGAAATCGTCGGTTACGTCAGTCTCGGAGCAATCAGTCACAGACTTCGAGGCGAGCAGGGTGAGGCTTAAGGTGATGGACCAACAACTCATCTACAGCTTAGCACGGAAGAGCGTATTTGATTTACTGCAAGTTGCTCCTGAACATGCCATGAAACTATCGATCGAGACAAGAAAAGCAAGTCTGGTTCGAACAAGCTCGTCGCCTTTTCCGTTGCCATCCTCGTCGCCAGCAGCTCATTCTCAAACACCCAAGGCAATGCAGCTAGCTGCACCGCTCCCCAAGAACCTGGACAGTCACTATAATCTGGCTGACTTGCTCAAACTAGCTGCAGCAGCTGATCTTGGATGCCCTGAAAAGGTGCTGTCTTTCGAGATGGGAACAGTTTTCGAATCGGCAATTGGTGGCTCGACTGACAGCAGCACCAGCAGCAACCTTTATTTACGACCGAAAGTGTCTTCAAGGACGGCATTAATCACGGTGTTGCAGGCAGTATTAAACAAACAGTTTGAGCATGCTGCTGCCAGTCCTCTGCCCCCAGTCATGGATCGATCAACATCTTACGATGAGAACGCCAGCGTTATGGTAACAAAGCCGGCGAAAAAGCACAAGAAGCGTGGGAAGCATGGAGCCCTTACTGGTAAACTAGCTGCAGCAACATACGGTGGTGCCTCCTCTGTTGCTGCTTCGGCCACGTCGACGTCAGCGGCAGGTTCGAACACCTCCTTAAAATCTTCACAACCCAAGCTGCAACAACCCGAAGTTATTCCTGCACTTTCCACACGGAAGTACCGATACTTGCTGATGGAGGCGCTACTAGCTGAGCTAAAAGCTAGTTTGGACTTGTCCAGTGCTTTTTTGCGAAGCAGATCCTTTATGGTGACCAGTGATAGCCCACCGCAACCATCGGTTCTCATCCACGTGCCCGACGCAACCTGCTTAGTGCTATCTTTCGCGGTTCATCCCGTGCTGATGGATCTGCCAGCAGGCAGCAGCCTGGAGTTCTTCCGTGACGAGAGGTGCACAGATCGCTTGTTCGGGTACTTCGGGGATAAGCGTGGACTTAGCTATCTACCACCACTCGTCGTCCCAGGCGATAAATGTTATGTACGGATGTCCCAGGGAACGTACGCTCGGTACAAGTTTCGTGTTGATGCTTTCACGGCCGATTTTGGACTGGCGCTTTGGTTATGTGAGGAGATTTACCAGAAGTTGCTGTCAGTACAGCTTTCTCATTACGAAGTGGAGACCGTATTGACAACTGCATTGAATGCGCTGGTCGAGTACCTCATAGCGACTACGGGTTGCCTCCCGTCAAATGCGAAGACCGCTGTTTATCAGATCACCACAAAGCTGATCAACTTTGCGTTAGGCAAGGGGGCTATGCACGCTGTCCCCATTGCGAAACTCTCGAGCCTGGTGAAAGAGCTAACGTTCGTGTATGATAACGAGCGGACCACTCAAAAGGGACTTTATTCTCTCTTTACGCAGCAGCTCGCTGAGTTAATTTCCTTGGTTGAAGAAGTGTCCTCGCTGAAGGGTGGCTCGTCATCAATACTTGGAGGCACATGGTGGAAAGAGTACGTGCGAATGGCGGTGTTTACAAGAGTGTTGACACAAGGAAAGCGAGAGATTGCTACTCCTGACGCTTTCAAGCGAATTTACTGTGGTCGTGCACCTATTCGAGAAGTCGAGGCAGCGCATAGTACGCTGTCGTCTCACGACTTGTTCGGCGAAAGGATAATCTTTTTGCAGAACTTGCCCCGTACATCGAATGTTGCGGACTTGGAGGCAACCGTGTCACGGTTCCTTGTGCACCTGGCTTTGGAGGAGTGTGGAGAAGCGGATGACCAAAACGTGTATTCGGCCGCAACAGTCACCCGGTTTGGTATTGTATCCAATATTCTCTATATGCCAACTGATCAGGAGGGACAAACTCTTGGTTATGCGATGGTGGACGTTGGTCGATCGGATGTTATCGCAAACTTGCTAGCTCGGATTCCGAAGGAAACATTCGAGTTCGAGGGCGGAATTCCGACAACTGAAGATACTGAACTACTAGCGAAGATTGACGCTGTGTGCCGACCCCCTGATACCTCAAGCAGTAATTCAAGCGACGGAAGTGTCTGTTCTGGTGATGGCGCAGACCCAAGCAGTGACGCTTGGGCTTGTAGTGTATGTACGCTTGAAAATGCCCTGTCCGACGTGGAGTGTGCTGCATGCGGTTCTCCCATACCCCCTGAACTCGCAAGTCTGGCTAGAGAAGTGCAGGCGCAGTCACAGCCCCCAGCGACACCACACGCGTCAGCTGGATCTGGTGATGCTGCCGCAGTTGGTTGGGCATGCACTACTTGTACCTTTGTAAACAGTTGGACAGACACGAACTGTGACGCGTGCACGATGGAACGGAGCGCAGATCTAGTACCCCCTTCCGGCGGCGGGAACGACACTGGAGACGATGGTACGAATAGTGATGGAGGCCCAAGTGGTGCAGACCCTGATGGAAGTACGCAATACAAGCTGAATGCTGCTCGGCTTGTGGACATGGTACGCGTAGCGGATAGTACTGGTGAGGTTCCTGTACAAGTTACCGGGTTCCTACGCCACAGATTGCTTCAGAAAACAGTACTAGGCAACGGCACTGTAACCGGTGTGTCTGTCGAGCTTCACAGTGCGCTTACACGAGAAGCATCTCAGTACTGTTCATCAACGGATAGCAAACTGGCAATAGACGCATTCGCTGCGCTTGTTGGTATGAAGAAGGGACGTGGATGGGATGCAATGTCTAGTGAGGAGCGAGCGAGCGAGTTAATCTCGGCTGATGCCTTAGCGAAGATCGTCGAAAAGCCTCTCGCAGTGTACAAGTGGATGCGATCATCTGGTTATGATCTTCAATTTGAGCTGAGTCACTATGGGTCCAAGGATGACGCAATGGCAGCACAAGCGAAGTGGTCACATCAGATGGATTGTCAACTAATTGCAGTGACCCGGGAGCTCAGCGGGAGAATGGGTGTGCTTATGCTGACGGATCTGTGCCCAAGTCATTTGAGCGCAAAACATGCTCGTGAGTACTCATTGCTAGCGTCGCTTGAAACTCGAGACTTGCGACTACGGTTCTCAGTGCTGCAGTCACTCAACAAACTGTTGGTGGGAGCGTTGCCTCTTGTAAACCTTCGTTTATGGAGTGACCCAAGTTCGTTACGTAGTCGCATTGTGTCGATACGGCAGCTGATTTTCCCTGGAGTCAAGATTCGATTCTTCGCGCAAACACAAGATAACATCACATTGGCGCACTCGGCGTTTATTGATAACAATGCTAAGCGCCCCATGGTAACGATTGACCGGAGAAAGATCGCTGGTAAACGTGGTGGAATTAGTTACAGCGGTACGGACGCCTCGCCTCCGTCGTTGACGCTGCGTGATCCCAAGCGGTCACTGTTCGCGTCCACGATGAAACAGCTCAGCGCGATACCGCCTTCCTTGTTGCGAGCAAAGCGGCCTACAGGTGCAAGCGATCCTTTTGTATCGTTTATTGTGATCTTCGCCGGCGAAAACGTGGTGGGCGAAGGAGGGCCGTACCGGCAGCTCTTCAATGACATTTCAAATGAGCTACTCGCCAGCGGGAACCCGCTATTCATTCCGACGCAAAATAATGTGATGAAGGCCGGCGAGTTCCGGGAGCGCTTCATGCCAAAACCAAGCAGCACATCAAAGGAGTTGCTGCAAATGTTTGAGTTTGTCGGAATTCTGATGGGTTGCTGCTTACGAACGGGTGTACGACTCAACCTTCGCTTGGCGCCTCTCGTATGGAAAATGCTGGTGAAACAGAACCTCGTCCTGGCGGATCTCGAAAGTGTGGACCACTCGTTGTGCGAGAGCCTCAAGTTCCTCGAGGAGCTAGCTTCCACCCCGAGTGAAGGTCCCGACGAGGTGCTCTTTGATTCATTCACCACGACACTCAGCGATGGCACAATTGTGGAGCTCAAGGAGGGAGGACAACATCTTCCGGTTACAAAGGCAAATGCGAAGGAATATATCCGGCTAGTAAAAGCGACTCGACTGCAGGAATGCAAGCCTCAGGTGGATGCAATGCTGCGCGGCCTCGGCAAGATCGTACCGGTGCAGTCGCTGCAGCTGTGCGTTTGGTCTGAGCTGCAGCAATGGGTGAGTGGCAGCCTCGAAATCGATGTCAAACTGCTCAAGAGGCACACTCGCTACTCGTCTGGCATGAGCCCCGAGCAATTCCCGCACCTTGAGACGTTCTGGAAGGTGCTATCCAGCTTCAGCGAGGAGAACAAGCGTCGCTTCATCAACTTTGCTTGGGGGCAGGACACCTTGCCCGCGGACGACGCTGAGTTCGATCGCACGCACACGCGCTTACTGATCAAGGCTCCGCCTCAAGATGATGGAGTGAACCAAGATGCGCTTCTACCCAAGGCGGACACGTGCTTCTTCAACATCGAACTGCCTGTGTATTCGAGCGAGGAAATCATGCGAGAGAAGCTACTTCTGGCTATTACTCTGTGCACTAGCCTCGATGGCGACGAACAGGCTGCAGGACACGATATTTATTACGCTGGTGACGAAGTTGACGACGATGGCATGGAGTAAGGGCGCGTGTGCTTCATGTTACATGTTGAACGTAAAGGAACAAATAAAGCATAGGATTGACAACAAACGTGTATTGCCTAGAACGTGACTTGGAGCTCAGGATACCTCTCCTTCACTGCTGCAGCCGCTTCCTTCGTGACCCTAGTAGCATGAAGGGTTAGCATTATGCGCAGCAGCGTATCAGCAGTCTACAGTACTTACGTCGTATAGCGGAAGTCGATCTTCTTGAGTCGCTTACGCTCTGGCTCAGGGTTCTCGTCAGGCGATGGCTGCGGCACCGCAGGGTCGAGCAGCTCGTTCCTCGCTCCCATCTTCGCATGAATCGCCGCGACAATCGCCTAAGCATGCAGCAAAGAAACAGAAACAGCAAAGATCAGTCATTTGCATCGTATTATGGCCAGCTCAATGAAAACTTACGTCAGCCGAAACGCTTTTGACGCCACACAGGTTGAGTTCCTGGAGGTTCCGGGCTTCTGATCCAAGGAAGCGCAGCAAGTTATCGCTACATCTCAAAGCACAGATAACCACATCAAAATTTAGATGACGAAATGATACGGAATAACGCTTGCTGCGATAACATAAAACTCACGTAATCGCGATATTCCAGTGCAGGCACAAGCGGGATACGGATTCGCGCTTCTTGAGCAGCGCGATTAATGCCTCGTCCGTGATGGAGCAATAGCCGACACTCAGACTGTGCAGCTTCCTGCACTTAGCCATGATAGTCTTGATTGTCCTACAATAATGAAAGTACGTAAGCGCCACGCTGCATCTATAAATCTGGACTTTGAGAACGCACTGGTCCGTCACAGGATGGCCCGAGATGTGCACCCGCGCGAACTTGGAATGGTTCGGGTGCTTTTCAATGAGCTTCGTGATGCCAGGGATGGTCATGTTGAAGTTCCCGCCGACGTCAATGCTCTACAGCACCAGACAGACAACCAACAAAACAACACTTCCGTTACCACATTTTTCCACCAAAGGACCGCTACAGCATAAATGCAGCAGATCCAAACCTGCAGCTTCGGTGCCAGCTTGCGCAAATGATCCAGCGTCACGTCCGTCAGTTTGCGGCAGTTCTCAATGTCCAGCTCCTTAATGTCTGCTCCACGAACAGAACCGCCAACACGTAAACACCCACAACTTCATCTCCAACACCTCAAAAGCGGCCACACCAACCTGGACAGTTCGTCAGCAGCACCTCAATGGCGTCGTCCGTCAGCCGGAAGCAGCCCGAGAAGTCCACCGAGTGCAGCTTCGGACAGATCTTGGACAGCTGCAGCACCCAACAGTCAACGAATGACACACATCAGTCCTCCGATGGTTTTATCTCTATCCTCTCAATGGGTCGCAGTCGCCGCACCATCTCCACGAACTTGGTGGAGATCTTGGCGCCGATGATCTCGATGCGCGTCATGGACGCGTGGAAGAAGCTGGCGGGCAGCGTGTCGTCGCCCAGGCGGCCGCCGCGCAGCAGCGCGCGGATGACCTCCTGCTTGGCCTTGTGCGTGCGCGACTTGGCAGGCTTGCCGATGCGGTGCGCGCGCTCCAGCGTCTGCTCGTTGAGGATGACGTCCAGCTGGCGCGGGGCCTTGGAGATGAACTTGAGCACCATCTTGTCCAGCGGCTGCACCTCGCGCCGGAACGCCATGGCTGCTCCTGCCCTGCTCTGCGGCGACAGCACCGTAAAGTTTGTGGGACGCGAGGAAGGTGGCGCGAAGGTGGCTGGACACCTGTCGCATAAATGAGGTGGCGCACATACCCGTTAAATTGCTTCAATACATAGGTACCTTCATCTCACTTGGTAAACCTCCCGCCACCCCCCAAGTGACTGAGTCAAAGTCTCGTTAGACGCACGCCATGAAGTTCGGCAAGCAGCTCGAGATCTCGGCCAACCCCGAGTGGCGCGACAACTACGTGCAGTACAAGCGGCTCAAGCGGCTGATCAAGCGCGTGGCCTTCGAGGTGGAGAAGCAGCAGAACAAGCAGAAGAAGCTGCAGCAGAAGATGGAGCACAACGCCGCCGCCGCCGGTGGTGGTGGCGACGTGCAGGTACACGTGGTCGTGGACGAGACGCATCCACTGCTCAAGGCCGTGGTGGACGAGGTGCAGGACGCCAAGGACCAGTTCTGGGAGGTGCTGGACGCCAACCTCAAGATCGTCAACGACTTTTACGTGGGCAAGATCGTCACGCTCACACGCTCCGTGGGCGAGTTCGAGGCCATGCTCGAGGACGAGATAACACCCACGGGCCACGTGCACACGCGCTCCCGCACGCACTCGCAGGGTGCGTACAGAACTGCAGGAGCTATTTGGTAGGATTTGAGGAAACGGAGTGGGACCTGACGTTAGCGCTCTGTTGGTTAAACTGGTAGCGGACCACGGGTTTGCGGCGCTGCAGGAGATCTACGACACGCTGGTGGACCTGCGCACGTTCGTGCAGATCAACCACTCGGGCTTCCGCAAGATTGTCAAGAAGGTGCGACAATGACGGAGGGGCGGTGGGCATTAGTGAGAACTTAGGCGCTGAGTGGTTCCTGTGTTGGTGATTGCAGTTTGACAAGACAATCAAGGCGCACACGCAAGCTGCGTTCATGGAGCGGCTGGCAAATGAGCGCTTCTACGCGTCCACTGACATTGACGAACTGCTGGACCGCGTGTTTGGACTCACATCGAAGTATGGAGGAGCGCTGTTTATTTTGTTTGGGGTGAGGTGGTATTGACGTTGCGGGATGACACCTGTTGGCAGAGACAAACTCGAGGCCGGCAATATGGAGCGCCGCATGCAGCGGATGCAGGGCGACCAGAACTCGCTGTTCCGTAAAGTGAGTTGCTCGAGATGATCATCGATACGTTGGGCCTGTTATACTGAATCTGGGTGCCCCTAATTTTGCTGATTATTTATTGTTCAGGTGAAACCGGTCCCTTTCTGCATCTCAGTCGCGCTCTTCGTGCTCCTGCTGCTTGTTCGTATCACCCCCGAAGGTAAGGCTGATGTTTTAGAAAGCGTTCATGAATCATGAAATTTGTCTTAATTCGCATATTTTGCAACGATACAGGTGAAGATGTGCAACAGCGATGCCTGGCAATGCTGGTGTTCATCACAACATTGTGGGTGACGGAAGCACTTCCATACTTTGCAACGGCACTGCTTGTTCCGCCCCTTGTGGTGTTCTTGCACATTCTAAATGACAAGGCTCATCCTGACACCCTGCTCACTGCCAGTACGTATTTAATGCATCCTCGGGTGTTCACCTACGCAAATTTGATGTGCGATTAATAATGTTGTTTTGTTGCTACAGAGCAATCCGCCAAGGAAGTGATGTCCATGCTGGTCAACCACACCACCATTTTGATTATGGGCGGGTATGTTGTAGAGGTATTCATGAAAACTCTTCCGATCTATTTACTAACGTACTTTTCTTTACGAGTGATGTTCCAGTTATTCTATCTCGGCGGCTTTCGCAAAGTGCCAGATCGAGCTGTACATTGCAGCATTCTTACAGCGTCGTTTCAAGAAGAGCCCGAACCTTTTCCTGCTGGCAATCATGCTCATGGGACTTTTCCTGTCCATGTGGATCAGCAACCACACGGCTCCTGTGCTGTGCGTGTCGGTAAGTACTCCACCTCCAAGATCTACTACTTGTATGATGATTTATGTTGTATCCTAATTGCATGCTCACACTTCTTTTAACTTTCAAGGTCCTACTCCCAATCATCCGGGATTTCCCCACGGATAGCACCTATGTCAAGACACTTCTCATCGGATTGGCCTTTGCATGCAACCTGGGAGGAATGATGACCCCAATTTCTTCCCTGCAAAACACACTTGCCGTATCCTTTTTGGAGAAGGCTGGCTACACGGTTACGTTTGGTCAGTGGATGACGATGGCTGTTCCATTCTGCACAGCCGGCACTGTGTTGGTAAGACTCTGCATCCATACACTAGTTGGTGCCACCTTCGCTAATTTTCTCGCTTCTGTTGTGCCCGACAGTGTTGGCTGTTCTTGCTGTGGGTGATGGACCCTCAAGATGCTACCTACATTCCTCAAATTGTCTACGACCAGAAGCAAAAGATCAGCAGTCTCCACGTCGTCGTTGTTTCAATGACGCTCCTGACAATCTTCTTGTGGGCATCCTTCTCGGTGACAAGTGCTACTTTTGGCGACCTTGGTATCATTTCGATGATGTTCATGGTACGTACAACGATGACTTCGAATCTGTGAGCGAACTCTTGACTCATATCTGGTGGTTATTTGTATTTGCAGTTTATCATGTTCGGCACCGGCATGCTTAGCCAGTTCGATTTCAATTCATTCTCATGGCACATTCTTTTCCTGATTGGCGGTGGTAACGTTTTGGGAGACGTAAGTTGATTTATCACGGTGTGATAATGGTCTGGTATTAGTACTAACCTAAAAGATATTGCTTGTTTTCTGCAGGCCGTACAACGATCAGGTCTTCTCAACACGCTGAGCCAGTCTGTCATCCATGCGCTGCCGTCCGGAAACGTGTGGATGGTCACTGTCTCCCTCTGCTGCCTTGTGATTTGCCTGACGACGTTCGTTTCGCACACTGTCGCTTCGATCATTCTGCTGCCGATAATCGTGCAGATGGCAATTCAGATCGGGCACCCTCACATTCCCGTAATCTGCTGCGCGCTCGCAATCTCTGCTGGTAAGAACTTTGACTGATTTGGTTATTCATTGGCGTCATTTACTGACAACGCGATTTCATGTCTACAGCAATGGCTCTTCCGTTCTCGTCCTTCCCCAACATCAATTCCCTGTTGGTGCTGGATGATCACGGCCAGCCATACCTGGAGGTGAAGGACTTCTTGCGCGTGGGTGTTACTTTCTCGCTGATTTCAATGGCGTTGATTGTCACCCTGGGCTACGGCCTCATCGTGCTGGTGCTGGGTTACAACATCGACCCGACGCCAATTATGATCGACCTTTAGACAAACAAGTGCATGTAAGCGCTACGCTCGAGTCTTCTACGCGATTCCCTTATGCACATTGCAGGGGAGATAGAGATCGCGTTGGGCTCAAGCCTTGCATCATTACATATTACTCGCGCAGCTAAAAACTGAATACCAACAACATTCTTCTTATCCCACTGCGGTGCTCTCACAAGCTAAAACGATCGGCTATACTTCTTGATCTCGTACAAGATCTCCTGCGTTGTAACAATTTCCGAGTTAAACGGGGGCGGCCGTTGGTAGCTCCGCTTGACCGTCTCCACGAATCGCGTGTAGTAGAGCAGCAACTGCGTCAGCACTTGTTTCAGGATCTCCATGCCGTTGCGGAAGTTAGCGAAGAATGTCATGACGTTTCCGTTCATCTTCTCGATTCCAGCTTTCCACGTTGCGGCAAACTCACGCACGATCTTTTCGATCTGCGCCGTATCCACTTGCTGGCTTCCCGCGGTAGCTGCCCCACTCGCTCCTTTACCTAATGTAACTTGTTCGTGCTGGCGAACGAACTGGATGAGCTTCGCGTAGTACGTCATGAGCTCTTCCTCCACAAACTTTTCACGCTGCCCAGCAAGGAGCTCTTCAAACTTTGACGTCTCGTCGGAAATCACTCGTCGCTCCTCGAAATGTGTGAGCACAAGGTCGTAGTTGTTAATGAGGAATACGCACTTGTCTTTCGCATTCGAGTGTTGTTCGGACAGTCGCGTCAGCAAGCTAAGGATCTCGTCGCGCATGGCACACAAATTACTGAGGACCATATCACCCGCGCCATTTTCATGCATCTGGGCGCTCGAGATAGCCGAGTCATCACTGCCAGACTTGGAAGACTGGTTTTGTTGCGTGTAGAGGCTCAAGCTGAGAATGGATGAAGCGAACTCCGCGTACCGTCGAATCACAAAGTGGGGGTGGAGGTCGATGGGCCCCAGCTTCTTCACCTTCGCATTTTTAACACTCATCAGATTGAGGTCGAAGACGGCCTTGAACCGCGGCCACAACAGCAGCGCCACGCGATCGAAATAAGCGTCCAGGCACGGGATGCGGCGCTTTTCCATCACCAATCTCTGAGCGTACGTTAGCCGGATCATGAGAAGCAGTCCGATAGCGTCGTAGCACGTAAAGAGGTAGTTCTCCATGTTCTCGAGGCACAGAGACAGCGTCTTGGCAAAAACACGGAGAAAAAGGTCCCGGCTGCGGAACACATTTTCTTGTTGGTTGCTGGGCTTGAAAAACTCGATCAAAAAGAGATACTCCGACGTCGCCGAGTCCATCAAATGTTGCTGTACGTTGCGGAAAACAGCCTCGTAGGGCAGCTTCAACCCTTCCTGCTGCGCCACATGCAAAATCAGAGGCGGGGTTGATGCAGTCTCCAAAATCTTCTCGCGCTCCGTGACAGAGAAGGTGTCATTGCGCTTGCTCAAGTTCACGCGAGAGCTGAAGATCCCCTTGAGCGACTGCTCATCCACCACAATAACATCCGTGCGAGCAGCCACCTCCTCGTGAAACTTCATCAGCCCAGTGTGGTACGATCGGAACACATTCACCAGCGTCTTGCTCATCGCCTCCGCGTACACTTCACGGAACTCCTCCTCCACTTCCGGCGCGTTATCCGCCAAAAACGTCACGAGGTACTTCATAGGCAGCAGCGTGTTCTGCTGCACCATCTGCACGTTGGTCTTGGGCTTCTTCACCTCGTTCATCTTGGCCAGCAGGAACTCTCTGATCCTTGCAATCGCTCGAGCCTTCAGCTTCTTCAGCTGAGCTTCCACATCTGAGAACGCCGCAGTCTGCGACGGCACCAGGTCGAAGCTGGAGCCCGACGGGTCCGGGTCGCTCAACGCAGCGTAGCGGAGCTTCCCGTTGAGCGTCACGAGAGCGTGGAGGTAGGCTTCATTGACTTCCCCCTCGTCAATGGTCTTCACTAGGGACGGAGCCACCGCCACCTGGTCCAGGTACGTCTGCAGCTTCTCCTCTGTCTCCCGGCGGTTCTTGAGCTTGACGTTCATGCCGATGGACTCGTCCTGCAGGTGGCGGATCTCGTCGCTGATGCCGCCCAGGTCGGCCTGGAAGCCCAGCAGCATCTCCTGCATCTTGGCCAGCAGGTTGTCGCAGTCCTGCACCTCGTCGTGCAGCTCCACGATGTCGGCGGACTTCACGACGTACTGAGCTACGGACGCCGCCTCGGCCTCGCGCAGCTCCTGCTCGATCTGCTGCGCGTACTCGCGCAGATCCACGCCCTTGGACAGCGCCTCCTTGATCACGCCGTCCTGCTGGAAGAGCTCCAGGTAGTCGTCCAGCTCGTCGAAGTCGATGTCGTCCAGGTTCACGGCCGCTGCGTCGGCGCCGGCGTCGCCGCGCTTTGCCATGGTGTCGATTTTATCCACTTTGGATACTGAGCTCACCGAGCTTTTGTTAATTTTACGCTAACGTTAACTTGATTTTTCAGAGAATAATTTCAGAAGAGATACAGATTTAGAAGTTCTAAATTTACTCTCCTGACAAGAGGCAGGGCTAAGATCTTGTTCATTCGACTTACAGAAGAGCAGGGCTATACAGTCCTTCCACTGTAGAGCGCCTACTTGTGATCTCTGATCTGAATTCGAGACTGGATGAACTCGCGCAGATCCACGGCGGCCCTGGAAAGGAAGAGTAGAATGAGCGTAAGGTTTCGTAACAACATGGGGGCAGCGCGGGGGGGACGTACTTGTAGTAGTTGGTGTCGGGCGTGTTGTACGTCGTGCAGTTGTCGCACATCTTGTCAAGGTCCGCCTTGAACGCAGCTTTGGAGATGTAGGCGCCGCTGTCGATGCGCTTGCTGATGAGCTGCAGGTCTATAGGCTCCTTAATGTGGTCTAGGTAGTCGACCACGACGGAAGTGTCCACGGGCTCGTGGAACGGCCACGCGCTGCGATGGCTCGACACGGCCTTCAACAACTGGGAGAGCTGCGACTTCAGACTACCTTGATCGCGGGTTCTATACAAACGAAAATAAAGCAAGAGTATCAGAAAAACTGTATACGCCCACCGAAGGGAGAGCAAGAAAGACCACGCACCCGATACGGTTGTTGCGAATCGTTGCCTGAGACCAGCCAGCTTCCTCTGTAAGCAAGAAAAGCGATGCTGTCAGCGAAACTGTTTGCAGAACATAGAGAGCAACAGCAACACGCGTGGAACAAACACTTACTGACGCCGGGGACCATGTAGATATCCATCAGCCTGCCCTCCGCGAACTTTGTTAGGCCCGGATACACATTCTGAGATCGCGAGCGTTCTTTGATCTTCTTTTGAATAGCCTGCGCATACAGTCAGAACCCCGCGTCAGCGCACTGCCAGCTTTCAAGTTACATACAGCACTGATGACGATATACCTCGCGCTGCATGTGAATCATCGACGTGATCCTTAAATAGTTGATCTGGGTGTGAATGGTGCACTCCATCAGAGTTCCACCGTCGTAGTCCTTGATGTAGCCGTACCAGTTAGGCCGAGCCATCGATACACTTTTGGTGAAGCCTTGCTTCTTGAAGTACCCAATAGCGTAGTTGTCGGCATACGTGAGGAAGTGCGTGATGTTCTTGGTCTTGACATACTCCTTGAGGTGATTCATCAACCGCGTACCGTATCCTTTCACCTGGTCCGAAGCGTTAATGGCACAGAATGCAATCTCTGCGAAGTGATTCTTCTCAAAGGGACGGTAGCAAATGCCTCCAATCACATGGGTGCCGTTCTTGAGGATGAGCATCGATCGGTGGTTTTTGTCGAAAACCAACCGAACAATGTATTCCTTGGGCATCTTGGGAAGTTGCTTTGCGAAAATGTTCTTCAAAGTGGTGAGCTGGATCATGTGCTCATCTGTGCCGTCGTTCGTGATGACATCGAACTTCAGTCGGCCGCTATCCTCCTCCATCTTGGCCATGTCGTCACGGGAGAGCATCACGGATGCCGCAGTTCCATCCGCAGTAGCAGATTCAGAGGCCTTCGCATCAGGCGCATCCACCTTTTGCTTCTTTGCAGCAGGTTCCGACGGTGCCGCAACTCCGTCGACTCCGTTAGAGGATTCAGCAGCAGAAGTAGCATTTTTCTCCGGCTCCTTACGCTTGGGGCTGGTCGATTCGTCCTTTGCATCAGCTCCCACTTGCTTTGCGTCGACAGTCTTGGGGTCATCACTTTTCGTAGCCGCATCACCGTTAGCAGAAGTTTTAGCTGGAGATGAGACTAGCTTTACAGGGGTGACCGGCGCTTCCGAGACTTTCTTAGGCGAACCAGAAGCTGTCGCATCCGAGCCCGCCTTAGCATCTTCGGAGTTTTCATTGGTCTCTTTTGCAGCAGCTTCTCTTGCCTCCTCAGCATTGCTCTCGCTCTTAGACTCCTCCGCGGTGCTCTCCTTCATCTCCACATCAGCTTCTGTAGCTTTTGCGTCTGCCGCAGCACCCTCCTTAGCCTCAGCCTCGCCATTGACTGCAGACTCGTCATCCTCATTCTTCGCTTCGTTCTCTTGCGCCTTCATCTCCACGTCGGACGACTGCGTCTTCACCTCTTCGGCTGGAGGGGCATCCTTCTCATCAGCCATC
The DNA here is from genome assembly GCF_000149755.1 of Phytophthora sojae. NCBI lineage: Eukaryota > Oomycota > Peronosporomycetes > Peronosporales > Peronosporaceae > Phytophthora > Phytophthora sojae. The sequence goes on from NW_009258118.1 coordinate 2,701,759, forward strand.
TCCACATCGCCGCTCTCCTGCTTCTCAGTGGGTGCTGCATCTTCCTTCTTAGATTCCGTCTCTGGCTCCTTCATCTCCCCGTAACCCTCTCCTTGCTGCTCAGACTCCGCAGTTTCAGGCGAACCCCCGGGTGCTGGCGGCCTCTCGGCATCCTCCTCTTTCTTCGCCTCATTGGCCTCGTTGCCTTGCGCCGACTCGTCCGTGTTCTGGCTCGAGCTTCCGCTGGCACCAACGATTTCATCGGCGGGTGCCGACGAGGTCTCCGCCGTCATAGCTCCTGGGCGAGTTGGGCGAAAAGTGGCGGGAGGACCAGTGTACATAAATTCTACACGAATATAGTGTACGGCACATGTATTGACGTGGAAAGATTGCTACAAAGGCAAGTTGCAGTTGCAGAAAGTTTGGCCTTCCTCAGGAAAGGTTCTCGCTCAATGCCGCAAGTTCACAAGTCGGCATTGCAGTGGTTCAGCCTTCTAGAACCACCAGGATAATAACAACAGCAACGGAAGCTAAGACATGCATCAGCTTAGCTTTCTTCTTCTTCGCGCCAGCTGGAGCCTAATCTCTGCCTGCTAGGGTAGCTGCAACCATACGTCGGCTCTCCTCAACAACACGCAGTTCGGCCGTAAAACGTCGTGCTTACGGCAGGGTCAAATCGCAAAACTATTCAACTTCAGCAGCACGGTTTGCGGTTGCATCGGCGCTTCAATTTGAACTGCTGGCCACTTGGTTTCACTATGGCACGGAAGAGCATTTTTTCGCAGATTCTTTCGTTCGCACTTTGAAGTTCCCGCTGCAGATTCCAGATTCGGCTCCACATCACAAAAGGCAACAACCAGCAAACAAGAAGCAAAGACAACCAGGCAACGACCACGACTCTCCACCTGAGAACAACGATGCTGGACTCGCTGCTGCACCGATTCTTCGCCCCCGGCGCCAAGGAGGGCAAGGCCGCCGACAAGCCCGGCGAGCAGGTGTCCCAGGAGACGGCCTTCACGCGCGAGGCCGACGTGGAAGGCTGGGTCTTCCTCGCACAGGAGCGGCACTCGGAGCCAGGCTCCAAGGCGCGCAGCTACGCCGACGTGGTCGCGGGCCGGACATGAAGAACGCCACGCTCCGCGCGAGAGAGCGTCGCGCACCGTAATTGACCACAGTCCGTCGAGAACCCTCGCACACTGAACTGCGCGGACGAGAGACTTCGGGTGCACCATTGCAAGACGCAGGACCCAGGTGACGAGGGCTCCCCCATCACAGAAATAATTCTTCGTAGCGCGCACGAGACGCGGATAAACAGTTTTCTCTTTTGCCACCGTAGACGCTGAAGACAACAAACGCAGCAAGTCAAATAACAATTGAATCTAACCTGAAGTGGTGCCGATGGAATTGACCACGGACACCTTGCTTGACGAGACTAATTCAACTCCTCATTTGCATTCTGGAAGATTGGCGCAAGCGACCAAGAACCTACTAGACAGAGCTCAAGTTGACGCGATCCACGAACTAGCGGTGAAAGCACGGAAACACGTTGCCTTGAAAGTGCAAGCACTTTCTCTCCAAGAGTCTTGGGCCAAGACCAACGATGAAGCTAGCCATCTCACTTGACGATACTAACCTAGCTCCTTCATTGTAAGCCGCGCAAAACTCTAGGGATGAGTTGAATTGGTAGCCAAGGGTCGAGGAATAGCGATTTTGGCATAGATCGCAGTAGCGTATCCAGTGGTGCGTCTTAGACTACGTGTAGCTGCACACCAGGTTACTGAAGGCCTTCGTGGTTTTGAAGTTACGTTGCCCTTGTGAAGTCATGATTGTCATTTAAGAAAGCAAAGATGCCGTGGTGTCGCCGCCGTGGTGCTGGTCCCCGCCCGATCATTCGACGCGGCCGTGCGAGCCATCACCAAGAGCAGCAACGTGAAGTGCGTGCACGTGGCCGAGACGGAGATGGAGACGGCCAACGAATTCCTGGATGTGCGCTTCCATGCCGCCAAGAAAGTACAGCACCGAGCATGGTGTAGGGAGGCGACTCCCATAGTCGTCGCCAAGGCCTACGACACTCAACGACAGCGGGTGCCCAAGTTGGTATTTATCTCTAACAGCTCAGAGTAGCCTCCCTATGGCAGGGGCTGCTGCCTACGGTGAAATCATTTAAACCTGCTGCTGAAGTGATATTATGAACTCCCGAATGTCGCGAAAATGATCACCTACAAGAACACAAAAATGGTTGTGTATATTGGTGCGTTTCTCGAGCTAGCAGCATTAAGCTGCTCCCTGTTGACCACTCGAAATCGCCAGTCTGACCAGCATGATCATCCTACGGAATGGGTTTGATCTGAACAGGCAGGCAGGCAGAGATAGGCGTTGTGAGATACCAACTGCAAGAGACTTTGCTCATATGGCTGAAACAATACGGTAAGACCTACCTTGAAGTGCAGTGTGATGAGCGAGAACACCAAACACTTGAGATCCTGCACCAGGTAGTACAGCACACGCAGACCCTCCGGGTCCTTGCTGTCCTGCACGTCCAGCAGCGAGCCGATCTTCGCGCACTGCAAATGAAAACATGTACAAACGTCAGCCTATTGGCACACATATAATCGCGCGATATCAACTTGCCAAGGCATACCGTAAACGAGATGTGGTCGTCACCCAACACGACCTCCAGTTCCTGCCGTCCGACACGGTCTGGTTCCGGCCACTCCTTGTCATCTTCTCTGTTGAGGCACAGCAGCACGTTCCCACATCAGCATTATTGCATGCTATTCCAGCAACTAGAAGGATGGTCCCGCCACGTACTTTGTGATTTCGCTATCGCTAATGATCCGCTTGACCTCGTCGATGACCGACTGGGACACCGTCACTTTTGAAACAAAAGAGCCCCAGCACCACGTTAGCAATTGTCTACATAGCTCCGCCATCACCACATTATTTGATCAACACAAGTGCCAGCCCACCTTCTTTCCGGATCATCGAGTCCTTCTTGTAGTTGGAGTTGTTGGCGTAACGGAGCTTCCCGTCCGCGCGGAACTCGAACTCCATGAACTCATGACCGAACTTGCCGCGGTGGCCAACGCTGCAAGGCACAAAGCAGACATCACAGCAACAAGAACGTCAGCTACCACCACACCAGTAGCCTCCTGCGTACATTCACCGCCTGTACGCACTAGTAGCGAACGTAGAAGTCGTCGTCGCGGGGCATCCTGTCGCTCTCCGGCCTATTTGTCGGCTGTAACAAGCTGCACTGAATATCAACCAATGAAAGCGTTGTGGGGCCACCATATTTCAACCAATGGTAAGGTCCCATTACCGTCTTCATTGATGCCGATACAATTGATTCCCCCAGCAGAACGTCGCGCGGCCCGTGAGTGTTGCCGTGTATCCTTCCGTGACTAGGACACCGCAGCCGCTGCTCCCTGGAGAACTGCAACGTGTTAACACTATGCTTGTTTATCGTATGGTGTAAAAAGAAGCCGCAAAGCCTCTGTATCCTAAGCCGAGAACGCAAGCGATCAACCAAGCTAACACCGGGCTCATGTCTGCGGAAGGAGCGCCACTACCGGACGGCTTGCAGTCTCCGGCTCGGAGAACAACCAATGCGAAGGCTCCGGCAAAAGTAGCAGGGAAGAAGCGAGTAGGAGCTGCGAGTAATGGAACCACGAAGCGGGCGACGCGTCGAGAGCTCAAGAAGCTGACGGAGGTGGACCTGGAGGAGAAGAATGACATTCCACCAGGTGGGTTTGCTGCTTGTAGTTAAGCTATTTTGAAGCTAGTTATTGTGCGCTTAACACTGCTATTTTGTTTGCTATGTGCGCTAAAATCTAGAGATCAAGGTGGAGGCCACGCCCTTTGGTCTTGATGCAGCCAGCGCGTCGATCACGCCCACTAGTCTGCATGACGACTTCGTGAACATGATGAAGACGCAGGGACTGGAGAAGATGGCCACAGAAGCAGGGCTTTTGCGAAATGGCTCTCTTGTGGAGTCGCAGCAATTGGCGACTCCTGCTTCAGCTGCAAGTACCCCTGTCAAATCTGGGGCCGGAAAGAAGCCGGCGTCGATCCCGACGCCGCTCCCGAGCCCGTCGTTCACTAGCCCGTACGTGGATGCCCTGCCCGTTATATTTTTCTTACTGATTGAACTAAGCACTGATCGGCTGTATGCTTTCGATGTCGGTATGTATTGTGCTTACAGTTCGCCAGGGAAGAAGAGGAAATATCTGAAGATCAACAAAGGCTTGCGCCATTTCAGTATGAAAGTCTGCCAAAAGGTAGAGGAAAAACACGTCACGTCCTACAATGAAGTGGCTGATGAACTTGTGCGCGAGTTCGTCACGATGCGACCAAATGATGCGGTAAGCTGGCGCTTGAGGACAAACGGCATGTTGCAAAGGCTCATTGTTGAGTGTGATTATTTAGGTCTACGATGAGAAGAACATTCGCCGGCGAGTATACGACGCATTAAATGTGTTGATGGCCATGGACATCATCTCAAAAGAGCGCAAGGAGATCCGATGGAAAGGGCTGCCTTCAAATATGCAGCATGACACGGAAATGCTACTGGTTTGTTTACCAGTGTTGCTACAATCCTTTGCAGTGGTAAAAGCGTGCTTACGTACTCTGTATCCTGTGTCAGGCGGAGCGAAACGAGCGTATGAAGAGCGTGGAGCAGAAAAAGCAGCATCTGCAGGATCTCCTGGTGCAGCAAGTTGCCATGAAGAACCTATTGAAGCGAAACGCCGAGCGAAAGCGCAAGGAGAGTGAGAACCCCACAGCCGCCACGATTGTACGCGACGAAGGGCGGGTGTTTCTGCCATTCATCGCGGTGAACACAAGTAAGGACACGGTGATCCAGTGCGAGATGTCGGAAGATCGCCAGGACATCTTCTTCAACTTCAGCGCGCCGTTCGAGATCCACGACGATGCCGACATCCTGCAGAAGCTGAATCTGCACAAGGCGCCGTACAACGATCTCAAGCAGATGGTGCCCGACAGGCTGCTCTCGTACCTTCCGGCCGAGTGTGAGATGAAAAGCGAGGAGTAACGGCAAGCAAGCTTTGCAGATAGGTAGGTAGGTAGGTAGGTAGTAGCTTTATGGGATACTATTAGGGGTAACTATTAAACATGCAACGCATAGTTGTCCAGATACTAAAATGCCACGATGGGCCCATGCCATCGAAGAGCTGGGCGAGGCAGTCAAGTGCCACGTTATATTGTGTACCACTCCAGCCGGTACCCAGTGTGCCTCTGAAATCCAGTGTGCTTATAAGATGTGGCAGGTCTCCCATCTCAGCTGGGCGGGGTGGGGGATCCCATACAAATACGCTGTCAGTACCGCGTAGGCGAGAAAAAGAAACAAAGCGAGAAGGCAGCAGGAGGCGAGCGACTTCCAGTCTCCCATTCGGTACCCGCGCCACCCAAGCCACGCCCCAGCCAGCCGCAGAGACGGCAGGACGCAGCACACGCCACAGCGAGGCATCCAGCAACCGTCGACGAGTCGCGCGAATCAGCGAGCGAAGAAAGCCAGGAGGATCTCGAGCGTTCTTCGAGTCAGCCGAGACAAAGAAGCACTTTAACTAAGGAGAAGAAGAAGAAAAAGTCACCAGGATGTCGCAGGGAAAGACGTGCCATTTCAAGCTGGTGCTGCTGGGCGACACGGCCGTGGGCAAGTCTTGTCTCGTCGTGCGGTTCGTGCGCGACGAGTTCTTCGAGTTCCAGGAGCCCACCATTGGAGGTAGGCCTCTCTCTTTCTCTCTCTCGTTATTACCTAGACGCGGGATCCTGTCCTGCGCTGGACGCGGCATGGAGGATTTGTATGCGCTATCGTGGGAGTGTGAGGATGGTCCTAACCGTGTCTGTTGTTCTTGTGCTTCTGCGGCGGTTGGTGATTTTCTTTCTACTTGTAGCTGCTTTTCTTACACAGACGGTCGGTCTCGAGGACGGGTTGACGGTCAAGTTTGAGATCTGGGATACCGCAGGACAAGGCAAGTGTTTAAATTCTGCTGCTGATGCGGCAAGCTAATGAAGGTGGTGTGGGTACATTGACTTACTTTTGATGTTACGTTACTCCATGTGTGCAGAGCGATACCGCAGTTTGGCGCCAATGTACTACCGTGGTGCGGCGGCAGCTATCGTCGTGTACGACGTGACCAACAAGGTGCGAACTGGTGGTCCTCGGGCAATTGTCGCATGGTCTTGCTGATGGTTGTCGATTGTGCTATCACGTAGGACTCGTTCACGGGCGCCAAGTCTTGGGTCAAGGAACTGCAGCGCCGTGGAGACCCCAATGTGGTCATCGCTCTTGCCGGTAACAAGGCCGATCTCGAGGCCCGTCGCAAGGTGGAGTTCGAGGAGGCGCACCAGTACGCCGAGGACAACGACATCCTGCACATGGAGACGTCTGCGAAGACTGCTGTGAACGTGAAGGACCTATTCGTTGCCATTGCCAAGCGGCTGCCGAAGAACCCGCCTCAGCCCGAGCGCGAGGCGTTCCCTATCACCCCGCCTCAGGCGTCCAAGTCGAAGAGCGGATGCTGCTAGAGCCCTCACAGCTAACTTCTGACTATTGGATCCTGCAGCTTTTAACGTCAATGCGATCTCCATTCATCGTGACCAACCGAAGATCCTTAGTTTCGACCGCAGTTCACTTCCTGGCAGATGGACGAGTGGGTGGAGAGGGAGAAAGGCAAAGGGTGGAAAGAGTTACCGACAGAAAAGCAGGAAGAAAAAGAAGCTATCGCTGCGCGTCGGCAGAGGTGCGACGGTAGATGTAATGTGAGCTGTGTGGTTTTTGGATAGGGCAAAGCTTTTGCTTTCTGTTTTCTGCAACGCTTAATCACAGCAAGGCACGAAATGCCACGTTACGCATACTAAGACAACGTCGAAAGTGAGATCATGGCAATCTTGTTCAATGGTTCACTGCATGGGGGCATGCAGCAACGCAGCAAGGTACACGTAGCAAATCAAACTTCAAGAAGGCAGGAAGGAGCCCAGTCCACTCTCGCCTTGTGCTCTCCAGCTAATCGATCACGCTGTCCGTAGTGTAGACTCACAAAAGATGGAGGTCGCCGCTGCTGACGTGGCACCGCCTCGACGCACGAGAGCGCGGCTCGCGCTGCGCTCTTGACGTACAGCCTGGTCGTGAGACACCCTCGCTTACTTAGTTCTTCTTGTGGTCGTCAATGCCGACCGTGGAGTTGATGCCGAAGATCCGCACGCGGTCGAGTTCCGGCAGTTTGGCCAGGATGAGCGTCGCCCAGATGGGGAAGTTGATGAGCAGGTGGCGCGTGTCGTAGTCCGTGGCGACCGACGCGGCCAGGAAGAGGAACGTCGGGATCATCATGAGGAACTTCTTCGTGTTGGTCCACGGGTGGCCCTGGTCGATCTGCTCGTAGAACGTGAGCTCGCGGTAGTCGCCCATCGAGTTGTCATCGGGCGAGCCCTTGACCCAGTGCATGATGCCGAACGAGACCTGCAGCAGTAGCAATCATATCAGTACAGAACAGCCCCGTCAAGAACAGTGTGATGCAGAGCACTCTACCCCCCCCGTGGGGCGCGTACCCTACCCTACAGACTGCGAGATACAAGCAGACGTACCACGCCGTGGATGACGTTGACCGCCGTGAGGGCGTCACCGTGTGTGGGGAAGATAATGGGCATCGCCATGTACAGCGAGGCCAGCAGCATGATGTAGAAGGTCCAGAAGCCGCGCGAGTCCATCCAGTTGACGTTCTTGTTCGTGTCCACGTGGGCCGTCATGGTGCTCGCTTGCTTGCTAGGGTCGGTGCTCTGTGAGCAGGAGGAGGAGGAGGTGCGTCCGATCTAGATGTCGCTCTGCTGCTCGAGGCGTGGAGCTGCTTGTGGCCGCTTCTTCTGTTTCGTTTCTTTCGACGGGTTTGTCACCCAAAACGCTTCCGCGCACGCTGATTGGCCCGCTGGGTTGGGCCTACCCTAACGCATGCCGTATGCAGGATATCAGTTCCCTCACCGCGTAATCAGATTGCCGTGAGCTCGCCGCGCTCGAAGCTTCTAGGTGCCAGGAGCTTGCAGTGAAGGCGTGCAGTCGCTCTGAGTGCTGCCTCAATGGGATTGCAGGCCCAATCGCAGTCTGCCACCTCACTTTTGTGCCAGTCAGGCACGCGCATTAGCGTAAGCAGAGCTGATTGGATGCGAGCTTCAACGGCAACTACAAGTAATTGAGCGGAAAGCTGCACTTCTGGTGTTAGTCTGCCCTTGCGGCTACGGGGCACTTGTCCGTTGCCCACGCCTCCGCCCCGGTCCGCAGGTCGCGTTACAACAGCCGCAGGTCTTGCACTCCTGGACGCGCCATTCCTCTTTCAATGAGCGCGGACACTATCGGCGCTGAGGATCGAGACGAAGAATTCGCGTGGATGAAGCGGATGGCACTCGCGACAAGGGCCTCGTTGCAGTACTGCTCGGCGACACGCTGCTGTCTGCGAGCCGATGTCTCGATCGAAGGCGGGACGTCACTGCCGAGGATGGAGAGCAACTCGGCGGAGCGAGCCCATACGACCGCGTCGCAGTATTCTCTCGCCCGGAGTTCTTGTTGGCGGGCTGTGGTCCGGCTCGTTGATGCGGGTGATGGCGTGGCTTGGCTGTTGGCTACTGGCTGCGAGGGTATGAAACCAGTGCCGTGTGCGTGAGGAAGCCCAGAGTTGCTGCTAGTGCTTGCCGCTTGCGTGTTGCAGTGTATCAGACACGATCCGTTTGCGTGCACCATGTTTCGACACCCAATGAGGCTGTTGCAGCGCGCTCTGGCGCTGTGGAATCGGCAAACACCTCTTTTCTCAACGGCACCGGCACGCCCAGCAACCTGGCACAGCCCTGGAGAAGTGGCTGGTGGCGCCGCTATACTCTGCCTGGCAGCGCTCACGGGGGCCGCGGAAGTACTGCTGGCATACTCGGTTGCGTCGCCGCTCGGTGTGCCTGAACTGCTCGCTGGCTGGCGCTCCTCACTTCTGCTCTCGATACGCTGCCACCCGCCGTGCCTTGCGCACAAACCGTGCGCTTGTGCCCACTTCATGCAGCCACCCGGGTGCTTGCACTTGTATCCTCCGCCGTGGTTCCTGCAGAACCCGTTGCCCTGTGAGCCCTTGGTGCATCCCTCGAAGTTGCATCGGCTGCCGCCCCCGTGCTTCTTGCATAGCCCCCGCGATTGAGCCGCGCTGCTGCAGTTTGAGACACTGCAGCGCGTTCCTCCGCCGTGCGCGATGCAGAGATAGATATCCGCGCTTTGGGCACCTCGCATGCAGCCCTCCACCTGACAGCGCGTCCCGCCCCCATGAGCCTTGCACAGCCCGCGTGACCGCACTAAGCTCTTACAGCCAATCACAGCGCATGACTTCCGCTTCTTGTCGTTGTTGCCATAGTCAGCGCCAGCAGAAGGAGTCAATTCTTCGCTGTTGTCGCCGCTCTGACCTGCGCTCTCGGGCACTTCCGCTGCCTCATTCCGCTCGATGTTCATGTCCATATTGCAAATACCGGTACCGGTCCGTGAATTGTGTTTTGCGTAAAAAAGGTGCACCCAAATCTGCGTACAATTGTGTTTTGTGTACTCCCAAGTATGCGTGATTTGTGTCAGAAGGTACCCCAAATCTGCGTCAATTCACAATTCCTGACTTCGGCGCCTGGAGGACCGCCCCCGATCCAGCTCGCGCGCCTTAACTTCCGCTGCTCGCCGGGCCATGGAGTCCATGGAGAGCTGGGTGCAGGACACGTTCGCGCCTGTGGTGCTCACGTGCTCCACGTCCGAGGCGGAGCGCATCGCGCAGAAGAACAACCTGTCCATCTCCGACCTGCTGAACGGCTTCGCGCGCCTGGAGGACGCCGACACGCCGCTGCGCTCCGTGACGCACCCGATCCAGCTCGCGCGCTTCAACTTCCGCTTCCTCTCGGCCAGCCAGTTCCACTCGCTGGGGCTCAACGAAGGCACCGAGCAGCTCAACGCCAGCATCAAGCGCTACCCGCCGCCGCACAACGCCGCGTCCGCAGTGGAGCTGGACATCCCGCGCGTCACCAGCGTCGATGACGTCCCCACGTACCTCCGCGTTGTTGGGGCTGACGCCGACGCGGAAGGCAGTAACGACCCCATGCCCTGGTACCGCTCCTTCAAGCACACGCTCATGGACACGTTCCGCTGTGAAGAGTACAGTCTGCTGTGCCATCCAGTGGCCATGCTGGTGGTCGTGAGCTCCACGGACCCGAACCCGCGCCACAGCTTCGAGGAACTCACGGCGCCCAAGAACCTCCCGGCGCCGTTCCAGCAAGGACTGTACGATGCCATGCTCGTGCCCAAGTTCTACGTGGTGGTGCACGATGTGCTGGAGACGGAGGGCACGTCTATCGACCCGGACGCGATCTTGCGCAGTATGAACATTACCACGGTAAATGGAGCGGTGCTGAGGATCAATTCGTTGCCCGTGGAGGAAGCCCCCCCGCCCTCGCAATTCGCGACGCTGTGGACGGAGAACCCGTACGTGAGACCGCCCCTGTTCCCGCATGAAATGGAGACGTTCCCGCAGGTGAGTGATGGAGTGGGCACCTTGTTGTCCAGAGATGATGTGGCACAGATCAAGGCGTTCGTTCGGGATTTCGGACTGCGGTTCATGCTGTCCTCGCTTGAGGGGCGGATTTTCCAGCTGAACGAGGTGGTGTCGGCGATGAAGAAGGGCGTGAAGAATGTGTTCAAGTCGTGGCTGCGCAAGCCGAAGGACTTGCGTCCGTCAAATGCTGCTGCTTCGGGAGGGGTTACGTACAAATGCGACTCGATTGAGTCGCAGACGCGTCTGCTGGCGGACACGGCGTTCCTGGTGAGAGACTACGAGCTCGCGCTGCAAATGTATCGGTTGGTTCGTGACGACTTCAAGTCGGACAAGTCGGTGTTCCACTGCGCAAACGTCAACGAGATGATTGCGATCTGCTTGCTTCTGACAAAGGGGTCGCCTATGCAAATGACGAATGTTCTGGACTCGGCAAATGCTATCTACGCCAAGGCGCCGTCTGCGTTGACTCAGAGACTGGCTATCCGCACTGCGGTTATCGCAGGTGAGATCTACCACGCCTTGAGTAAGTCTGGTTTGTTCACAGACTACATGGATAACGCGTCTGCTGCTCTGATTCGGGGATCAACCATGGAACAGGGCATCTGTGCCGCAGTTCTCATGGAGCGTGCAGCTCTCTGTGACCTTCGAGCACGACAGCCAAAATTCCGCAAGTACGGTTTCCGAATGGTGATGGCTGGGCACGTGTACGATTCGCTTGGACATGAGCAGCACTCTGCCAGGTGCTACTCTTTGGCACGAGCTATCTATGACTGCAGCGGCTGGTTTCTCGTCGAAGATCACATCAACTTTATGCTGGCACAACAAGCCAATAAGCTGGATGATCGCATGGCCTCTATTAACCTCTTTCTCAAGCTCATCGGCACTGGCCGCAACTCGGCAAGTCAACAAGAGGCGATGCTGTACGATTTTGGTCTGATGGTCAAGGATTTCCTCGCAACGGATTGCGCTGATGCATCCCCGTCCTCATTTTCTCGGGGTGGACCCGTTTTGATCAAAAACGAAGATAGTAGCGCTAAGAAACTTCTGGTGAGAGACTTGTGCATGCCTGAGCTGGATGACAAGTCAACAGTTGTGTTCGCGTCGACCAATGCGTTTGGCATTGACCGTTCTATTGACGGCAATCACTCGGAAGAGGAGACGTGGCAAGCACTGGGTGAGCATATTGACAAGCAGAATCGTCTGCATCAGTACGTTACGTCGGCTGGAGCGGACGAAGCAAAAAGTTGGTTTGCGCCTTCGCACCTGTATGCCGGATATCGCAACAAGAAGAACGCTGCGATCCAAAAACCCGAAAACTACGTTTTGGGGGAACAGATCTATGTTGAGTTTGTGATGAAGAACGCACTCTCGTGTGCTGTTGATGTTGAAGATATCCATTTGTTCGGGAAGTTTGAAATCGTGGGGGACGACATGGAGACATTTGATGTGCCAGAGAACCGAGATTCTGGCGATCAGCGAATTGTTATTGACAGTGTGAACCTTCAGCTATTGCCATGCAGCGAGGAGCGGGTCCGTCTTGCAGTCTGCCCAAAGATTCGAGGGAAACTAAGTTTGACGGGCGTCCGCTGGTCGATATGCGGCGGAGACGTCCAGGGTGAACACGCATTTGATATTCCTGGTCCTCTACTGCAAGATACAAGAGCACACCGAGAAGCTAGAGCTCGTGCGCCGAACATGAGTTTAATCGCCAATGTCGTTGAATCTATGCCGTGGCTTGGTGTTAAAGTCGAAGGTGTTCCAGCTGAGGCCTATGTTGGTGAGCTTATCAAGCTGAAGATTTCGCTGGCCAACTCAGGAACCGCAGCGCTTGCTGGCCTCCAGATTTGTTGTACAGATTTGTTGCTGTGCGCATCGGGAACGGACAGTGCAGGAGAGCTATGCGGGTACATTGGAGCGAGTGGTCACGTTGTGGATTTGAGTGACGTGGTTCTCGCTCCGGGAGAAAGCAAAGAACTGACAGTCTGGGCACGAGGATCAGTTCCTGGACGACGTCATTCGGCCCTCTTATTCAAGTACAAGTCGTCGCAGACAGAAGGAGAAACTCATACCAAGTCTCTTTCGCGCACAGTTAAAATACGGCTGGATCTGGATTTGCTGCCGTGCGTCGACGTGTCGTACTCCATCGAGCCAAGCTTCAGCACCAGTGGTGAATACATTCTCGGTATTACCGTTTCAAACCAACGTGGCGACCACCACGAGATGACTGGACCACAGGCTGACGTAGTCCGTTTAGAGGAACTTCTGTGCGTAAGCAATTCGTGGGCAGTTGAGAAACTACCAAGGCCGTCGGTACAGAATGCCTTGAATGTGCGAGATTCACTGCATCTTGGGTTTTTCGAGGCGAGCACCAGCTACTTCCGCGTGGTTCGTCAACTCGATTCAGAGACAACTGATATGTGCAAGCTGCCGCTTAACTCAGAGCAATGCACTGCAGAGTTATCCGCGACTTTGCCTGTCGAGCAGTTTCTGTGCCTCGAAAATGCAACGGAGCTCGTTCGCGTAGGGGGCGCTGGAGCTGGTGATGGTAGCGAAGGAAAGCGCGGTGGTGGCTTCCGTACAATTCAAAGTGTGAGACGTGAGAACAAGGCGCTGAAAAATGCTGCTGGCGAAGATGTTAATGACCATAAACCCCAACAGGAACCACAACCGACGTCGAAAGATGCTTTGCTATCCCATTCGGACACGGATGGACATCTGGTGCTAGTGTGGTCTACCGACTGTAGCTCGTCATACAGCGAGAAGGTTGCTGGGGTAGCTCCTCATCGGGCTATCGGTCAGACTAACTTGACATCAGTCAAAATCCGCCCACCTGCTCAAGAGAATTCGTGCCCGTTAACTGTGACCCTCAGCTACGACGACTCGGTTGAGCTGCAAGGTTCCACGTACCCTGGATCTACGTCAGGGCTCAACATCGCCGAGCTAGACATCATGATGCAGGTATGCAATGACTCGGCGCCTAGCTCAGCGCCGCTCGATGTTACTGTGGAGATGTTGCATCCAGAAGAAGCTCAAGCTTCACTGCCCAGTACTGCCGCATTGACCAAGCTGCACTCGATTTCGTACTCTGGGGCTTCTCCACTTCACGGTGCGCCTCCGCGCTTCTTCTGGACGGGAGTCACCAAGAAGAAGGTGACGCGCTTTGCGCCAAACAGCCGGGTCGCGATCAACTTGAAGGCATGCTTCATGGCGCCGGGCGTCTACAATTTGAACCGCTTCCGGTTTGTGGTGCAGTCAGCAGCGTCCAACGGCCAACCACCTGATGTGTTCATGCTCCCCGCCGATTACCTTGTGTATGTGAAGAGCCCGGGAGCATCGTTGGGGTCTGAAGTCAAGCAAACAATCAGCGAACTGCTTGTCCCGGTGCCGTAGCATTTACGGCAGCTTTCGCCTCCTGGAGATCGGAGCAGTGAGTTGCTTATGATGTAGTAAACGCTTAATCTTAGTGTACCTGCCGAACAAACGAACGAAACTATACTACGGATACCTACTGGGCAGGTGAATGAGTAGGTTGTTCATGCCGCCATCAACCTCTTGTACTTCTGCTCGATGAGGCGAATCTCCTCGTCTTCTGAGTCGGACATCGAGCACTCAGGTGTCTCGCTCGAAAACTTGATGCGAGGTACACAGAAATTGTGGAAGTCTAATGGTGGGGTCGTGAAGCAGCCACCGTGGTGGTCAACGAAGCCTCCTCCAACCTTGCGAAGGTAAGCATCAGGTGGCAACAACCGTTCAGTCAGAGAGGGATTGTCGCTGTTGACATCGGCATCGCGATCTTCATCATCGTCGCGGCTACTGGCAGACGCCACGCTTGATTTGCTGCCATCTCTGGTTGCCTTCCCGCTCATAGAACCACTCAATTCATCGATGACCAAATCTTGCACTACGGGATTCTCCTCAACCTCACCACCCTCGACAAGCTCATTGGATGCCTCTGTATCAGCGCAATTTTCACCTTGGGTAGTTGGTTGAATGCTGCCAGTCGATACCTTTGACTGTTCTAATACTTCAGCTTGAGGGTTCGTGCATTCGCCACGTGCTTGCAACTGGCTGATGCTAGAGGATGGATCGAGCTGCTTCAGCCGTTCACCAACAAGAGACGACGATAGAGATGACAAATCGGCGTCAACGGAGCCACTGCTAATTGACGACAAATCCAGTGAGCTCAACGAGGCGTCCTCATCGTTGTCCTCGTCTTCGTCTTTGTCTTCGTTTTTGTTCTGGTTTTCTTGGTGCACACGAATAGAGGACTTGTCCGAGAAAGATTCATCGCCATTTCGCTGCGGTACCGAGGCAAGAGACGACTGCGAGTTACGTTGGCCATTCCCATGCCTGCTGAATGTGCTTGAGACGTTAGAGACGTCAGCCACCGCTCCGATGCTCGAGCTGCTAGCGTCTGAATCATATCCTGCCTCGCTGGGAACACGATGGACCACTTCCTTGCTGTTGTTGCCCCTTGCTTCGTCGAGAAGGCGGCGCAGTTGAGCAATTTGCTCCTGCATTTCATGCAATTGCCTCTGTTGATTCTCGAGGATTTGTTGGTGCTGAATTGTAAGTAGCTGTTGGGTTTTGCAGCAACTTCGGTAGCTACTGTCATTTTTATCTGACCAACCACGCTGGCGACGCCGTGCAATGCCTTCTGTATCGTTTAGGGATGATAGACGCGACGATTCTTCTCCAGCGTGCCCACACGTCGCATCATGGAGATCAGCTTCGCTGGGTGCGTTTCTAGACTTCTCTTCAACCTCTATGCGATCAGCATTGATGGATGACGGAAGTTTATCCTTTTCCTCGTCAGTTTGAGCCGATGCTCTACTGGAAACGTTTAGAACTGGGTTGATATCCTTTTGGATGACGTCGCCTGTGACCGTCCACCCACTCGCCATGTCTTCCTCTTCTCCCTTGTCACTGTACGATGCCATCGTTCGTGGTGTACACGATCGCTCTCCTGCATTATTATCCGGAATCGTCGTTTTAGCCTCGCTTGACTCAGAGTTCTGGGCATCCGTCAAACGCGGTGCAGTGGGAATTTTAGCTTGGCGTCGAGCCGCTTCCCACTCGCTTGTCGGCGCAGACGACAGAGTAAGCTCGACATCACTTGAGAATTTCGATACACCGACCAAGCAAGATCGTCGGTGAGAGTATAATTCCATTGGAAGTGGTCGTGCAGGCGGTGTCAAAAACTCCGAGTAGCTGCACTCAAAAAAGCGAGGCAAAGAACCAACGGCGTCACTGTCTTCAGGATCGCCGGCAGGGTACAGTGCCACCAAGAACGTGTTCTTTGCTGGTCCCACACGCTCTTTAACTGCCTCAGACATGAGGTACCCAACGCACGCGAAATACAGGAACGGATCCGCGAGTTGCCGCCGCGCTGTTTCCTCATCCCAAGCATCGTCAATCTGAACTCCGTACACCCAAACACCAACAAGCGGTTGCTGCAGAACGAGAGGGTCGACTTTCAACAGTGGCACCGCCTTACGAGTGCGATCCAGGGTGAGATAACCGGATCGGAGGTTGCCCGAGCGAGTGCTAAACTCGCGTCGAGCTAGACTTGCCGCCAGCGGTGTCATCTGTAACGGCAAATTTCGGACCAGTGAGAACTTGAACAACACGGGCGACGCAGCGCATTCAAGCTGGAAATCCAATTGCGCCTCATGCGGCGATGACCGAAACACCAACAGTTTGGGCTGGAGTTTTGCTGCCACATTGTCGGTGTATTCATCACGGTAGCCGCTCTGCACCGCAGCAATCGTAGCAGCGTAGCTTTCCGGTGAAAGTCCATGGTTACCCCCATCTGCAATAGAATGCACCGGGATGCACCAAGCTCCAGCAGCGCGTGCATCTTCCTTCTTCATCTTCACCCCCTGCAGCACAACCTTTTTCACCCTCGGCGTCGTCGCATCCCCGTACAAATAACACAACGCAGCTCCATTTGCGCGCGCACCACTTTTCTCGCCAAACAATCTGTAAACCTCCTTCAATGCCTCCGCCGTCACAATAAACTGCGGCAACACCTGGCCCAATGACACTCCGATCGGCTCCGCAGACAGTTGACGTCGATCCCTGCAGCAAATAAACACAAAACACAGCGTTAAACTCCATCTCCAGCTTCCGCATACTCAACACAGATACTTACCACAACACCGACCGCGTCGCAGGGAACTGGATGGCGTCCACATGGAGTCTCGGGGTCTGCGCCGCTCTCTCACTGCGTCGCCTGCCTTCCCTAGGGCCCGCGCTCATGTGCAACGGCGCTCTGCTGGTCTGCGGCTGGTTGGAGCGACTGCACGCGCTCATGGAGAGCTGCGAGCGGCCCGAGGTCCTTGCCATGGGCCTCGACATATCGTCGTCGGTGGTGTCCGAGAAGAAGGCGGAGGCCGGGAACCGACGGCGCGTAGGACGCGCGCGTCCATTGCTGCTGCTATCGCTGGCGTCCGCGAGCGTGGGGAGACGCGCGTGGGGCCGCAGATGCCGCGCGGGCGTCGCGATGGTCTGGTCGCTGTCCTGGAGCTCGTCGTCGAACTGCGCGAAGTGCCGGCGCATGGTACACTGGGCGGTTTGAATTCTGACCAACGGCCGCGGACAAAGATTTGCGCGCTAAGATTTGAATTCAAATTCGCACGGCAGGGAGTGGCCGAAAACTTCAACGGAGGATCAAGATTGGACGAAATTGAGACCCACTGGATAATAAAATAGGGCCACGCATTGTTTTAGGGACAACTGCAGCTGCAACACAAGGTCTACCTGCCCGGTATCCGATACTTGTCCTCCTAACTTACTGAGCCGCAGTGACGACCAGGCCGATGGTCTCCTCGCCGACCTTCGAGATTCCGCAAACATCGCACAGCGTGCCCTTGCACTCCGGGTGGTACGCGGCGGCGCAGTACGGACAGCGCACATCCGGCTCGCCCAGGTAGATCGGCGTGAAGTTGCGCGTGTCCAGCACGAAGGGCTTCGAGTCCTGGTAGTCCACGGCGTGCTCGTTGCGGGCCTCCTTTTCGGCCTTCTGCAGCACCTTGCGGGCGGTCAGACGCAGCTTCTCGTGGCGCGGGTGCTGCGACACCTCCGGGATCTCCAACAACCGCCGGCAGAACGACGCCGCCGTGATGAAGTTGCCAGCCTTGAACGCGTTCGTCATGGCGATCTTGAGCGTGAGCACCAGGTGCGGCAGCTGCAGCTCGCAGTGCGTGAAGTACGCGCTCAGCTCGATGTTGCGCTTCGGGTTGCCCTCCAGCGGCACGGAAGCCACCTCGGTACGGATGCGGCAAGCCACCAGGTACTCGCGGCAGACCGTCAGCAAGCCCTTCACCTTCTCGGCCTCCTCCTTCGAGTCCACAGCTAGGAACGGGATCGCGTGCAGGATCGACTCGCAGTGCGTCTTCACGTCGTCGAACTTGGCGCCAGTGAAAGAACGGTACGCGTGCTTCAGCTCCTCCACAAGAGCTCCGAACGACACGGCCACGGCAGGCTGACTCGCGTCATTGCGCTGCAGCCATGCGCGCAGGGGCGGGCAGTTGCCCTGCGTGGGCAACGAAGCCGCACCACCCGAGAACACCTGCATGAACACGGGCTTGAGCGGCTCGAAGTTGATGACGCCGATCTGGCGGTGCAGCAACTGCATAGCAGTCTGGAACGAGCCGGCGGCCACGTGGTCAGCAGCAAGGGACGAGTTGCGAACCCACTGCACAGCAAGGCTCGTGCCAGCCGTAGGAGCAGCAACGAACCCAGCATCGGTGCTGAGACCAGCGAAGTCGTTCTCCAGAGCGGCCGAGTCCATTCCCAGCGACGGGTCATCGATTGTAAGCGAATCATCCAGGTCGAGGTCGCCATCCATACCCCAGGCGTCTCCAGCGGCGTCCAGCGCCAAATCCATCGACGATTTGCGCGCCGGGCGCTCTTCCATCGAACGACGACCAGCGTCCTGCTGTTGCGGCTGCAGACTACGCTCGGCTTCACGCTTCTCAGCGGCAATGGCGTGGTCCTGGATCGTCGGCTCGTTGATCTCGACGAGAGCCCAGTTCTCGTTCTCGAGGCGGCTCACGCAAGGCGGCGGAGACAGCAGCGTAGGGTTCGGCAGCATCTCGCGCGACAGGAAAGCGTTAACATCAAAGTCCGGGTTCGTTTCCTGCATCACGGCACGCAGACGCTCCACGTGTTCACCGAGACCGTGAGTGGCAGCCGTGAGCAGTGCCAGACCAAACTGACCCGCAGCCTCCAGGGTCATCACGCGGACCTCGACATCGCCAAGGTAAAGCGCGTTGTGGAAGCGAGCCATGATGTCATTGCGCACTTCGGCGATCTTGAGCATCTTCTTGAGCTTGTCGCGGTTGCCCGTCACCAGGTAGAGGAAGCTGAGACGCTCGAAGTTCTTCGTGCGCTGGTAGGCCATTTCCACAACCTGGATGTTGCCCTGACGAAGGGCCTCCACGCCGAGCTGGTACCAACACTTGCTGTCATCCAGCTCGTACGCCGAGTTCAGAGCCACCTCCAGGTTACCGCACGAAATGGCCAGCTTGAAGCGAGTCTTCTCGTCGTTGACAAAGTGCAACGCAACCTCCGGGTAGCCCTTCTTGGTCAGGTACGAGATAATAGCCTGGCCACAGAGTCTCGAGTGACGAACCATACGCATCACTTCCGTGTAGTTCTTCTTGTTCAGCGCGATCTTGAACTCGCACTCCGTCAGGTCCACAGCCATAGTGCGCATCTTGGCCTCACGGTCGAGGCAGTAGAGCTTAGAGCCCTCCAGGTGAGTGAGGTACACAGGCACGTCCAGAGTACGGATAATACCAGCGTCGCCGTTCGTAAGCGAGTACTTAATGTGGTTCAGCGTCGTGTACACGAAGATCTCGGCCGGAGCGTTCGCCCAGATACCGCTCTTGATGCGCACCGACTCGGTGATGGTCGACAGGTGGTTGAGCTGCTTGTCGGCCAGCACAATCGAGTGCTTGCTCATCAGCGCAACGTACTCATAGTTGGGGCTCCATACCACGTACTTCACGCGCGGGGCCTGGACATCAGCCAGCACGCGGCGGCTCTGCGTTTCGTAAAGCACCATCTTGTCGTCGATGTGAAGCAGCACGCGGCCCACGACACCGCCGAAGAACAGGCCGTCCGCCGTACCATTGGGCGGCGTGATCTTCTTGGTGACTTCGTTCTGGAAGTTCTTGATCACGATGTGGCGCGACTTGTCCAGGACAGCGAAGCGGTTGCGAGCCACGAACACGGCAAAGAGACCAGGTCCACGGCTGGACTCCGAAGTGTCGCCGCCTGAGCCCTGTGAGAACGTCACCAACTCGTACGAGCCACCCTCGGCGTCGCTCGTCATCAGCACGCTGTTGGTGCCCGAGTTCTGCTCGTACGGGTTGTAGTTGAGGTGGCGAGGGAAGTTTCCCATGCCCGTACCGGCAGTGCCCGTGCGGCGGACAGCAGCCACGGGGACGTCGCTGCCGTCATCGAACGAGTACATGCGCACATAGCGCTCCTTGGCGTAGTAGGCGCGGCCCTCGTGGATGTCCATGGCCGGACGCTCACGCTCCAGCTTGAAGACAATCATACCGGAGTCGTGGCCGGCAGCCAGCAGGTTCTGCGTGGGGTGAGCCGCCAGCATCCAGAAGCGGTCGTTCTCGCGACGGAAGGTCTGCAGTCCCATGCGCTTGGAGATGTCCCACACACGGATCGAGCGGTCCTCACTGTTGGAAATGATGAGCTCGTGACGCGGGTGGAAGAGCACGCACGAGATGTTGTTGGTGTGTCCGCGCATGGTGTCCACCTCCCAGGCCTTGGTCTCATTCATGCGCCAGAGCTTCACCTGGCGGTCATCGGCGCCGGAGACAATCAGCGGCAGCGTCGGGTGGAAGCTGGCCCAGTTGACGCCGCGGTCGTGGCCTTCCAGCACGTACTTGACGATGGCGTCGCTCGCACCGAAGATGTCGTGGTTGTTGGAGCGCGACGCCGGGGGGCCGACCATGTCGTCCATGGCCGTGGGGGCGCCGCGCACCGTCTTCTTGCGAAGGCCCGTGGTGTCCCAGACCCTGACCGTCTGATCCAGCGACGCGGACACGATGAGGTCGTCCTTGGGGTGGAACTGCGCGCACATGACGTAGTGGTTGTGGCCCGTGAGAATTGACACGCAGGAGCGCGACTGCCAGTTCCAGATGCGGATGGTCTGGTCGTCACTGCAGCTGAGGATCCACGGGTACTCGTGGTGGAACTGCACCGTGCGGATGTAGTCCAGGTGGCCCAGCAGCGTGAACAGGCAGCGGCGCAGCTTGTAGTCCCACACCTTGAGCTTGTAGTCGTCACCGCCCGACACGAACAGCGGCTGCGTGCGGTGGAAGTCCACGCCGCGCACGGGTCCGTCGTGCTCGTCGAAGCGGTCCAGCAGCGTGCCCATGCGGTAGTCCCATAGCTGGATCACGCCGTTGTGCAGAGACGTGAGGATCCAGGGCCGGCTCACGTGGAACGCCAGCCCCTTCACGCGGTTGCTCTTGGACTCGAACTTGGTCAGCATGGCCGCAGGAGATGAAGAGAGAGCGCGGCGCAGGGGGCACCGACGAGGATCTTCCTTCCCTTGAGCTGCTTGAATGAGGAGGGGGCCGATCTACGTGGCGGCCCGCAGGGTTGCGCACGCAGCGCATTGGACGAAAAGATGGAGGAGTTTTGACGAATTAGAAGTGGGTTTTCAGTACGCGATATCGCTACATGTATCGAAATATACGGGGTATAAGAGTATCACGATCGAAGATTATCAAGGTCTAAAATTGAGAGGACGGCTATGTCAGGATATAGAAAATGAGCAGGTATTGGTGTGGTGCACACCGACGATTCTCATTGGAGCCAGCGCGCCCGTCCAATCATTGCGTAAGGAGTTCCCTCCAAGAACGCTCATTCGCCGATTCCCCAGCTGCAGGTGCGTCAGAAGCACTTCAAGATGCCTGCGACGTGTGTGCGTGTATATGGCTCACCTGTGTGCGTGTGCGCGCAGAGATACAGCAACAATGGAGTCCGTCGAGCTGCAGACGCCGACGCACGTGCAGGAGCTGCCCGAGTCCGAGCAGCAGCAGACGCAGCAGCAGGCCCAGGCGTTGACGGAGGCGCAGGCCGCGCAGATTGCGCTGTACCAGAACCAGCAGCTCCAGTTCCTCCAGCAACTTGTACGTGCCCCCATCGTCATGCTGCGCAGAGAAATATGGCGCAACACTAACGTCCGTGTGCGTTTTTGACTGACAGCAACAGCAGCAGCCGAACAACGAGCAGCTCCGCCAGTTGTACAACAGCCAAATGATGATGATGCCACAGTTCCTGGTACGTGCAGATCGTCTTGGCGGTTGCTGTGTCTCGGCACACTAATGGATCGGCTTGGTGATGCTCGCTTGCTTGCCTTATTGCTCCGTTGGTTGATGGTGGGTTACAGCTGAACTCGCCCTTGTTAAATGCTCTGACGACTCAGGGAGCGTCGACCCCCGCGGTGGCGGACGCCGTCGAGGAGGAACCCGTCTACGTGAACGCCAAGCAGTACCACCGCATCATGGTGCGGCGGCAGCAGCGCGCCAAGCTCGAGGCCAAACTGGGAAACCTTCGCCAGCGCAAGGCGTACCTGCACCAGTCGCGACACAAGCACGCAATGCGGCGTCCGCGTGGACCCGGTGGCCGTTTCCTGACGCGCGCCGAGATTGCCATGCTGAAGGAGGGCACGCTGCGTCTGGAAGACCTGCCCGCCAAGGCTGAAAAGTAGAGCTGATGCGCGTAGGGCGCGCAATAATCCGTAACCGGCCATATCTCGCTCCCGTTCCCGAGGCTTGTATGTAGTATAGTGTTTTCCATTCACCTTAACGTTTTCAGCGTCTCCTCTTTCGGTTGTTGCCAAGCCTTACAACTTACTACCGTGGAATGACATGTAGAGCTGCTGTTGCCACACACGCGGATCACTACCGACGTAGTCGCGCAGCGCGCTTGATTCACGCTGAAGAGCCTTCACATCATTGTACGGCAGCAGCAGCAAGTGCGTCACGGTCTCAGCGCGGACGGTGAACGCCACTGGCTCATCGTTCAGCGACTCGCGCTCACCAAATGTTTGACCTTCGCTCAAGTTGTATGGGTGCGCCGATTGCACACGAACCCTGCCAGATCTTTGGCAACAGCAGAAGAGATGTTAGTTCGTGCTCAAAGTAGTGTAGTGACAAGCAGGACAACGTACGCAATGAAATAAATGGCTGTGGGTAGAGATCCACGTGCGCTAATCACTTCACCAGCGCGGAAAACCTTGGCAAATAGCGGCGTGTTACGCTCATCTTTCAACCGCTCGATTTCTGCAGTAAATACAAAGACACATTGTTAGACAGCTCGCTCTAGCGAACAAAACCACCGCATAGGTTGCTATTACCATCCAGAATGACGCTTTCTGTCAGCCAAACAAGCCGAGCTGCTGCAGGAGATACCGCCGCCAAGGATTGCCGCTTGTACGAGAGCGATGTGACATCGATTGAAGGCATACTATAGCGGTAGTTGATCATCATTCCAAGCGCCGATGCCAGCGCTGATGGCGTCGTATCAGCCATGAAATTGATTTGCTCAACTTGGGCGCCGTTTTGGAGGTGAAAGTTTGCCACAGGATCCAGGATTTTATCTTGCTTCCGAGCAAAGAGGATGTATCGGGCGCAAGCGGCTGTCATGACGTCACGAATGTTTTCAACCAGCTCGATGTCCTTGTGCCACTCGGGATCGCTGATCTTTTTGAGCAGCCATTTGTGTAACACTAACTGGTTCACACCATACTTCATTGTGAGGCGCTGAGCTTGCTCCGTGGTGAAGAAACTTCGTTCTGGCGGCTCCAAACGCAACTCGCTGTGCTGCTTCTTTTTCAGCACATTCTTTGCGTCCGTGGTGGCTTGCGACTGCTGGTCACCATTAGCAAGAGCTGCCTTGAACCATCGGGCAAAACCTGGCACTGGTGACAGCGTAGCCGCTGTTGTACACTGAGGGAACATGCTGGTCATGCGCTGAATCGTGAGGAACAGTAAGTGGCTTGCGATGTTTAAGCCTCGAAGACCAGAGTTTGCTGTCGACACGGAATAGAAGATAACGTGCGACGGCTTCTTCACAACCGGTGTCTCTTCCTCCAGGATAGGAGTGATATTGTTGCAGAGGTGATCCGTCACAACCACTTGCACGAACACCAGCGGGGCATGCGGCATGTGCATATGGAACAGGCCGAAGCAGTAGCGCTGTTGACCCGTTAGACGCCGCTGCAGGTCCGCCCAGCCTCGAATCTGGTGCACACGCTCATTCTTGAGCACAAATGCAGCCAAGTCTTCTGAAGCCAAGTCGATTCGTCGGAAGCGCATGCTGCCCTGAGTGGCGAACAAGTCGCGCATGATCAAATCTAACAGCTCCAGAGCCTCCACGCTTGACTTGGGTAGCTTCTCCCGGTGACGTTCGATCAAAATGCCCAAATCCACTCGTAAGTTGAGCAAAAACAACGGCCCAGGTTGAATGGTTCCGACAAGAAGGAAAAACTGTTCCGCAAGCGGCACAAGCCCCCGCTTAACACTTTTGGAGATATTGGGGTCGTTCTTGCGACTGAAACCCAACGCAGCGGCAGCCACATTCAGCACCAGACCAGAACGCTTGATGGAGGGCAGCGTCTTCATCATCAGGGCCAGGTCTCGTACTCCCAGGTCCACCGCCAGCGCTAGCACGAGCTCCAGCCTTTGCGCCTCCGTGAACTTCCTGTAGTCGGCGCACAGTTGCAACGCGAACTCTCTGCGACGCTTGAGCCCGATCACGAAGCCGTCGCTCACGTCCGCGTCCAGGAACTCCTGACGTCATAAAAACACCGCGCATATATGAGCTCTAACTGCACTATCATTGATCCAAACTACATATCACTGTAGATCCGTCCACGCACCTGAATCTGCTTGGTGAACTCGGCGCGGTCGAAGTGTACGGTCTCCACAGCGGTGAAGCCGCCGTCGGGGCTGTTACGCCGCACGCGCTCGGCATCTCGATCCTTTAGGTGCCTGGCCACCCACCTGTCGTCTCCACAGAACGCCGGTTGCGTCGCTGCAGGCGTCAGAGCCGCCGCCATGTGCGCCTGGCTCGTCATGCGGGTCTTCGCGATTCACTTCAAGTGCGCCTGCGATCTGTTGACGTGTGAATTTACTCATACCTTAACCCCAGTGAGCCTGGCCGTAGGATAAAAGAAAGGATCAAAAGTTTAGCGCTTTATACAGAAACGACTGCTGGGAAATACGAGTATCTGAAGCCACACACACAAAGCCTTTTCCTTCCTCTACAAGATAGTAGTGTCTCTCATTGTCCATCATTGCGAAATTGCCGCATGAAAAGTGTCTCTAACAGCTTATCAAAAATCCAGATTTATTCTATCCGCTAGGAAAAATCGCATTTAGACTTGAGCTGAGTATTGGTCTGAATACCTCTACAATTTTATGCTTCCAACGGTGGCTTTGTCAAATGCGACACGACCGATAAGATGGGAGACGCCTCCGATACAAACGCCAAGTCATTTTTTATCCTACGGCGGCCTCGCTAGGATAAAACGGCATGTGTGTACCACATCAACAAAGGATTTGATCCTTTTTCGTAGGATAAATTTCACTGGGTTAAGTACGGTTTAAAAGCGCACTTAACGAGATCCACCACTTCATACAAAACGCAAAAGCAGAGGATACTATCGCGGCCATGGGCGAGCGCAAGGGCATCTACTTCGGCGCCATCGACGCCAGCGCCGGCGACATGGTGCCCAGCAGTGTGCGCGGCACTAGCGGCGGCGGGCGCATGGCCAGCAACCTGGAGGCGGCCATCCGCGCGGGCAACGTGAACGTTTCGGACAACGTGGAGACGGAGGTGCTGCAGCTGTCGGAGAGCAGTCGCGCCGCCCAGGAGAAGCACGCGCAGCTGCTGCGCCGCATCGAAGCGGAGAAGCGCGCGCGCAACATCGCAGTGCCCACCAGCGTGGAGGAAGTGATTCGGCGGCTACGGCAGCTTGGCGAGCCCATCACGCTGTTCGGAGAGCGGCCGGCGGACCGCCGCGAGCGACTGCGCGAGATCCTGTCGCGGCTGGAGCTGGAAGCAGAGGAGACGGGCTTTGTGCATCAGGTGCTGGCGGATATCCAGAAGCAGGATGGCGGTGCTGGTGCACCGGCGGAGGGGACTGCAGCAGGGGATGAGGGCGCGGCAGGTCAAGCGTCGAAGCCGCAGGAGGACCAATTGTTCTACGTTCCCATTAAAAATGACGGGCTCAAGACTGCGCGTGCTGCGGTTTTTGCTCACACGACGAGCGTTGTGGGCGCGCGGCTGAAGCGAGAGCGACAGGAGAAGCAGATGAGTGCGGAAGAGCGGGCGCGGACAATGGATCACCATGCCGCGGAGCTCTACGCCACAGCGCTCAGAATGGCCAACATTGCCAGTCAAAACGGCGATGTCCGACCGCTCGCTAGCGTTCGGTATTCAGCTGATGGAGCGCATGTGGCTACAGGCTCGTGGAGTAGCCTCGTGAAGGTTTGGGATGCCAATAACGCTGCTGAAGTGAAGGTATTCCGCGGACACGAAGACCGCGTAAGTGCAGTGGCATGGCATCCGAGTAACACCTTTTCTGAAATGACGGACGGCGCAGACTCGGTGTGTTTGTGCAGTGGCTCTGCAGATGGCACTGCCAGGCTTTGGAGCGCGGCACGCAGTGAACCTTTGGCTGTATTGCGAGGACACAAGGCGCGACTGGGCAAGGTAGCTTTTCACCCACTTGGCAACTACGTGGGTACAACGAGTTTCGATCACACATGGCGACTCTGGGACGTCGCAACAGCACAAGAACTACTGCTGCAGGAGGGCCATTACAAAGAAGTGTACGCTATCGCTTTTCAGAAAGACGGCGCACTCGCGGCTACTGGCGACTTGAACGGCAATGGGCGCGTGTGGGATCTGCGATCGGGCAAGGCCATCTTACCGCTGCAGGGCCACTCCAAGCAGATTCTGTCGATGGACTTTGCTGCCAACGGTGTGCAGTTGGCCTCGGGTAGTGATGACCGCAGTGTTCGTATCTGGGATCTGCGCCAGCAGAAGTGCTCGTACATGATTCCAGCGCACAGCAATTTGGTGAGCGACGTGCGCTTCTCGCCTGGGTCCGGTGAACTCCTGCTGAGTGCGTCGTACGATTCAACCATTAAGCTGTGGCGAACTCGCGACTGGAAGTTGATAACCACACTGCGCGGGCACGACGGCAAGGTAATGTCTGCCGACTTCGCCCCGGACGAAAAGCACGTTGTCTCGTGTGGTTTCGACCGCACGTTCAAGCTGTGGGCGCACGAGAATGAATTCTAAGATTCGGTCGCCTACCTTTCCATGGACAAGTTGCTGAAACTAGACTAGCGTAGATAGTAACAAGGTGAAGAACTACTACTTACTGCTCCTCCAAAATATGTGTATGGCGGATGGCAACAAATGGGCCAGCCAGTATCACGTTGGCGTATGCCGATCATGAAGTGTCCTTTCGTGAACTTATTTGATTTTTGTAAGGGCCACTTCAAGTTTGTCAAGATCTTTGACAAGCATGGCACAGTGGTGCAGACTCCTGCCGCTTCTCCTCGCAGCGGCGTCGGTCGTCGCTGATGTGAGCAGTGCGGACACTGTGGTCGCCAACAAATGCTCTCTGGAAGCGCAGCAGTTTTCGGTTGTGGTGGCGACGAGCGCGCCGCTCGGCCTGCGGCTGAGCGACAAGCTGGAAGTGCTGGAGTTTGTTGCGGACTCTGAGGGTCGGGGTCGAGCGGTGGAGGCCTCTGGGTTGGCGGAGATCGGCGACCGCTTGATCGCTGTCAACGACGTGTCGCTCGAGGGTGTTGCGCTGCAAAAGGCTGTCGGAGAGCTGCAAGCGGCGGCGTTACCGCGCACCCTGCGCTTCCAGACTCACGACGGTCGCTGCATCCAACCCCCGCCGACGGCTATCAAGGAAAGCGTTATTGAAGCAGCAACCGCGTCGGCATTTACTTACGATCCCAGCAATGAAGAGACCTTTGACTACGTGGTAAGGATTCTGAAGAAGATATGAACATAATTGTAGACGTGGGGATCTAAGAAGCACGTGTCTTGCGCTGTTACAGGTGGCAAGTGTCGGCGACAAAACAACGGAGCTCAAGCTCTACGCTGTGTTGTCTTCAGATGGCTCACCACCGAGTTGTGCCTTCCGAGAGCTGGTATTAGCTCGACCTTTCGATGGGTGCTCCCCACTCTCGATCAATGTCACAGACAAGTACGTGCTTGTACCGGTAAGTCGTCTACTGCCATACATGTTTCGTTGACTGTGCACTCTTCTAAGTTTGTACATGTTTGTTGCTAGAGCGTATTCGGCTGCCCGATGCACCAGAAGGCTGCAATCGCGGACGAAGCTGGAGCCAAGGGCGTTGTGTTTGTTCAGCGAGTGGGTGAAAAACCCATGCGCGTGCGAATTCCTCCTGCGTCGTCATTGCCGCATCCGATCAACATCCCGTTGGTCATGGTATCTACAGATTCTGGAGCACGCTTGCTAGAGCAAATGGTTGCAGTTCGCCCCGGTGAAAGCCAACAGCTACGCTTCGTATTCAGCGCAGCATGCGCAGTTGATCGATTCGCGGTGCACCCAGGCGAGAGTGATCCTTTGCGTCGATCTGCAGCGTTCCTCATCGAAGATGCGAGCGCTGGTTTTCTATCCATTTCCGTGGCAACTTCAGCGGAAACGGAATTGGTTGCGGATACATACGAGTTTATCAAGCCTGCAGATTACAGCGCAACAGGAAGTAGTACTGGGGTAAATCTCCCTATTGGCAGACACGACCTTATCTTTCCGGACCCTCAAGCGTCCAACCCGTGCGAGACAGACCCCATGCGAATCTCGCAAAATGCTCGCTTGCGTCAAGGGATAACGACGGACACTTTCATTGCCGTCAGATTGCGAGATCCCAAAAGCTCTCGCGGATGCTCGTTAGTGCGGCAGTTGGCATTCTTCGATTCGATTCGCCCAGCAGGAATCATTATGGGCGATCAACGATTTCCACATGCAGCTAGCTCACTAGCTGCTGCAGTTGCGGTTCAGCAGACTTCGATTCCGGTCGTGTTCATCTCCATGAGCGCATTCCGAACAATTAGGTAAGTATCAGTTGACATTTCATCTTGATCGGTAGGACTGTCCACAAATTGTAATCGCCGTGCAGACGAAAATTGAAAGAGATTCAAGACAATGCCGAAATCAATGATGGGGAGGACAGCAACACGCACATTCACGTCGAGTTCAGCGGTGAAAGTAAGTATCCGCTCATGCATCTCTCACATTGACGGCCTTTAATTACTGTTGTGATTTTTTCTTTCCAGATGCATTGGAGCACCAGTGGAAGGAGCTCGCGAGTCTTGCAGTGGAATCAAATTGGCCGACAAGCGAAGCTGCTCGAGACCGACTGTTTCATCGAATGCTGAAGGATCAAACTACCTTGGACGACCACGACCTACAGCTTTCTCTTGTGAAGAACGAGCGCTACGAGGCGCTAGTTGCAGCATATTGGAACGCACAGCGTTATTACAATACTCGCACGGACGATGGGTCCAAGAGTGACCAGGAAGAACGTGGAAGCGAACGTGAAGACGAACGATAGATCGACTTTCGGAACGAACGAGCAGCAGAAGACTTGCATTTCAAGTGGTCAATGAGACTTCGTCGCCAATAGGAGACGTTTTGATCAATCTGTGTCGGAACAGGTTGTTGCTGTGGAGGCTGCTTTATGCTGCTGCTAATTACTCCTCAGGTTTGAACGCACACATGATGTAGTTGATGTCGGTGCAGGTGGGGTGAATACGCCAACTACGGAAGATCGGATCGCCCACAATGCCTGACACATCCTTAACGGCAAAACCATCCTTCCTCAGCTCAGCTTCAATCTCACCCGGCTGCACAAATTTGTTCCAGTCGTGCGTTCCTACAAGTTGACAGATACAAACATCATTAACGACGAATAATTTGCATAATACCAGCCGCCCAGTGCTGCCTTACCTGGCGGAACGATTCGCATAACGTATTCAGCAGCTCCAATCGCAAGCGCGGCGGAAAGGGCCGTGCGGTTGATTGACGACAGGAACAGTAGACCTCCCGGCTTTTACGTAGGGGGGCAATATCAGCAAAGTAAGTTAGCTCTCGCAAATAGATTTCAGCAGCAATCATCCTGCACGCTTACCTTTACCAGCGGCGTTAGCGAGTGCAAGAACGCCGAGACGTCGGAAACGTGTTCAATGACTTCCAGCGAACACACGACGTCGAACTTCTCGCCTTGTGCCACCAAATCATCTTCAACATGGCAACATGATGCACCACAAAGCTTAGCAAGCAGAGCTCTCTGCTAGCAACTAACAGTTGTGTCCTACCAGACGTGCAGCGGCGGTAGTCGATGCTGCTGGTGTGGCGACTCATCGCTGCATGCTTCTTCGCTACTGCGATATTGTCCTCGCCAGGGTCAGCAGACACCATGGTGCCGCCAATACGACACAGCGCCTCGGACAGGATGCCACCGCCGCAGCCCACGTCCGCCACACGGAGCCCGCGCAGCGGCATGGGGTCGTCGTCCGTCGTGTGGCCGAAGTGCTTGATCACGTGAGAGCGGATGTACTTGACGCGCACAGGGTTGATCTGGTGCAGCGGACCCACGCCCGTCGTGCTCTTAGGCGCCCACCAGTCACTGCAGCGAGCGGTACAATATAATACTAAACGGTTAGAAGTGGAGAGAGCACTAACTAGTACGCACGTAGAACTGCAGCGACGTACGAGGAAGCAGCGTTAAACTTGCGCACTTCATCGTCCACCACGGTAGACAACGCGCGAGTGCTGCGCAGGGGCATCCGCGAGGAGCGCACCACCTTGGCCAGCATCTTGCACCGATGATCTCTTCGACTGCAGCCGCATGTCTTGCATCATTAGGGCCACTATTCGGGCATCCTCATTGCATTCGTCATCTGTATTTTTGTATGTAGGGCTTCTACTACGTTCATGTGATGTGTGCCACCTAAAGAGACCCACACTCTTCATTTTTCGACGCATTTGCGCCAGGATGAACGGGGGCGGCGGCGCCGGGGACGCCGCCATGCAGCAGAAGCGCGCGGCGGACGCGAGTGAAGAGGAGCGGATGGCCAAGCAGATGCGGACGGAGGCAAACGCCGCCTCGAACCTGGCCCAGGCCAACGCCATGGCCGCCACGAGGGCCATGTTCGGCAGCCCGCAGCAGCAGGGCAACAATCTCTTCTTCATGGGCTCTCAGCCCATGATGCAGTCGCTCCAGCTGGCTCAGCAGCAGCCCATGCTGTCGGTGGCTCCCAGTGTCCCCACTACACAGGAGCAGCACATGCAGATGCAGATGCAGCAGCGCCAGCAGCAGCAACAGTTCGCGGCGGCGATGGCAGGTGCGCCACCGGATCGCTAGTGCGGGCGAATCTCGGCTGGGTGATTGGCGGGTTATTGCTGCTGGATGCTTACTGTACCTTTTGGTTTGTTGTATGGCAGCTCGACGAAACGCGCAGCAGCAGCAACAGGCAGCAGCGATGGCTACGATGATGGGACACCAGAATGCTACGTCGATGGCACAGCAGACGCCGCCGATGCAATCGAATCCCGGCGCCAACGTTCACGTGGCGTCGCTTATGGGAAGCCACGGAATGAATTTCCAGTTGAACACATCGACCGCAGCTCCTGCGCAGCCCCAACAGTCGACGGTGCCCACTGGAATGCAGAACCCAGCGCAGCCGCAGCAGCAGATGCAGGCACCACCTGCTACTGTTGTGCCAGTGACGTCAAACGAGATTGAAGAGCCTTGCCTTGTTTGCGGCAAGAAGGGGGACATTTTCACGTGCAATGGTGGCTGCGCTCTCCACGTACACCCTGCTTGCATTGGCGAGGATGCAATTTTCCCGTTTGTTGGTACGCTTTTTGTAATCGAGACTTGTATGCTGGCGTACGGATCACTCACGCTTATCCTGGGTTGATACGACGCGCAGTCGGTCAACTTTGTGGCAGTTGTTTCATCGTGCAGCAGAATAGGGCGTCACCGGAAGATCTGACGAAGGGTGGACCGAATGCTCTATCGGTAAGACTTCAGTTCTTGGAGAATTCCATGCGCGTATACTAATCGCTGGGGTTGTTACGTGTACCTGTTGTATGGCAGGTTCGAAGGGCGATCTTGTGTGTGAATTTGGAGACCAATAGTAATTTGAACTTCGACAAGTTCGGACATTTGGCTTCGTTACGACTGGGAGAAATCGGTTCGGTACGCTTAAGGCATGCGTTCGTAGAAAAAATTCGAGAGAATATTCGCACTCATGTTCGCGCTGCTGTTTACAGATCGCAGGCTACCCGATCAAACCATTTGCTGAAAAGTTTGTCGAGCCGTATTTGCAGGTGGGTATTCAACATTATCGCAGTAAATCACGCCAACGGAAGTCCCAGTATCCTGGCTTACAAATTCTCGCTATGTTTCCTATTATTTACCCAGCGCTGGATACGCGAAAAACTTACGACCACTGACAAGTGGATGTTGAACGTCCGCGAGATTTTTACAGTGATGATTGGCTTGTACAGGTACTGAAAATGTCCTACGAGACATATACGTCTGCGATACACTAACCATGCGTGTCTTTGGTTTGTTCGATTCGTACAGTTTGAAGAGAGCCTGCATTGCACATGGTCTGCACGATAAAGTGATTGAGCTTATGAAAGCGCGTAAATTCACGGTGATGGACTTCTTCGGGTGGCACCCTGCCATCGAAGGCCCAACTGTGCGATGCTCGAGTCTTTGCGCTGTCTGTGGAATTCGTAACGCACCCGAGGTGGACACATGCTCGCGTTGCCACCACAAACTCGTCTTCCCATCGGTATTCACGAAGTATATTAGCACCCTCCTGGCTGCTTTTTATGCAGGTAAGTGTCGCTGTCTGTGGATTGCGACTCGTGATTATGTATGTGCCCGCGTTCTAACTCTTTACGTCCCTTCGTGCAGAACAAGTCGGAATTCCTCTTGGGGCATCTACTCTAGACGTGTTTGCTCACACACATACTGTGCGGGGCATGTACAAGGGACTACGACCATTCGACACTGACGGTGTCATCTGGGAGCAGTTTACGGATCAGTGAGTGATGTGCTTCTATCTTCTCGTATTTTGGCGGTATCAGCAGGAAGACACCATCTAACCGCGATTGATTTGTGCATATGCTCATTGGATAATGGTGTTCAGGCTGCGGATGATTTTCGGCTTTTTAGACATCATGAGCAATTTTGGCACGCTGCAGCTAAACCCAGATCTGTTCGTGCCCGAAGTCAACATCATCTTCAATCCAGCCTATGTGAACCAAGCGATGATACTCAATGAGTACGAGGTCGTCGGAAAGCTCCTCCAATGCATGAAGCTATTCGGCCAGGCAAAAAGTAACGATAACTTCGCCATGATCGACTCCGTCCAACGATACTTGCTGTTCAAGCATGGCCCCAATGGAAGCTGGTGCAAGACGAATGGTTCGACTGTGGATCTTTATAAGGCTACGGTCACTTGCTCAAAGTACGTGTGTGTGGAATGAATGCATTACTTTTAGGCAAGTACTGACATGCTCCTGTGTAAATTGTTTTAGGGCGCTGCTTACACCGGACCTTCGAGGATACGGCCCCATTTCACACGATTTCCAGCGGCTCCTGGAGCAATGGGCTCGGAATGCAGCACCAAAGCTTCCGTCTGCCGCGATGGCTGGGGCAAAACTACCAGCCGAAATGTCAAAGCTGAAGCTCCTTGCTTCCGGGGCGACTGTGAAGACAAACACACAAGCGAAGTTCAAGCGCCTTGAGGCAATGTATAAGGTACGATGTGAGTTGAAATGCATGGATATGAAAGGTAGTATGTCTGACATCTTTTTTTCGTGCACGTAATATTATAGCGACAAACTGCTCCAAAAGGAGGTACTGCCTCACTCGAATCTTTAATGACCGAGAGGATGAAGCAACTTATTAAGGCGAAGGTACGTGCACTATTCGAGGGTCTAGTAGAAAAGAAAAATACTAAGTTGATGTACTTGATTTTTTAACATACAGAAACTTGACGACCAAGCAAAGGCTGCCGCAGCAACTGAAGAAAAAAAGATCGCTCAAGATGGAGCAAATTCGGTCAAAGAAGAGAAAGATAACATCAAGGATGTGGTCCACCCCACCGAGCATTCACCCAATGACGAAATGCCAATCAAGAAAGAAGACGGAGTTGCAGACAACACGACTGACTCGGAAGACGTCAAATCCGAAAACCAGTCGTCTCGGGCGGAAAAAGATCAGGATGATGACGATGTTTTAACAAACATGAGTCTCCACGAAGACCTGGAAATCTTTGATGGTCTACAATTTGAGGACGGCGGAGGCATCATTGACATGAGCTTCCACTCATTGGGCCCTTCCACAGATGTTGAAGAAGACAACGGTGAAAATGACGTAGAGGACCCCGAAGGCACTGACGCACCTGGTCAAGATGATGAGGACGAAGCTATGGACGACCATGTGTACGACGACGATGAGGACGAGAATGAAGATAGCAGTCACGCTGCGGCTGGAGATGCACCTCATCAGGAGGAGGTACAAATGCCAGACGCAGCCGACATCGGCGATGGCGGTTCGGATTTCCCGTCTGACATGTAAATGCGAGTTCACTTAGTAAAAGCGCATTCTACATTCCTTCCGTTAGTAGAGAAATAAGGCTCTCACAACAGCCCAATGAATTGACCTAAGTCCTTCTCTCCTGGTTTCCTATACGTGATTGAGGCCTGGGCTCTCTGTCGACTCTCAGCCATTTCCTCATCACTCAGTTCAAGGAATGACCGCAGGCCTTCCCACGCAGCTCGGGACTACATGCACAACAGAGAAAACATATCAACATCGGCCAGACGCATAATACCAACCAAACTGATCGGTGAAAGTTACCTGAACGTGGTAATCCAAGTCCAGATTTGCCAGCGACAACAAAGCGGTCTTAAGGTTGGCAGTCTTCCCGGTGTCCATCCGCTTTGTTTCTACCTTCAGACTGTTCGCGATGAATTGGACTTGTTCCTTTGCCTGGTTCATGCGATCCTCCGCCTGCGTAAAATATGAAGTGAGCAAAGGTACTACATGTGAATGCGGCTCGCAAAGATATCCTGTCAACTTACCGAAGCCATTTTCTGCTCAGCTCGCATGGCGGATGCTGCTGCACCACTACTTGCTCGTGCAGCTGCAAACCGCTCTTTGTTGCGCTGCATACTCGCATTCGCTTGCTGGACCTCGTGAATTGCCGACTCGCGATTATGCATCACGGTCTGGACACACAAACACGCCCGGTCATTATCGGAAGCCACCCCAGAAAACACCAATAAATCCTTACCTTGACGGCATCTACTTTGCCGGCTTGATATCTTACAATCGACACGTACATCGATAGTAACTTATCCAGCTGGTACAACAAAGATTGCATTAGTATCAGCTCCATGTATCATTATGGCGGCTACGTAGTTAGCTTACCTGATCCTGGTAAATATTGGACACGGTCTCAAAATGGTCACCAGCGACCTGTAAATCAACAAACAGCCACATCAGCACGTTGTATTAAAGTAGATTCACCCATATAATTAATATAGACCCACCTCAGCGAGCTGCTTCATGTCTGGATCCCTCTTCTCGTGCTCGGACAACGCAGACAAATAGCTGCCAAACCGTGACATCTCGTACCCTTCACTACGCTGAGCGGCATAAACGATGTCCGAGCAGCGCGTCACCTCTCGAATTCGCTTTTCATATTCGTCGATATGTTGGCCGATCTGTAAAGATAGCAATAATTCGTCTATAAGTGCCACACCTATTTGTCGGGACAAGACGACATCTTTAACCCACCCTTGCGTAATCATCATCGGTCTTGATCTCAACTTGCTGGACGTTCGACGCCAGAAACACGCCGTCTTTTAAGGAGCTCCATAGTGAGCTTACAGAAGCTGGAGTTGGGACATACGCGGCAGCGATGGATGCAACCTTTAACAGCTCTTTCCCAGCAATGAGACCCTGTTACCACGATTCACGGCCGTGCCAATCAGTACAAAATTGCAAACATGGTAGCAGGTGAATGCAAAGGCTTACGAACCTCAGTGCTAGCAGTCAGGACGATCTGCAGCTCGAGCGTCTGAGAAAGTTTTTCATGGCTGCACACTTCATTCTGTGCGAAACCCACAGGTCACGAATGAATCCAACAAGCCGTTTTGACAAAAAAAAACTTACAATGAAGTGCTCCAAAGCTTGGCGACGTTCTTCGACAAATGTGGCATCCATGTTTCCTGTCCAGCGTTTTTCGGGAAGCGGAGGAATGATCGTGCCTGTCGAAAAACTCGTTAGCTACACAATATTTATTACGTTGACGCCTCGTAATTCAGCATCACCAATCATTACCTCGAAAGTGCATAAGCAATCGCTGGTGAAGCCATTCGAAGTCACTAAACCGCCGCTTCACTTGTGCACTAGTGCACGGGAAGTGCGAGCAGTTCGTCTACATCAAGGATACAATGCCAACGCAGTCATTCGTACACAAGACGCGTTAGTATTTGCCCTCAGAAATCTCAAGTTTTAAAGCAGTCGCAGCATTATACCTTCGTGGAGATCACGTACTGCGTGTAGCGAGAGTAGCCCGACCCAACAATGACCGGAGTGCTCACCGACACCACAAAGGACCGCTCGAAATCTGGCGGCACCTCTTCTGGGAGCTAACACACCACGCAGCCATCGATAAAAATGGTTCTATACAAGTCCACATCATATCCTGCAGCTCTCACCACATTGTCGACTGGCTGCTCGAGCTGAAAGTCGGCCAGGGGCAGAGGCTCTCCTGAGTAGAGACTCTGCATCTGGCACTTGCCGGTGCTCTGCACTAGCGCCACGAGCTTCATGGCTACGAACCAGCAGTCCTTGTTCAGCTTCTCCTGGGACTTGCCTCCACTAGCCAGGCGCCAGATCTGCGCCAGCAAACACCACAAGAGCCCAGTCAAATAATACTCCCTCGACCATGCCCCCAGTCTCTCCCCGCGAACCTCTCGGTTGGCGTCGTTCATCAGCCTTGCCCGACGGATAAACGCCGCTCCCTCCGTGCCTCCAATGTAGCCATCTGAATCCGTGTCCACCTGCCGTAGACCGACCGGGAAAAAATGTAATTAATGTTAAGGCGTCAGCATTCCCGGATATGATTCAGCGGACGGTAGACAGCGAAGATCGACGTACGATGTGGAAGAACCTGGCGTAGAGCACGCCCTCCTCGCTCAGGAACTTGATGGGTCCGTTCACGAACGCGATGTTGAACTCGCCGCCGCCCGCGCCGCTCGTCGAGGAGCGCCCCATGCCCAGCATCGCTAGCTGGTCTTCAGCTGCGCCGTTTTCTGAATGTAACCTTGAAGTACACGATCCGAACACACTTTGACACCGACAGTATAATTTCAACCAACCCACATCGCTCATCAATTCCATTGGTTGATTATCTGAAAGTTATGTGACAGCAGACCAGCAAGTGTCGAAGAAAAAAAAAAAGCGCGACCCCAGTTCGGATTTCGCGCCCAAGGTCACTTGGATAATTAATTCCTCGCTATGCGGACCTACTCGCGCGACATCACGCTGGGCAGCGCCAGCCACCGGCTCGGGTCCTCGGCCGACGTGGGCTTCGGCGGCACGCCCGCCAACGAGCGCCGCTTCAACAAGAAGCGCAGCTCGCGCCGGCGCATGCGGATCTCCAAAGAGTAAATTGCGCTCGATCTTCAACTTCATCACGTAACAATCCTTTCACTGACGTTAAAATACATTTTCTAGGTCTATGAACCGTCTGGTGATGGACTATCTCGTGGGCAAAGGCTACCGAGAGGTGGCGGAGGCCTTCTGGCGCGACTCGGGCACCAGACGTGAGTGGATTGGGGTGTCGTTCCGGTGTTTTAGCAGCTTGAAGTTGTTGCTGACGGCTGGGCTCTCTACTTGTACAGCGCACGTGGACTTGCAGTCGGTGCAGGAGCGCATGAGCATCCAGCAGCTGCTGCTCAAGGGGCAGATCCAGAAGGCGCGCAGCAAGCTGGCCAACATGAACCCTGACTTCCTGGAGAAGAACAACGGCATGGATTTCTTGCTGGCCAAGCAGGAGCTGATCGAGCTGATTAAGGCCCACAACATTGAGGAGGCTCTGCAGTTTGCCATCAAGAACCTCGCGCCGTTTGGACAGAAGAGTGTGAGTGGGCAGAGCAGAGAAGTAGCGGGCTGCTCCAATGGGCCCAGAGCGTGCTGCTAACTTTGTGTGTATGACTGTCGGTTGAAATGCAGCCCCAATTTCTTCACGAGATCGAACGGACGATGTCCGTCA
The DNA here is from genome assembly GCF_000149755.1 of Phytophthora sojae. Lineage (NCBI taxonomy): Eukaryota > Oomycota > Peronosporomycetes > Peronosporales > Peronosporaceae > Phytophthora > Phytophthora sojae. Next base: position 2,739,723 of record NW_009258118.1, read on the forward strand.
TTGCGTTCAAGAACCCGTCGGACTCGCCGCTTGGGCATCTGCTGGAGCAGGCTCAACGCCGTCGCGTGGCAGATGAAGTCAACTCCGCCATCTTGCGGAGCCAAAAGCAAGAGCTAGGTAAGGAAGTTGACATGTGTGCTGCTGTCTACGATGCCGTACTCATTGAGCATGTGTTCTTTTGCAGAGCCGATGCTACCCACCATGGTCCAGCAGTTCCATTATATGGAAGATCAGCTCGAGACCAAGCTAAACCGCCCTTCGCACGGCATTCGTGTCGAAGACTCAGCGCGTTAAGTGAGCGCTGAGAGGCGGCCTCTGCTGTCCAGGCTATTCTGGATCAGAGAGGCTCGGCTGCTGCCATTGCTCTCGCCTTTTGCAATGCTTCTATTCCGTCCGTCAAGTGTGTTATTGCACATGTCTTGCATATTGAACTCTATTTCTTTTGCTGCGCTCGGTAAAACCGCGCTGAAGATTAAAACACAAAATAATTTATCATCGCTCTGCATCATCGCCTGAGCCTTCTTCGTAAAGCTGTTCGATGAATAGCAATCGTCTGGTGAGTGGCCCCGCACTGTAAGGAAACAGATCTGCCGCCACTAGCTTGTCGATCTCCAGTCGAAGTCGAATAAGCACACTCATAACGCATTCAAGTCGGTTGTTCGCCTGCAGTTTTTGCTTGCTGGTCTTCCAGTGCGCACTTAAATGTCGGAGGTATCGCATGGTGTACTCGAGCATTTGCGTTTCTGAGGAGACAAACGTGATATCAATTAGATGGAGCGGCATTCAAAAGAAAGCACGGTAATCTTACCGTTTGATACGAGGAGGTCAAGTAGCACGATGTGGTCTCGTCCTAGTGTGTCCACCAGGTCAGCGAAGAGTAAATCGGGGTCATACTCAGTAGTTAAGATCTCGATAGCGTCTGATGCCCAGGCGATTCGCTGATTCCATTGCTTTGGCATACTCACGCCAGCACCTGCTAGAGCCGCCATGCGAGTAAGACCGTTCAGCACTTCAACCATCACATCATCTTGCTCGGCAAGCACCGCAAAAGTTCGTTGTCGACTTGGTAGCTTCTGTTGCGTAGCCCAAACCGGTCGTTCGCCTGCCCGAGCCAGCACTACTGGCTCTGCACTCGTCGTTCCAGCGGAAAACTCCAGAAATGAGACTCCCATTCGGCTAAGAAGCACCAACCACTGTTGCAAGAATGGGTACCGGGTCGACTTCCCTATGAATACCTCTTGGCTCGACACATTTGGAGGTTCATTGCTCTCGAGTAGCTGCAGCGCAGTAGGTGTACACGATGAATCCATCAGCCACACTAAACAGCACTCGAACCACTTCTTGTAAATCAGGGCCATGGCACTTTCATCACCGAGTTCTTGATCCTTCCAACGCTTTATAGCTGTCTGGAAGTCGCCAGTAAACTCCAGAACTGCGCAAGTCACGAATGCCGGTTGCGAGGCGTAGTCCATCGTCACAAACACGCCACCCATAAGCACCAACACCTGCTTGCTTAACTCCACCAGTTGATAAACCTCCTTCTTCTCCAGGCTGCGAAGTCGTTTCACAAAATCGCCTAAAAACACCAAGGCCTCGTACTGAACCGAGTAAGGAGCAGCAGCCGTGGAGCTTTCATTCACACATCGAGACGAACCAAATACTCTGCGTATCATAGCACCCACGCCACATAAATTTTCCAACATTGCTTGCAAATACGAGGGCTCGGTCACTCGTTCTGATAGTTCCTCTTCCTCACTCCCGCCATCTCTACCATCTTCGCCCGACTCTCCTCCAGATTCCACTTTGAGTAGCTGCCGCAGCACCTGGAACCGAAATCCACTGGTCTCCTGCCACTCGGGCGATATCGTGACAAGTTCTCTGGTAATTGCAACATAAAAGTATTGGTTCAGCCCTCTATCTGACCCTAATCCAGATTAATGAGCCACGCACTTGACGACGGCATTGACACAATGGCTATTGGCGTCTGCGTCGCTGACCAAGACGATCTGAAGCGCTTCTTTCGCAGCGTACGCCACCAACACGTCCTTGCGGTCTAGCAGACCAATCAGCGTCTTGATCTCTCCGCCAGAGCCGCCGTGGTGGCCTTGGACCGCCGTGGAGCAGGCCTCGATGCACCGCCGCCACTCCATCTATCGCCGTTTCATAATATCGACCAATCACAGCCGCGCAGATCTTGAAGGGGCGCGGATCTTAGAGCACGTTTGACAATCATGATGAACATGATGGAGGCCCCGGACTCGGACTCGGACGCGGAGTTCGCGGCCAAGGGCGCCAAGACGCCGCTCTGGTCGGGCGCAGCGTACTCCAGTGCCATCAGCAAGTCCATGCGAGCCATGATGACGAGCAGCAGGCTGCGAGGCGGGAGACACGCGGCGGCAGCGTCTGGATCTGCTGCCAAAGATGCAGGCGCAGAGCTATTCGCTGATGCTGTGGCCCGGAAGGATAAGGAGAAGATGCTGGACGCGCTGGCGAAAGACCCGAGCGTCTTGAGGCGAAGTGACGAGGTGCGGAGCATCGAGAGTGATGAGTTTTGGATCTCGGGGTCATTGTGGTCTCATCATTCTTTTTTTGTAAACAAAGGAGGGCTGGTTACCGCTGCATCACGTGTGCGCGTTGCGTCCTAACTATCGCTATGTCGACCTCATGACCATGATGATCAATACGTACCCGGAGGCCGTTCGCTGTGTCAATAAAGTACGCTGTGGCGAGGTGGTTTCGGAAGGAAACCATGCATTAACCCGTTGCTCTCGTGCACAGAATGGACGAACGCCACTTCATGTACTGTGCGGAAACACATGCGTGACGGTGCAGGCGCTTGGTGTTTTTGCCGCTTCGCTTGCGGAGCTCACACTCGTGCAAGACACAAGTGGGGACTTGCCTCTCCATCATCTCTGTCGCAATGCAACGTGCGACATTGGCCTGATCAAGAAGCTGGGGTCGGATACTTCTGCTTATGCGGCGATCAATGATGTACGACTTATTCGATTAATGGTGCAGTGTGATATCGAGATGACACTGTTTGTTGTTGTTAATTTGGCGCTTTAGGAGGGCCAAACACCAACGCACTGCTTGGTAATGACTGGCCCCAAACTGAATAAGCCAGTGCTTCATCACCTCCTCGAGAACTTTCCAACCACAGCACTGATGCGAGATTTGGTACGCGATTATAGGAACTTGATAACGAAACCCTGAAAATCTGGTGATGTATTATTAACGTCCTCTTGTCATGTAACTCACTAGATGGGGCGTACTGTTCTTCACTGGGTTTGCGAGCGCCATGAACTGGATCTGGGCGTCATTCAAACTGTGCTTGCTGCAGCTGCCGATTCGGCTTCTCTATCAGATAGCGTACGTATCCGTCTTCAAGTTTTCTGGCGCTCTAAACCCTTTGCAAGCTAATTTGGATCCCCCGTGCTATATTGTTTTAGAACGGAGACTTGCCTCTTCACGTTTTGTGCCAGAACGAAAACCTTACCCGGGAAGCGCTCTGCATGGTGCTCCACGCGCTCCCGGCAGGCATAAATACTCTTGAAAAGGTTTGCAGTTCCACCCGAAGTTCTGTTGTATGATCATACGGTCAATAACTTTGGCTTTCATCCACTGCAGGATGATTTGTCACCGCTCCACTTCCTCTGCTCGAACAAGAGCTGCAATATCGACATGCTGACAGATTTTTTCTCGGTTGATAGCGACAATTCCTCGTGTGCCAAAGCTGACAAGGTAACATTTCAGGTTTAGGCTTTGTAGCAAAACGACACAGTGCAGTAACTATATTGGTTGACTGTGTTGTTTTTATTTCCAGTTCGGAGCTACAGCTCTACACTTGCTCTGCATGAATGAGTCCATTTCCACCGAACTCTTGCGCACGACCCTCCTTATGTGCTGCGAAGATTCATTTACTCAAGATGTGGTAAGCTCTATTGCGTCACTGAGTCGGTTTGTATTGTCGTGTCATCTAAGTGTGTTGAACCCATTCATGTAGCATGGCCGATCACCGCTTCACTATATGTGCATGAATCATTCGGTGTCGTCTGAGCTTCTGTGGCTCTTTTTCGATCGAGGCCACGACCTAGTTCGTCAAGTCGACAAGGTATTGGGCATGTGCACCAGCTACATGTACATTCGAAAGCTCACTAATGTAATCTTTTGTACTGTTAGGACGAGAGAACACCCTTACACTATCTCTGCAGCAATATTAAGGTAACGCCGCGCGTTCTAGAGATCCTCTTTGACAGCTGGCCAAGCGCAGCGTTGGTCGCGGATCGGGTAAGTAGTATCCGTGGTGTCGGATCTTCGCTCATTGCACCAACTCATTTGATATTCTGTTCGGTCACTGTAGGATTTTAAGCTTCCAGTGCAGTATTTGGTCGATAACCCGTCATCTTCCCCCGAAACAACTGCATTGCTAATATGCGGACCAGCGTCGTATCGCCATCGATACGAGTTCTTGAGCGTGAACGGACAGTGCACGTGCTTTACACAAAGTTCCGAGGTGGTATACGTGCAAACAAACGTCGCCATGGATTCCAATACCGCAACAAAAGTTCTCGTCAACTTTTACACGCCAAAACCTATTGTGGATCATGAACAAAGCATGCTTCTTTGCCTGAAAACTGCGGTACGTTCTAACTCAATGTCCCCAAATCGTTGTCGACTTGTTAATATTTTTTGTTTCGCTTCCAGGCGGAAATTCGAGATGACCATGTTAACTACTCCCCAACTGTGCATGAAACGTTTGAAAATGCAAAACGGAGGCTAACGTTACGCAGTATCGATGTCGCTCCAGAAGACCACAACGGGTAAGTTTACGACACTGCACTTCACTATAGCCAACTTATCACCGTAAAATCGATCGTTTTGTGCTAACCCATGGCGCCAATGTGGATACGAGTAGTGATACGACTATCACGTTGGACTACGCATTGGTGATGGAAGCTCCCTTGTATACTCTGGAAGGCTTGAGAGCGGAGAAGTTGTGCGATACGGAAGCAACTCGAGCGATCGCCACTGAAGTCGCCAATTGCTTGGTTTTCTGGCACTGTGATGCACGTATGGTCCACGGGAATATCGTACGTTTGCTTCCGATTGCATGCACAGTTGTACCTTGTACACGTATTTGAGCCTCATTATCTTTTCCTCTCAGACACTGCAAAACGTGGGCCAGTTTGAAGATCGGGGCCTCTGCCTGTTCAATTTGAGCACCAGCCGGGAGCTATACGACCAGCGTACGATTGGCACTCATGCCATTCCGCTGAGCTCCTGTCCACCCGAGGCGGCAAGGACTTTTATTGCTAAGGAAGAGTTTTTACCCACTCTGGCCTCTGATATGTGGCAGTTTGGGTGCCTCGTGTACGTGCATTCTTCAGTGGAGGTGTTACTCGACTCAAGCTAATTATTCGATGCATCTGGCATGCAGATATCAACTACTGACCGGAAGCACTTTGCTGGAGCGATTGGCCCCTTGGAGTTATTCCATCGGCCGTGAGCAAGGACTGCATTTGATATGCTCCCTCACTGACGCAGTGCTCGAGCCTCTCATCGCTGAAACTGCGCCAGAATTTCGCGTATTGCTCCAGCGAACTCTTGTCGTGAATCCAAGTTATCGCTGGGGAATTGATCGCTTGATGGTTTGTTGTTGTTCGTGGATCTAGGTTCAGTTGGGGCCTTGACTGATATCGTTGCTACGTGTATGTTCAACAGCGCGTTGAGGATGGCTCCGCCTTGCCGTCATTCGTGACAAGCGAAGCCCCCTCGCATGATTTCGTCGGCAAAACTTTGCAGCAGAAGACGGAAGATGCACTGGCCGACGGCACCGAACGGTCTCGGTCCGTCAAACACGCGCAAGAGCAGCTGGAGTTTATGAAGAAGGAGCAGTCACTCTTGCGCCACACGCTTCTGTCAACAAAGTCGCAACTTCGGGACGTTGACCAGGTAAAATGTATGCCATCCAGTAAACTGAGGAAGCTGCATCACTCAGGACTTCTTTGTCGTCTAATGACACAGGCACGAGCCAACCTGCAACTGAAAATGGCCGAGCTCCAGACTCAGATGACGACCGAGGTTCATCATAGACAGGAGGCGCAACTGGAGGCTCAATTGCTAGCGCGCAACCATCAGGCCATGACTCTCCAGCTGCACACGACAGTGCAAATGCTGCTGAACCTCGTTCCACTCGCCCGCAAGGTAAAATGACGACTACTTGCGCCGCTAGCCTTGGGGTGGCGTTCTGACCTCTCGGTCTCTGTTGCACCTTGCAGGTCTACGGCGCCGCTGCGGACGATTTCCTGTCGAGTGCACTAGCGCAGTCCACCGGAGTCGTTCCACTCAATGCCAACCCAGCCGGCCCAGCCAGCCTACGACGCAAGAGCAGTCCCATAAAGCTCCTGAAGACCCAGCTGCAGCACTCGGTGTTGGCCCACGGGTGCGTCCAGAAGTGGACCAACAGCACACCGCCCAGTGCATTAGCGACGGCGTTATCCGACGAGAACTCTGGCAGCAATTAGCAATTCTGCCTCAGAAGACGCGCCCGACGACAATGAAGAGAAGGCTCGAAGCCAGGCAGAAGAATCGGGCGGGGCTGCTGCCGTGGCTTGAACAGCGTGGTCTCGACTTAGCTGAAAGTTGAAGTGGGTCTGTAATCTGAAAAAAAAAACTTAAAAAACGCTTTTCCTGTCATTTTTGATTTTGAATCGGCGAATCAAAATGGCGCGGGCGGTGGCAGGTTCGCGCGCGGTGGAGACGTTCCTGCGCAACTTCGAGGGCGAGAAGGCCCGCTACCAGGAGATCCTCGAGATCACGCTCTGCTACGGCGTGCAGTGCCTCGCGCGCACGTTCTCGCTCAAGGGCATCAGCTGCAACGAGCTGCGGACCATCACGGGTACAGGAGCATAGAACGGTTAGTCTACAGTGCCAGGTAGTGTCACTAACTCGTGCTTCTGCTATTGACTGCAGGCTATGACGCAGCCAAGACCCGGGACTTTTACGTGCGCCACGCGTCCCAGCCAATTGGCAGAGAGGGGGCAGTGATGCAGCGCTCAGCGGTGGGAGTGCGTGCCAAGCCGTCGCACTCGTGGAGAGACGGAGAAGTGGAGATGCCAGACTTCCCGGAGCCGTCTGCAGGGGCTCAGAGCGGACCTCATGCTGCTATAGAGAAGGCTGCTGCCAGTTCAGGAGCTTCGAGTGGCGTGTTGTATTCGTTGCCTCCGACATTTGACGAAATCGACTTCCACTCGAAGTTGCTCGGGAAACCGCTGGTGGATTTGGCGTGGAAGGAGTTCACAAGCAGGGAGGGGTCGCAGATCAAGACGAGGGAAGAGCTGGAGGAGAAGCTCCTTCGCATGGACCAGAGAAAGTCGCCGACGACAATCCCTGCGACTGAATTGCCAGTAGCAACTTTTGCAGAGTTTCTAGGAGCGTACGTGGCAGAGTGTGTGCGTCAAACGCACAGCACGGCGCGGGCAATCAGTGGCATGAGTGTCGAGGAAGATGGTGGACAGAAGGAGAGTGCTTACGGCCGACGAAGTGCGACGTCCAACTCGTTTAATTCTCCAGTGACAGGCAGGCCTGCACGCAGCGTTTCAACCCCAGGTGCTGCAATGGGGAATACCAGGGTCTCGCAGCATGTGGTTGCCGAATCGGAGAGAAAGCAACGCCCTCTCCACTTTCAGCCAAAGCAGCGGCAGCCTCGACAGGTCCCCCGGTCGCTTCAGCATGTGCAGTCCAGGGTTCAGCCCGACCTGGACGCTCGGCGACAGAAAATTCTGCGAGTTAAGAAGACTCAGTCCCAGAGAATGGCAGAAACCTTAGCGCGTGCTCGACTGGCTGAGTATGATGCGCGGCGAGAGTTGCAGGACGTGCGTGATCGACGACTTGGCCCTAAGAAGATGCCCATCAGCGATATAACGAAAGGTATGTTGACGCTGATTGTGAGTAGCTCCTTTCAAAAGCAGCAACTAACATATTTTTATGCATTCACAGGTGCTGCAGCATTGGAGATCGTGGATGACTTCATGAAGAGCCCACTTATGGACAAGTTCGGTGGCGATAAGCCACTTGCGTCGGCTTCCAAACAGCCGCCAAAGTAAGTTTGTCATAGTGCTCACTTTGCTGCGACTGTAGTTAGTGGTGGTTAACAGTAATTCTGCTGTGTTTCATGATTCAGCGTCTCTACTGGCAGGCGTCAAGATCCACTGAAAGAGGAATTGTATGGCACGGCGGCACTGGATAACTCTTTCCTTGGCTGCAAACCTGCACCGGAACCGCGACGACAATCGAAGAACGCACCAAAGCAACCGAAACGCCGTACGATGTACAACAGGATGCCAAAGTCTGTATTCGATAAAGACAACTCACATGTTTTGATATCACACAGACTACAACGGTTGGCTCGGCGATTTCGGACCGATCCATACAAAAACTGTTCGACCTGAGTGGGATGAGGACGACGCTGCAGAGCGTAGGTGTGCCGACGGGGGAACAATCCCAAAAGAAATACTAATAATGATGCTTATGAACTGCAGGTATCGGATGCACCAAGTTTGAGTGGAACTTTGAGCAGTGAGTGAGCTTGTTTGTTCAGTACCTGGTCCCCCTGTGAAGTGATCCATGACTAACTTATTTGTGCTTTTAAGCAGTCTCCCTGGTGGACATCACGAGCCTGCTGATGGTCGTGAGCAACATGAAACCATTCCTCGGGAACGCTTTGGACAAAAGAAGAACTACTACGACGAAGCCAGGGATAATAGCGACAACTTTGTTGACGACATGAGCGATGCGCTCAGCACCAACTCCGACCCTGTCTTTAGATGGCTTAAAGATGCCGTTTGATTTTTCTAAAGTTTAACAACGCCATTTACGTAAGAACTACCCGAAATGCTACAGCAACGTTGAGAAGCGAGTAGATGAAGTAATAGATCATGAGAAGCTTGCCGTACCACACGGGGCAGCGATAGTTGTGGTGCCGGAAAACCAGTAGCGACGAAATGAGGGATACGAAGAGGAAGCTCAGCGAAATCCAAGCATGCACATCAAGTGCCAAGTCTTCACTGCGCCCGGATACGCATGCATAGGCCATGGGCAGTCCCAAACCAAGCAGAACGTTGAAGACTGGTCCACCATAGCACCCGGCAATAGCCATTTGTGGAAACCCTGCTCGTGCCACCGACACATCCGTGATGAAATCGCCAACTGAATTCCCCCACGCGAGTACGGTCAGGCCCAATAAGCTGTTACTCGCGTGAGTGATGTATCCCACCGCTACCAGAAGCGCCATCAGCTCATTCGCCACAGCGTAGATCCAACACACACATGCAATAAAAGCCAGGGAGAGTAACAGGCTTGAAGCTTTTAGAGACCGTGGCGCGTGTGACCGGTGGGTGAAGAACGAGAGAATGCCGCTCACACAACCACCGGCGAGCGCAAGGGCTTGCCACAACGGCACTTGATATGGTAATCTACCACCGCAGACGTCGAAACCCGCATATCCACTCGTGAGCGCAACCAATATCGGGACAGTTATAGGGGAAAGACATGCCTTGGGACGCGACCAGGATTCATCGTCGAACAGCGGCACCGTAACATCCCTAAAGAGCACAAGAGTCGCTTGTGGAATGTAAAGAACCTTCATCAGGATTGGTTCGTTGGTTGAGAATACTCGGATGACACGTCTCTTGAGCCGCCATCTCCAGCGAAGGTGCTGCTGCCATTCAGGATTCGCGCGTTCGTCATCTTCGTCCACATCACGCTCACCATCGGCAATCAGTGGTGACGACAGCGAATCTTCCTCGTCGACGTCGAAATGATCATCAAACACTCGGCTCGAAAATCTTGGTCCGACCAATTCATGCGGCGAAGACATCTCAAGCTCCGTGGCCCCCACTGATTTCCCATCACTACTTTCACGCGATTCACCGCCCTCTTTCTCACTAGGTACCCCAGCTTCCGACCTCGTGATAAACGCGTAATTGTGTCCCTGTCGCTTCACTCTCTTAGCATCCTTGCCTCTCGGTGACAATGCGTGCCAAAACGCGGAAATCATCAGCGACGCCTTGCCCGCCAGGTTTGCATCACGAACGTCGTCTTCAGCTGCTCTGTACCTTGCCACACACGCTGGGAAAACCACACTGCCCACGTAGATACCGTACATCACTAGAAACATCAGAGCAGCCACCGCTGTATCCCCGACATCTCTCTCACTGCTGCTCAAAGCCAGCAGCAGAAACAGCAGCAGCGAGGCGATCAGCGCCCCCACATCTCGCACGAAGGCCCAGCGCTGCACCTTGACAGCACTAGCCACAGCCACGCCGCCTACCACCACGGTGGACACGAACATAGCTCCTCCCAGCAGCTCGTTGACCCCCGTCTCCCCCACTCCGGAGCTGTACGCAGCGATGGCCGAGAAGACGTCGGGAGCTCCGTTCCCAAAGGCCAGGAAGGTGACGCCCGCCACGTCGTGAGGAACCCGCAGGCGGTCGCTGAGACTTGCCAGCGTGGGGGAAAAGTACCCGTCGGCCGTGCTTCCCACTGGAGAGAAACAAAGGGATGGATAAACTTAGTTAAAAATAGGGATAATATCACGATAACTATATTTTTTCTAGGAGATGAGATGGTGGAGACGCACGGAAGTAGAAGAGAGCGGCGAGCCACAGGAACAGCAGGGAGAAGGAGAGCAGAGGGAGGTCGGAGAGCGAGCAGTAGTGCATGTGCACGTAGTCGATGCCTAGAGGACCCAGCGTCATGTTCGCCACGAACGGGAAGGCGTCGCACGCCGCCGGCAGCGGCGCGAGGGCGAGCGCCATTTTCTCCGTATCAGGCAAATTGAAGCTTGACGCGTTTTGGAACTTTACTATGGAAGTTGTTTATTTCAACAAGAAAAAAGTTAAATTTACTTTATGAAATGGAAAGTTTACCAATTTTTCAATGGAAGTTCATGTTCTTGCCGTGGTGAACGCATGGGTTTTGTTCTGCCATTCCTTTCCTACACGAGATCTCACATACAGCCTGTGCTATAAGGCATTGGAATTTGCGTTACCTTAAGTCCAGTATCTGCCATGAGATCCGATGCAGCTGCTACAAAATGCTTCCAACTTCACGTCAAAACTCAACGCCTTGACCTCGTTCCACGATCCCGACTACGGCTTCGGCTTCTGTGACGCCGGCCACGTTCGCGGTCTCTACTGCGGCTTCTCTCACGCTCCCGCCTCGATCGCGACGAATCTTTGTCGCGTGGTGAGGATCGTCCTCGCTCCTTGCGATCACGGCTGTGGCGGCGCTCTTCACGAGCACGAGCACGGGTACGACTGCGACTGCGACTGCGACTGCGTTTGCGCTTCTCACGAGCTGGACTGCGGCTACGTCGGCGTCTTGAACCGGATGCAACTTCCTCTTCCTCCACGAGCTTAAAGTCGTCGTTACCTCGTGACTTCAACCGCAGATTGCCGCCCAACTCCCGTCGCCCACTGCCACCGCCACTTTTCCTTTCCTTCGAGTACGCATCGCCATCACGCTTGCTCGTCTTCTCCCACGGACGTCGCTTGACCTTGTTCCACAGCTTGGACACCGACTGACTGAAGTCCACCTTGATTCGACGGTCATCGAGCAGCACGTTGTTCATCTTAAAGTACGCTTCCTCGCAGTGACGGCGGTCCATGAACTCCACGAACGCGAAGCACAGCGAGTCGCCCGTCTTCTGGTCTCGGATCACCTCCGCCTTGCACGGCCCAAACCTGCAAAAAGCCATATCCAGATCTGCGCTCTCCGTCACGGGGTTCAACTTGCACACAAAGAGCACTTCCTCTGGAGGTTTGACGTCTGCGTCCGGCAGGTCACCGATCATCTCCAGCACCACGGCGCGGGACTTGGCCTCCTTCTCGCGCACGGCCTTCTCGATCTCCTGCTCGGTCCTGCCTTCATTCTCGTCCAGCTTCTCGTCGGCCGCCAGTCTCGGCTCCACCTGTTCCTGCTCGGGTCTCTCTCGCGTGGGGGACGACGGAGGGATGAGCTCCTCCAGCCCTTTCGGGTCCGGCAACGGGTCATCCAGTACGTACGTGTGCTTGATACGCACGTCCTGGTAGGGCCGGTAGTCATTGTCCACAAATAACGAGTTAATTGTGGCAAGAACGTCCATGCCCTCGGCCACCTCGCCAAAAATGGTATGCTGCTCGTCCAGATACGCCATGTCCTCGGCGCGGGTGGTAATGTAGAACTGAGACGCGTTCTGGTTGGCCGATCCCGAGGCCATACCTAGAAGCCCACTACGGGCCTCGTGGGTCTTCCCTCGAGCTTTGGGCAGCTCGTCCTCGAAGAACCGGGCCTGCGCGCCGTAGAGCTGGCCGTAGATGGAGTCCCCGCCCCCTCCCGTGGCCGTTGGGTCCCCCGCCTGCACCATGAAGTTCTCCTGCACATTGAAGAAGAGGCAGCCGTGGTAGTACTTGGTCTTGCAGAGCTTGAGGAAGTTGGTGCACGCCCGGGGGCACTCGTCCACGTACAGGTCGAGCACCAGCGCCCCCACCGTCGTCTCCACCAGCACCGACATGTTTTATGATAGTGGTTGGCTGAAATGAAAACTGTAGCCATATGTGGAGCACAACAAAAAGGTACCCATACTGCAGTGTATCCATGTGTGGCGCACACGAATCCATCGTAGCCGCATATCAAAAGAGCAACATGCTGGCGCGGCGCGGCTGCCTCAAGGGTGTGACTTCGGGGCGTCTGCTGCGCCCTACGGGGAGCCTCTCGCGCTGTCTGGGGACGCGTCCGACGCTGCACTCCTCCTCCTTTCTATCGGCGTGTTCAACTCCGTCCATTCCTCTGTCCAGCGAGCTGCGGGAGCGCGTGAAGACGGCGCCCTTGGCTCCGACCTACGACCCGACGGTTGTAGAGCAAGGATGGCAGGAACACTGGCAGCAGGCATTGCGCCCAAGCGCACAGTTGGAGAGCAAGGCTGCATCGCCCTCTGATAAGGTCTTCAGCATGATCCTGCCGCCGCCCAACGTCACGGGCGCGCTGCACCTTGGCCACGCGCTGACCGTGACCATCCAGGACGCCATCGCGCGCTGGCACCGCATGCGCGGCTTCGACGTACGCTGGCTGCCGGGTCTGGACCACGCGGGCATCGCCACGCAGAGCGTCGTGGAGCGCAAGCTGCTCAAGGAGAAGGGCCTGTCCCGCCACGACCTGGGACGGGAGGCCTTCGTGCAACAGGTGTGGGCCTGGAACGAGCAGTACGGGGGCCGGATCATGAGCCAGATCGACCATCTTGGAGCCATTGTGAAGAAGGACCAACCGTATTTCACGCTGGACGAGCAGAGGTCGAGGGCTGTGGTGGACGCCTTCGTGAAGCTCCATGAGAAGGGGCTGGTCTACAGACGACGGCGGATGGTCAACTGGTGCCCGACGTTGCAGACTGCCATTTCGGACATTGAAGTGGATCTGGAGCAGCTGGAGAAGCCCACGAAGAAGATGCTGCCTGGAAGGGAGAAGGCGGTGGAGTTTGGCGTCATGCACAGGTTCAAATACCAAATTGCGGACTCGGATTCCGGCGAGTTCTTGGAGGTGGACACCACACGACCGGAAACGATTTTTGGAGATGTTGCTGTTGCCGTGCACCCGGAAGACCCAAGGTACAAGGAGTTTCATGGGAGATTCGTGGTGCACCCATTCTCCAAGGAACGCATCCCGATTGTCACGGATGATGTGTTGGTGAACATGGAGCTCGGCACTGGTACGACACTCGGGTTTGATAGCTATTGTTTACTGAAGCGCCTTTAGGTCTAACGGTTGTGTGGTGCTGGTTTCGGTGATCAGGTGTGGTTAAGGTCACGCCGGCTCACGACCCGAAGGACTTCGAGTGCGGTCGTCGCCATGATTTGCCGGAAGTTGAAGTGATGAACAAGCACGGAAACCTGTGCGGCAACATTGATGAACGGTTTATTGGGATGGACAGGTTTGACGCGCGCCAACGTGTCGTCGAGGAGCTGCAGGCAATGGATCTTTACGTTGACAAGGTGCGTTGGAATATGCCGTTGCTGATCACATCTCTTTCGATTGACATCAGTGCATTTTGATACTGTAGCTCGACCACCCGACTGCTTTATCGATCTGCTCACGCTCAGGAGACGTCATCGAGCCGTTGCTAATGCCGCAGTGGTACGTGGACTGCAGTGCCATGGCCAAGCGCGCTGCGGACAACGTCCGCAACGGAGTGATGGCTATTGAGCCAAAGTCACACGCACACACATGGTTTTTCTTCTTGGACAATATCCAGGACTGGTGCGTCAGCCGCCAGCTCTGGTGGGGCCACCGTATCCCGGCGTACCGTCTGAAACCTGGCAGCGCAAGCGTGTCTGAAGCGAGTGACAAGTGGTTTGTTGCGTCATCTCTCGAGGAGGCTCGACAGAAGGCTGAGGCTGAACTTGGATGCAAACTACAAGATGATGACCTCGAACAAGATATGGACGTACTCGACACATGGTTTAGCTCGGGCCTGCTTCCTCTGTCGGCTTTTGTAAGTTGCTCTAGTGGTCTACTAGTCGCGAGTTGATCTGCACAACTAACATGTTACTCCGTGCTGATAGGGATGGCCCAATGCAAGTAATGACGCTGCCGTCACGACGGATCTAAATTCTAGCTACCCGCTGGATGTAATGGAGACCGGATCCGATATCCTGTTCTTCTGGGTTGCACGAATGGCCATGCTCTGTGAAGAGGTTCGAGTAATATCTTTCTCAAATCGTGCCGAGTTGATCTAACGCGCAGGTGTGCCCACGTGATGCGATATGTTTCTTTCCTGTGCAGTTCTCCGGGCGCGTACCATTCGAGAAGGTGCTGTTGCACCCTATGGTGCGCGACAAAACAGGACGGAAGATGTCAAAAAGCCTAGGAAACGTCATCGACCCACTGCATGTAATTAATGGCATCAGCCTGGAGCAGCTACTTACGGACTTGCAGGTAAGCCTCAAAAGTGACCTAAATCAGTCTGTTAACGTGCTAGATCATCTGACGATGTTTTGTTATTGATCAGGGCGGAAATGTTGGTCCGCGCGAGCTGAAGAAGGCAGAGAAAGAGCTGAAGAAGGAATTTCCGAAGGGCATCCCAACCTGTGGCGCTGATGCGTTGCGTTTCACGCTGGCCTCGTATCTGCAGCAAGGCCGGCAGATCAACATGGACGTGCAGCGTGTCGTGTCATATCGTCACTTCTGCAACAAGGTGTGGAATGCTGTTCGCTACGCTTTACCGTTGCTGGAGGCGGATGCAAGTGTTGCTGCGGACGAGTGCGTAGACCTCCTGCATTTGCGTGATGACATGACTCTTGCAGACCGGTGGATTATGAGTCGATTGGTAAGTGAAAGCAGTGCTTGCTCACGAAGATTCGCGCACTCACAGTGTCATTTGTATACTGTAACAGGCTGGTGTAGTGTCGGAAGTGAACAGAGGAATCGCTGCCAACCAGCTTGCGACCAGTGTTGCTGCCATTCAACGGTTCTTCGTGCAGGAGCTGTGTGACGTCTACATTGAATTCAGCAAGCCTGTGCTGTACGGTAACCGCTTAGAGGAAAACGTTGACGTAGACGAGCAGCATGCACGGAAGCGTAGCGCTCAAGCCACGTTGCACCGGTGTCTAGACTACTCGATGCGTCTGCTGCATCCGTTTACTCCGTTTGTCACGGAAGAGCTGTGGCAGCGTATCCGCGATGCTGACCCACTAGCTGCGTCATCAAGCGAGCAGGGAGTGGAGACTTCAATCTTGTGCTCTGAGTTCCCGGAAGAAGTCCACATGAGCTCTTGGGTTGATCCGAATGCGGAAGAGAGGATGGCGGTAAGTGTTTGTTTGCTGTCGTTTTGATTGCTTCAACTTCCTGATTTATCCTATTACTCGCCTTTAGCTTGTCATCGATGTGATTCATGGGATCCGGTCGCTTCGTCACACCGTCAAGGTGCTGGCCCCGAATGCGACTCCTGCTGGTGACAAGTAAGCTGGCCAATCGCTCTTTTTGTTGCTATATACTTCTTGTAACAGTTGTGATTGTGTGTACAGTGAGCTCCCTACTATTCACATTATGTGCTCGAACGCAACTGTGCACTCCGAATTGAAGGATGCGCGGCCTGACCTTGAGACTCAGTGCCGTGTGAACGTGGATATCAAAGCTGCCGCTGAGGGTTCTTCCTTGCTCTCGTCTTCACACGTGCTGACGCACTCCGTGTCCGACTCCTGTCGAGGTTTGTTCCCGGCTATGAGCAGTTCTTGTGAGCTTAATCGATATCTTACCTGCTGTCTCCGTGATCTGTAGTGTTGTTAGCAGTGCCGGACGACGCTGAAACGACGCAGCGTGTAGCTAGCGAGATCTACCGGCTAGAAAAACGTGCCTCAAAGAGTGCTTCCGCTGCAGAAGCACTCATTCGCCGCCAACAGGGACCCCACTACGCCAGCAAGGTTCCTGAATCCGTTCAATCTCAGGACGCGCAGCGCCTCACGCAGCTGCAGACCGACTTGCACGCAGCGGAGAAGAGCCTGGCCGCTCTGCGAGAGCTCCAAAAACTCTACTAATTGAATGCAATAGACTTGTTGTGAATCAACAAGGGATAGCTACACCTTATTAACTTCAGAACGGCAAATTGCATGTTCTAAACAGCAAGATCACCCTACTGCTCCGCGAAGGATGATTTTGGTACGGTTGACAAGGATGGAACCAAGAGTCCAGCGCCTGTTCCAGGCTCCGTAACAAATTCAAGAGAAGGGGTGTATAATATTCGGGGTATCTGGACTGGTCGTCCGGGGTATTCACAGTTCTCAGCGGCGCTAAGATACCTACATTTAACACGCAATGCCCCTAACAGACCGCATGGTCACTACGGAGAGGGTCTTGAAGGAGCGATGATTTCACTCTGAAAATTGGCGAGGAATTTCCATAGCACTGTAGTTTACTCGGCTTAACCCGAAGCCCAATTCCCATTTCCTGCATGAGAGCACACTAGTCACCACGTCCACACCTAGGTCAACGGTTCAACGCCGACTGCCAACAAGTGCGAG
The DNA here is from genome assembly GCF_000149755.1 of Phytophthora sojae. Lineage (NCBI taxonomy): Eukaryota > Oomycota > Peronosporomycetes > Peronosporales > Peronosporaceae > Phytophthora > Phytophthora sojae. The sequence continues at coordinate 2,756,771 of NW_009258118.1, forward strand.
GCTTACGACGATCAGACAGCTGCCGGCTGACCCGTCAACGACACGGCGGGTCTCGGGAATAGAGACGGCTGGGAGGGAGCTACATGGACACCTTGGGCTTCCGGCAAGCCCCAGGCGGCTCCCGCCGGACATGCAAGTGGGCGAGACAACGTCCGTCACTGCCATCGAACGAACCCGACGTTCGGAGACGTTATCTCTCACGGCCAGAGTACTGACTGCACTGTACTCTGCGCCCCCGTGGCCCCTCCCCACGGATCCCGCCACCCTACTTGATGCGTCGTCCTCATATGCACTGTCCGTCACTTTCGCTACCTTCGTTGTTACTCCTCGTGCTCCTGGCCGGCCACCCTCGAGCCGCAGAACCAGCTAGCGTAGGAACCTGTGCTTCGGCGCAACTTGTGTGAGCGTCGGTGAGTATGATCAGTTTGGATCTTGCGCGTAGACTCAAGATCAAGCTCAACCGACACAAACAGATCAAGGTGTCCGGACTGGGTGGCAAACCCACCTACATCTCTGCCAGCACCCAAATCAAGATCACGCTCGGTGCGAGAGTGGTCTATGTCATGGATGTCTGGGTCGCGAATATCGGTGAAGGTGTGGACGTATTATTGGGTATGAACTTTATGTTCTGTGCTGGAGTTCGGTTATGCATCCGCGAGGGACTTCTGCAGCTACCGGATGAAGAGCCTGTTCTCATGTACGGAGACAAGGTGCAGCGTCGGCAAGGGATGAGGTTGCCGGTCCAAGCGCCGGAGACCCTGTACCTCCGACCTCTGTCGTGCGCATTCGGTTCGGCCAAGCCAACCCGCAACGCGAAGTGGTGTGGGCCGGACGTGGCGACCGATGGGTGACCAAGATCGTGTACGGAGCGAAGTCCTGGCCCGAGGCGGTCAAGGTGGTGAACATCTCGGAGTACAACCTCTGGATAACGGCCGGAACGACGTTGACCTACATTGTGGAGTATGGATTTTTCCCATCAGTGGTGCGTTTTGTCCGTCCGGGATCGAGGGCGTACAAGGAATGGCAGGTGCTGATTTATGAGAACACTTTGTCGAAACAGGGCAAGTTGCGAGAGCAGCGTCGCCTGCAAGCACTCTGGGATCGCGAACCGCCCGCCGTGGAACCTGCGAAGTACACCTGGCCGACCAAATTGATGATGCATCCGGACGGAAAGAAGGACGTGACGTGTTCCACAGCGGTGTTACAAAATCCAGCAGTCAAGTCGGACAAGATCGTGGAACTGCCTGAAGGTCCGGTCCTGCAAGACCTGGTTGAGGAAGAGGAGTCATTCAAACGCCTAACACCTCCGACCAGCGAAGTCGAGTCAGTCAACATACCGGGACCAGCCGCCAGTCAGAACGGCGATGAAATCTCCTTCGATGATACCGAATCGGATGATGACGACGAGTTCTTTAACGTGGTCGCACAGGATGAGAGTGCTACACTGGACGAAGATGAAGACACTTTTTTCGACGCGGTCGCACCGGATGAACACGAAGTGTCGGGAGACGAACCGGATGAGACCGCGGAAGATGTGTCCGACTTAGCTTCCCAGATTCTGTCCGGCACTCTCGTCCAGAAGCTCAAGATGGAGTACGAACGGGTTATGCGACTGAATGCTGAAGAACTGGACTTTGAGCCTGCCGTGTACATCCACGAAGGGAGCGATCTGTTGTCGCAGTTACGGGATCAGCTAGCGCTTCTCCCGGAGGTACAGGATCTGAGCCCCGAATGTGACATTGACAAAACAGATGTTGGTGAACCTGGTGTGAGCAGACCGGATGATGAACACCGGTTGCGTGGCATTCTGAAGTACCACCGGCGAATCTTCTTAGGCGACGGCAATGCAGCGCCTGCCCCAGCTCGTGGAGTCGTTTGCGATCTGGATGTGGGCAATGCCAAGCCGGTCGCACAGAGAGCTCGCTCGGTCGCACCGCATCTCGCGATGAAGGTGTATGAGTTGCTGAAGAAGTTGCTGGAGACCGGATTGATCGAGACGTCCACATCACCCTGGGCTTCACCAATTGTGATCATGCTGAAGATAACTGCAGTCGACATTCGGATGTGCATCGATTATCGACTTGTGAATGGCTTCATCCATACCCACTCCCGCTCATCGATGACCTTCTGATCGGTTTCGAGAGTGCGATGTGGTTCATGAGCCTAGACATGGCCAGTGACTTCTGGGCGATCAGGATGACGGAGCGAGCCAATCTCATTTCGGCGTTCGTGTCGCCTTTCGGTCACTACCAGTGGCGACGCATGTCATTCGGTCTGAAGAATGCTCATTTGGTCTACCAGCAGATGCTCAACAATTGCTTGTGGGGTTTTGTCCGGTTGCCGCCCGATGAGGAAGCCGAAGTGGATCAGGACGTACTGGATTATCTGGGCTTGAAGCCGCAAGAGGACAATGTCGCGCTGAGCGGTACCAAATCTGACGAGGAGATCCTGTCCGGTCGACAATTTCCTGCATTGACGAACCAGATGACCGTGTTCCAGCGCAATATTCCGGCACCGATGCAGATGGGTCCTGTCCTCGGACGGAGTTCGTACATCGATGACATCGCGCACGGGGAGCCTACGTGGGATCAACTGTGTATCGACCTAGATGCACTACTTTTCCGGTTGGGGTACTGGAACATTTCGGTCAGCCTGCCGAAGAGCGAATTCGGTAAGCGCTCGATTCCGTACTTATCACACGAGATCAGTGCTGAAGGGCTCTGAGCGACACCGAAGATCGTCAAGGGAGTACTGGACCTGCCGTTCCCGTCTACTTTGAAGGGCATTCAGTCTTTCTTGGGCAGTCTGAATGACTACCACAAGTTCATCGAGGATATTCCGGTAGTGGCCGCAGTCCTGTACGAGCTGAGCGATGATCAGGTGCGCGCCGGTCGAGACTTGTCAAGGGCGAAGGAGGCGTTCGAGATTCTGAAGCGGAAGATTGTGTCTACCCCGTTGCTCCGACATCCGGACCGGACCGAGCCGTTCATCATCATCCCGCACGCAAACAAGTGGGCCGCCTACGCGGTCCTCGGACAAGAGCATGACGGACTGATCCAGCCCGTGCGTTTCACGGGGCGCGTGCTGAATGAATCAGAGATTCGGTACCACGTCGCGGAGAAGGAAGTCATTGCGGTCATGAGAGTGGTGGATGTGTTCAGGACGATCCTGGAGGGGTGTCCGTTGATTGTATACACCCGTTATTCGGTACTCAAGTGGGTGATCCAGTCCAAATCTGCGGATGGACGCTGTGTGCCGTGGGGCGTCGCGTTATCTCAGTGGGATCTGGAGGTTCGCCGTATCCAGCGAGACGAAGACGGTCTGGCTGCTATACTTGGTGCGGGTATTACCCCCTGGGAGCATCTGGACCGGATTGCGGAGTCGCTGATCCCAGCCAAGGGGCGCGTCAAGCCGCCGCCGGTTATCAGTGTGGAAATGCTGGACGCCAACTTTGAAGGGATCGTGCTAAGTTTCGACGGAGCCGCGAAGACATCGACACGTCAAGGGAGCTGCGGATGCATTCTGTGGAGCCTACCCGGTTGGGACGTACTGGAGGCACAAGGCTTCATTCTGAACGATGTCACGGTAAACGACGCGGAGTATCACGGCTTATTGAATGGGTTGACAATGGCACTTGACCGTGGGATAACGGACCTGATTGTGGTTGGAGACTCTCGCATCGTGATACAGCAGGCCCAAGGGCTGATCAATTGCAACCAGCCCAACCTGCAACGACACTTGACCCAATGCAAAACTCTGGAGGGGCGATTCAGTACGTTGCGACTGGTTCACGCTAAGCGTATGTACAACTCAACCGCGGATTGCCTAACCTCCAAGACACTAGCGCTTGGCGCCACGTGGACCGTACAGGATAAAGAGGAGCGAACCCACTTGCAGCGAGTGTCAAAGATCCACGAGAAGCTGATGAAACCGGTAGTTGTGACACCGGATGTAGCCGAAGCTGGTCAAGACGTACCGAATGGAGATGCGACCGAGGCAGCAGCGACACCGGATGAGGTGACACCGGACAGTGCCGAACAGGATCCTGAGTCAGCACCACTGCACAACTGTGCCCGAGTCATGGCGGTCTTAACCCGGTCGAGAACCCAGGAGCAGACTGAATCCAGCGAGCCATTGGGTCCGCTGGAGTTCCAAGCCGAACGGTGGCGCCGAATTAAGGCGCACCAGGACCAGGATGAGTTCATCGCAGAAGTGAAAGCGTATCTGAGTGGAGACCTGGAGCGATACTCTCCCAGGCGACTGCGGAAGATCGCGAAGCTCTCTGACCTGTTTGCGCTGGACGCCAGGGGCGTTCTGTACCGACTCGCGCGTTCCACACGGGACCGACCTCGGGACGTACAGGATGAGCCTCGCCTGGTGGTGCCCCAGACTCTGTATGCCGACCTGCTGCACTACGCTCACGAGGATTTCCAAGGTGGACACCAAGGCATCACGCGCACACACGAACGACTCCGGACCGAGTTCTATTGGCCCGGTATGTACGCCGACGTCGAACGTTTTGTGAAGGAGTGTGTCGATTGTGCAAGCGGAAAGGGGCGACCTCCCAATCCTGGACCGTCGCCTGGTAACATCGAGCCTCGGCGTCCACTTGAAGTGGTGTCTATGGATTTCGTGACGCATATGCCCATGTCAGCACGGGGAAACACTTTCCTGTTGTTGTTCCACTTTCCTGTTGTTGTTACACTTTCCTGTTGTTGTTCCAGATTCATTCTCGGGCTATGTGATGTGTAAACCCATGTCGTCTACGACGGCACAGGATGTGGCTGAGGCATACCAAGAGCGAGTCTTTCGGAATTTCGGTGCGTCGTCGATGATCAGACACGATCAGGATCCTCGCTTCATGAGTGAGGTGTTCACTCGCTTCCGGGAGCTGTTGGATAGCCGTCAACGCGCGACCCTGGCCTATCGCCCTCAGGCGAACGGCCAACAGGAGCGGTCTGTCCAGACCGCCATTCGGAGCGTCCGCGCCTACATTGCCGAAGCAGACCAATCTGACTGGGATGACCATGCAGAACGACTGATGTTCGCACTGAATACCTCCTTCGACGCGACCAGACTGGATACCCCATTCTATCTGGTGCACGGTTGGGACGCACAAGGAACGGTGTCGGCGATGCTAGGGCCGAAACCATCCAGTGTGCCTGAGCGTACAACATACGAGTGGCGTCGAAAGTTTCAGCGCGACTACAGCTATGCGATCGCATGTGCCGAAGATCTTCAGAAGCAGGCGAAGCGGACACGATCTGAGGAGCAGACACGAAAGTGGAAAGAACTCTCCGAACGATTGAAGGCCGGATTCGAGAAGGGAGATTCGGTATGACTTTACATCCCCAAGGTCCAGACAGGATTGAGCCGCAAGTTGGCTCACATGTGGCACGGGCCGTTCAGGATCGACGAGGTTCATGACGACTTCCGCGTGAAGCTCAAGGTTGAGGACACAGGATACCGCGTCAACCCGTGGGTACACATCAGTCGCCTTAAACCTCGAGCGCTGTTCCCGAAACGATCTACCGTGGAGCTCGAACTGGATGACGACGACGATTTCGATGCGGCGTTGTTGCCTGAGGACAGCTGGGAGCCGGACGAGTGATGAACATGGAGTATGTGGAACTATGTAGTTAGCAGATGGCGACGCCAAATGCGCGACTAGTTTTGGTGCTTGACAGAGACCCAGTTGCCGCGCAGCTCGTTTGGAGGCAGGAGCATGTCTCGGATCTCATGAGGACGAGCAGCGACGAGGTCGTTGGTGGACCATCCCCGGTCCACTGGAAGCGGGCGGGTTCCGCGCGGTCCAGAATTGCCAACTGCTCCATCATTGTGTATGGCTCGGTGCCGAGGTTTGTCTCCGACCGGTCGAACAGGATCCAGTGACAGAGCTTGGCGGGGTACACCCAAATGCCTGATTCGTACAGGATGGTCTTGGGCGATCCAGACGCTTTCAGCTTGGCGATCAACTTGTTGTAGTCCTTGATGGCCGCGTCATGACGTTTCTTGCGTGCCACTTGGGACCTGGCGGCCTCCACGCTGTCCGCATCGAATGTGACCCAGTGACCTGCGTGCCAGAAAGTCAGCGCGTCCTCCTTCATGTAGGCCACGACCTCGGACAGAACCTCGAGATAGCTATCCGGTAGCGCGCTGCGCTTGTGAAACAGAAGGGGCACGACGCGTCGACGGAACATGCGCCCTCCGGGATTGCTATCCAGAATGACCTCGTACTCGTCGGGTCGGAACCGCGCCTTCAGAGGTTTCGAACCACCATTGTGGTTTGGTGCGTAATCGGGGAACCCGGGAGACTGGTTGACAGCGTTGACCGTACTGGGTGCGAACGTAGTCAGGATCCCCTTGTGACCCCAAGACGTGACGCTCGGACCCGGCTTCTCGATCACCATCAATTCTTCCGGTGTGAGGTCGCCCATGTCCGTGCGGGCCAGGGGCGACTTCTTGCGGTCATCGCTCGGTCGGGCCTTCCTCCTTTTCTTGGCCGAGGGTGCACTAGACACCGAATCCGACTGTGACGACATCGAACTGGTACGACGCTTGGACCTGCGAAGAGGCGACACCGGATCTGGAGTGCTTGACGAATCCCGTAACAGCACCGGCAGCGCACGTAGCTCATCCTCTCTGGCCTCGGCCCGAGCGATCTTGGCTTTCTCTTCCGCACTGGGTTCCCACGTGGCGTCACGACTCTCGCTGTCGCCCTCGTCGTCATCCGGTCCGAGAAGCAAGTCGCTTTCGTCTTGAGTGTGGTCGATCAGGCCCAGCCAGTATTCCGGTGTCTCTTCGTTATCGGCCCACCGTTCCAGTATCGCCTCTGCGTGCAGGTAGTAGATCTACGGGACGTACGTCGTCCAGTACGTGGAGTCCAAGCGGATCCAGAACATCATCCGGACCAACATGCAGGACAACCCGAACGGGAAAAACATGTTGTGAGCCATGGTATCCTGGTCCAGCAGTTTCATGGCAGCGTGATACGTCAATCCGGTGCGCATGACCAACTGGACGTCGGTGCGGAGTTTGCGCCACACGATCGGGAGGTTGGCCAAGGAGGCGCACGCAGTCTTCTCGTCAATCAGGTACTCCTTGCCGACCGGGCGAGCAACGTCACTTGATGCATCCCATGCAATAGGGCGCCACTGCACCTGGTCCGGCACCTCATGTTGACGCTTGGCTGTACCGGATGATGGTTGTGCAGAAGCCTGCTCCTTCGGTCTGGAGTCACCGGTGAGATCCAGAATGGAGACGCGCCTGCCACTTGATTTGGCACCCCCACTTGGTCCGGAGTCGCCATTCGGTCCGGACTCGTCGCCGTTGTCTTTTTCTACGGTGTCGGCCTCGTGACGAAAGCTGAACGGACCGGGCTCCGCGAACATGTCGTCAGCCGAAGTGACGTTGATCAGTGTCTGCCATTCGGACGGCGGAGTCGTACCAAGCTTGTGGCGCTTGAACAGCTCCTCCAGACGACGCCAGTTTCCGGTCCCTTTGGTCTGGTTGCGGTTCAGGAAGTTCATCATTCGGTCCACATCGAAGGCGTGAGACGCGAGAGACTCGACACACTCGTTGGACGTACCGAGCTTGGCCTCCAGAGCTGAGATTTGGTCCCGCAGAGACTGCTTCTCGTTTTCGAGCTCGGTCATCAACTTCTTGAAGTCCGCCCGGTAACGCTCTGTGGTTCTCTCCTTCTCCTCTTTGAGGTGGTCCGTGATGACCTGCCACTGCCCGACCAACTGACCCAACGCGATCTGGAGCTGTGTGTTCTCCTTCTGAGCGGCGAACAGCATGTCAGCCGTACCGGATCCCTGCGTCTCAACTTGGTGCCGCATGAATCGGTACTTGACGAGCATACGCCGCATGATGGTGGTCATACCGAATACCCGTGCAGCCAAGTCACGACACTCGTAGACGGACAGAATGGATGCCATCTCGCGACGCGCAGAGAGAGAATTGAGCAGGGTCTCTAATTCGGTCGGGTTGGGCGAACTGGCCAGGGGACGAACGAAGAACTCGTTGACGTCTTCACGCTCGCCGACCAGCTCATTCAGTTCGGCCAGGTCCGTAGCAGTGAGCCCCTCGATCGACGTCAGCACTTCCTGTCCGCCATACCCGTCGCGGACAAAGCGGTTGCCGCCGATGTGTTCCAGACGCGCGGGGACGCTGACCATACAGAATTGACCATACAGAATGCGCCGTCCGGCTTGTACTCAGGAGGTGGGTCCCACACGGCCGGCGACCGGTTGTCTGCTGGCGCACCGAAGTTGGTCGCTGCCGGATGGCCTGCACCTGCAGGCATGGCGAGGGCCTCCTGCGCGGACAGGATGCGCCCGGAGATGCTGCGCTGCTTGCGGAGCACGCGCTCGGCGAACCCATGACCTTCTTGAATCACTGGAGACTGCCGGCCACCTTCATTGTCCTCGCTCTCGAAGTTGGCGCCCTTGTTGTCGCCCTCGGCGCGCCTGATCGTCGTGGCACCGCTGCTCATCCTCTCGGTGGAGTTGCAGCGTTGATTGACGCCGTCGCTGGACGCACGCTTGTCGCCGGAGCCGCCGGCGCTTCCATCCGAGCCCAAGTTGGCACCCGCGTCACTGCCTCTCCGTGGAGGAGCTAGCGGAAGTTGTGCCGGGCTCGCTGGCTTGCTACCAGGCGTCTCGGCCGTGTCGTTCGCTTCGCCCATGGCACTGATGAGTCGCTCGATGGAGAATGGATTGTGTTTTGAGGCAGACTGCTTCTGCCAGTTGGATTGTGATGTGCGGAGACCCGCACGGAGATGGGACGTTGGATGACATGCGTTCTCGGAAATACTCTCTCAACGGTTTTGCGAATCGGTACGACCCTCCATTCGGAGTGGGAGCCATTGTATATGGGTCTGGTCATGTCCTGTCACCTCGGTGGCAAGATCCTCTGTGAAAGAACCTGAGCAGAGGGGCGGTTGACACGATGTGAAAACAGATTTTTGTCTGCACCCATGTCCGACCCCATGGATACGTGGACCCTTCGGTGAGATGTGATTGGTCGCATGAGATGGAGATCCGGTGGAGACGAGTGTGACGTGTGGATTGTGGATGTGTGTGGAGATTTGGTGGAACCCGGCACTTGCAGCAAGCATGGGCTCACAGGATTGGAGATGCGCTCACCGGATGAGCGCTCATATTCGGTGCGGAGTCACGCATCCTGTCCGTCCGCCGACTTCCCTAACTGCAGGATAGGCCCAAGGCGCGAAAGTGTGGCCAGCGAACGTATCCTGGCCACTGCCTGCATTGGCTCAGTCAAGTTGTCGGACCACCCCACTGAATCGCCCCACCAGACATGATCACACGCACACAAGACCATGTTGGATGAAGCCTTGTGTTGTCGGGACCGGATCGTGGTGTACCCGGTGATGGCGTACCGAATGGAGAAGTGCCACACCGGATGGGGACGGACCGGATCGTTTCATTCGGTCCGGCCCCCGTGCCCACACTGGATGTCGACCCACCAAGAACAAGTCCAGTGTGCGCCGCGTGGGTTCGCACAGCGGCGTCGAACCAGATCTGATGTGACCAAGATCCCCCACGATCAACGGGCGGCACCGAATGAGCCGCACATCCAAGGGAGAGGTCCAGTTCCAAGACGAAGAGACAGTGTACCCAGGTACCTCTGTCATCATCTGATGAGTGTACCCGAAGAAGTCTCGCCGTCAACAAGTCTTCACATACCGAAACCAAGACAAACATGCTGAAGAACTGCCAAGAAGCACACGCATACTCAAGACAAGCGAAGCATAGTGAAACCTACATTAAAGTCAGCGAAGTGATAGAAGATAGCTAGCCAAACGTAAGATGTAAACAGAAACCAATTTGCCGAAGAACACGCGGACGAATCTGTGCTCGGGGCAGAAGTAGCACCCCGACTTTGACGTCTTCAAGAGCGCTCCAGGAGACTGCCTGCGCGAGGTCTAAGCCAGTTTAGGGACGCTTCCAAGGCCTCACTGGTGTAGCGAGCACTGGTGTAGTTGGGACTCAAAGGTACCAAGGCAAAGTCGGCAGTGACTGGGGTTTCGCGCCCCGGAGTGACCTGTGAGAGCTTTATTTTCTATTTGCGTGCTCTAACCGGGCATTCATTTCATATTCCCTACTGTGTATCTTTGGTGGTTGAGGTAGTCACCCCCCCAGACCGAATTGATTGACTACTGTGTGATAGGACTGAATTATATTTTGTATTGTTCCCTCATTCTGTGAGGGTGGTGCGCGTAAGTGAGTGTGCATCCAGGGCTGGCCAGTGCCTTGGGTGACGGCTCCGAAGTTGACTGGTGTATAGACCCCCCCACCCAAGGGTCTCAAAGAATAAGTGGTGTAATGGGCCTACTTTGGCCCACTACTTTAGCTTACACGTGTGCGCGTGTATGTGAGGAAGCGTAGCTTAGTTTAAATTAGAGTTAATTATACTCGGGTCTCCGAGTATAAATTAATCTAAATAAACGAACCAAATAATGTTTTTGGGTTAAAATGAGAACTGCTATTTTTGTTTTATGTTTCTGACTTCCTCTAAATGTAATATTCTAAACTAGGAATCTGCCAACGGCTGGTTGGCAGAATTCCAATGCTATGCATGTCGCTCATTGGCTAAAAGATGCTGCTTTCAGCCAATAGGAATCCTAAGTCTCTATGGACCACCCGTCGTGGTGATCCTAAATGTATGTAGCCTTTGGTGTGTCTACACCAAGGTCGAGAAAGTCTTTCAAACCTCTAACAGACGTCGTGTCTGTTAGAGTTACAAGTGACTGTAGCCACTTGTGCGTGTAACCCTGTTACACCATCCCCCCTCAAGGTTAGATGCGCCGAGTCACGGCACGTCAATAAGGAAATTGACCATTCGTCAATTCTTCACGTTGGGAGAAAGAAAACTCGAGCTCATTCCGCAATGAGCTCGCCTCAGAAGAAGACCGACGCTGCAGCAGAGGGGAAGTCCTCCGCCGGGATAGAGACTCTCTCTATCCCCGAGTACCGCGAGCGTCTTAAAGCAAAGCGTGACGCTCTTGCTACCAAGGCTGCGGCGGGGACAACTCAACCAGAGATTGTCCTCGAAGGTTCTTCTGTAGTCAACGACGCCGTTGACTTCGAGGACGACGACGTGGAGATGGAAGAGGGCGAGGCCTCTTCTAGCAAGCGCAAGGAGTCTATCGACAGCGATAGTCTCGACCCGCATGCCGGGTCGAAACGCCCTCGTGAAGGAGACGACTCGGACGCTTCGAGCTCGAAGCGTTCGCGCGGCGAGAGCGACACTCCGCTCTCTGCTGCTGGGGCTTTGAGCTCCCCGCATTAGGTGGCGCCTTCAAGCTCTCCGCGCGCTACTCAGGCAGCGCGCGATCCGTGGATGCCGTCTGCGTCAGAGATCGCAGACCGTGTGGGCAACACTGTGCCTCCAAACGAAATCCCGCTGTACGTATGCAGCGGTATCCACGACGATGCTGTTGCGGAGGAGCAGCACTGTGATCCGTTAACGAATCAAAGGCGCGACTACTACATCGGGCTCTTCCACGAGCTTCGGAACTTCTCCAGCAAGAAGACCTCTTCTCGCAGCAAAGTGCCTGAGTGGCAGGCACTTTGTCAAAGTTGGAATGCTTTTGTTGAGAACTTCAACAAGAAACCGGCTGCTTACCGCGAGCGGGTTTAGTATGCCCGTGAGCGCTTCGAGACATTCTCGACGCGCGGGCGGCTGGAGCAGCTCCACATATCCTCTGTGGACGTTGGTATTCCATGCGCTGTGCCCGAAGGCCAACAGTGCACGTTGTGTCTTCCGGGTGCGGCGCGCTTGAGCGACCGCGACCTAAACGGGTACACGACGATTCGTGTACCGGCGAGTCTCAGGGATCTCCGTGCCAAGTCCTTGGCACGCGAGAAACGCGATGATCGCGAAACTTCGGGCGCTGCAGGTAATTACAGCGCTCGCGCTACATTCGCGCCGCTAGTGCGTGGTGAGCTTCGTACGCCCTCACCATTTCTGGAACGTCCTGCAGCCGGACGTCCCGTGACTCCCATGTATCTTGGTGGGGCGGAAACCCTCTCAAACGAATACGATAACGAACCGGCTGCCGGTTCGTTTTCGGGATACTATGGTTCACAATACGCTCAACAATCCAGCGTGTTGAGCCGCGGGCGTCGTGGATCGGAGGCGGCGGTGGTGGGAACACGCCCCGGGTATGGTCAACCTGGGGTTGACCTTGGTCCGACGCTCGAGGAGCGGATCGCTGCTGCGGAACAGCATCAGAGCCGGGAGTTCGCCGCTCTGAAGCAGAAGGTGGCGATCCTGAGGGCTCAAGTCGCTCAGGCCTCGCAGACCGCGTCGGACATCTCTGTCGACTTGGGAGGTCGCGTCGCACGCTTGGCCCAGCGCGTTCACGCGCTGGAGTAGAGGTTCGCTCCCGCTGGGGCTTCTGCTTCGGGCCAGCCGAGCTAGGTGGCTCGTGCTGCCGGTATGGCTTCAGCCGCCCGACGTAAAAGGTCGGTTGGAGGCGCATGCTAGATGGAATATCTAGCGTGTAGGCGTTGCCATGCCGTGCCAACACCGTGAACGGCTCGATGAAGCGCGGAGCGAGCTTGCTCGCCCCGAAGTCGGAAACTGCATGTTTAGGCAGGTTTTGAGTAGCTAACAAAACCAATGAACCCTTCTTGAATTCATTAGTGTTGCCCCTACCAACATTGTCTGCGTTCAGCTTCTGTCGGTCGACAGAAGCTGCGATAGCGTCTTGGACAAACCGAATGACGGCTTGTCTGCGCTGCACGAAGTTGATTGCGTCCGAGCTGAACTCGTTCAGCTCGTTTCTAGCAGTAGGCCCGGCCTCTGCGTTCGTCTTCGCGGTGTCTGTTCCCTGCACAGACCCGTTCTTCTTCTTCTTCTTCTTGCTCTTGTCGGCGTCTGTGTCCTGCACAGACGCGTGCTTCTTGTTCTTCTTTCGCGTAGTCGCGGCTGACACTGTGCAAGTGTCAGCGGCATTCTGCGGCTGCTGTGTTGCAGTCGTAGATCCTCCCCCACTTAAGGAAGGAGCCACCATCCCGAGTAGACTCGGGAGGCGTGGGTGCCTGATGGCATTCACGTAGAACGGTGTATGCCCGATCGAGGCATGCACCGAGTTGTTGATGGCGAACTCCACCATCGGCAGGCACTCGCTCCAGTGTTGGAACGAGTGAGCGTAGTTCTTAAGCACGTCTACGAGCACGCGGTTCACGCGCTCGGTTTGCCCGTCCGTCGGCGGATGATCCGCAGTCGACATCGAAAATTGACTCCCAAGAAGTGTAAACACTTCTTGCCAAAGGTGTGCAGTGAAGCGCGGGTCTCGATCCGACACAATGTCGATCGGCATGCCATGGTGTTTGAACACCATGTCAACGAACAGACGTGTGGTCTGTTTCGTAGTCACTTCAGCGGGTACCGCAGCAAGATGTACCATCTTGCTGAAGCGGTCAACAAAGACCACAACGCCCGTGTTCCCCTGGCTGTCCGGGGGAAGACCGAACACGAAGTCCAAAGACATGGACTGCCAACACTCCCGTGGAGTTGGTAATGACTGCAAGGGAGCCTGCGCGAAAGGCGCAGGCTTCACACGTTGACAAACCTCGCAAGCACGGACGTACTTGCGCACCCATTTATACTGGTGGGCTCAGTAGAAGTCTCGCGTGAGAAGAAGGTATGTCTTCTCACGGCCCGGATGTCCCGCAGTCGGTGCATCGTGATACTCGTACATGATTCTGAGTCGCTGGTCATGGTCATTGGGCACGACAACGCGGTCCGCGTTGTTGTCGACTGCACTGTAGAGTAATAACCCGCCGTGCACCCGATAACGGTGTGCACGAGCCCGAAGATGCTTCGGCAGCTTCTGACGAGCTTTGTCAGAACGCGCTGAGCCGTAGGCCAGCAAGAGCTTCGCGTCCGCGTCGTGCGCGAACGCGACCTTCACGTCGTCCAACAGTGACGACGTCGGGGTGCTCGATCGCATGGCGTCAATGGCATTGACGTCGACATCGGTCGTGGCGTAGTCAGGCGACGCGAGAGCGCGTAGGCCACCACATTGAGTCTTCCGGGTTTGTACTCAACCCGGAAGTTATACTCTGCGAAGAATGAGAGCCATCTCACCATCCGTTGCGAGATGTGCGGCAACTTCACAGCCGTCCGCAGCGACGCGTGGTCTGTGTAAACCACGAACGGTTTGCTTCCGAGTAGATACACTCGGAACTTCGCGAGTGCGTACTTCATGGGAAGGAGTTCCTTGCCATGTACCGGGTAGTTGCGCTCAGCTGGCTTCAGCTGACGCGATTGGTAATACACGATCACGGCCCTCGTGATCGTGCTGCATCAACACACATCCGATTGCAAAGTCGGATGCGTCACACACAACGTGGAATGGGCGATCTTGGTCGGCTGCCGCCAAGATCGGCGCCTCAGTCAAGCCCCGCTTGACTGCATCGAAGGCCTACTGACACTCAGCAGTACAAACCCACTCGGCGTCTTTCTTCAGGAGCTGTGACAGTGGGTGTATCATGCCCGCGTAGTCCTTCACGTACTTGCACAAGTATGTGGCCAAACCAAGGAACTGCCGCAGTTCCTTGACGTTCGACGGCGTCGGCCACTCATTGATCACTCTGACCTTCTCAGGGTCAGGGCGGACACCGTTCTTCCTGACGAGACACCCGAGCACGGGTATCTCGCTCGCCCCGAAGATGCACTTCTTCAGGTTCGCATAGCGCTTGTGCTTGCGCATGAGCGCAAGCAGCTTCCGGAGATGCACCTTGTGTATCTCAACATTGCTCATCCCGTCCGCAGCCCGGCTGTGGACGAACACATCGCCGAAGTAGCTCGGTGCGAAGTCGCGCACCGAGCGCAACAAGTGCGTTACGTACTTGTTGAAGGTCGCAGGAGCGTTCTTCAGACCCTGCGGCATCACTAGCCACTCCGAGAGCATGCCGCTCGGCGTGCTCACAGCCGTGATAGGGATGTCGCTCTCACGCATGAGGATCTGATAGAATCCATCGCGCAGATCATGAGCACTGTAGACAGTGCTCCTGGCCATCGAATCGATGATGACATCTTTTCGCGGTAGCGGTGTCTGCGCCGGTATCGTCGCATCGTTCAGCTTGTTATACGCATGAACGATGCGCCAGCCGCCCTGTGGCTTCTTGACGCAGAACGTCGGAGCACTGTGCGGGGATTTCGATTCCCGCACTTGTCCAGCTTTGCGACGACTTTCGAAGAAGTCGTCGATCGCTTTGACCTGCACTCGCGGCAGTGGCCACTGCCGCGTGACACAGTACTTCGTGCCCGGCACGAGATCAATCTCGTGCTGGATTCCCTTGTCCTGCGGAAGCTCCGCAGGAATCTCTTCCGGAAGTACGTCCGCGTACTCCCGTAAGATCTCGTAGTAGGGACTCGTCTTCAACGAGTCCCAGCTCTGCTTTTCAAAGCGCTCCTTCTTCGTCTTCGCACTGAGAGTGTCCTCGCTCTCAGTGGTGCTCTCCATGAAGAACTGCCTCAGTTCTTCATTCTCGCTCTTCGTTCTCTCGGCGTCCGAGAGAATGCATATCTGCTCGATGCGTCAATCGTGCAAGCCACGTGCGAAGCGCTTCCAGCTCATGACTGGAAGCGAAGTCAACTCCGACGCATGCGTCGGAGGGTTAGCGAGAGTCATCTCCCTGTACCGGAACCCGGCACTGGTACGCGTCAAGACGTTCAACGTCTCGACGTCCGGCTTCTCAGCCTCCGTCTGCCCGGCAGACATTTCTGGTTGCGTCTCGGCCCCGGGCCGAGACTTGCGCAGCGATCTTCGCATGCGCCGTCTTCTTGTCCGGCTCCGCATGACTCTTGACCTCGTCCAGGCCCAGCCGTGGACGGGTGTTCTTCTTCAGTACCGCCGGCGGGTTCATCCCGCGGGCGAGCGACTTCAAGCCCGGCTTGGTCGCCCGGCGCTTCATCGTGCAGCCCGGGTGCACGACAGCATGCAAGTTTTTCCGGTGCGGGACGTTTGCAACCGTCCGGACCGCCTGCAGCGTCGGCTCCCGGAGCCGACACGCCATCTTCACATCGACGCCATCTTCATCTCGATGCCTGTTATTGGCGGAGCCCTCCATTACGGAGGGTGCGTCGGCTCCCCGAGCCGACGAATCAAATTCGTCCAAGCTATCGACTGCCGGAGTCGACGGCGTTACGTCGCCTTGGCTCTTATTATTGGCCAGACCTGATCCAATCAGATTCGCGTCAGCCTCCACGGCTGAGGCGTGTGACTCGCCTGCGTCATCCGTGCCCCTTGAGGCCGGAGACTCTTCCTGATTCGCTGAAAAGCGGGTGTCGACCTCCGAGGTCAACACATTTCCTTCATTAGCTGTCGGCGGCAACGCCGACGCTAGCAGCTCTTGCGCGCGTACACGCGCGCGCCCAGGGCGCTCCGGGACAGTGGCATTAGGCGCTGTCTCGAGTGGGGAGTCGCGCGCACCTGTCGGTGCGTGCGTAGCGGCAACAGGGCCATCGCTCACTGTTCCGCTGTCGCGACCGAAGCGCACGAGAGTGCGCTTCTCCTAATCGATGACCGGATCATGCCGGGCAAGCCACGGCATGCCCAATACAATGTCAAACTTATCGTCCAGATCCAGGACGATAAAGGTCTCGACAAACTCTTGATCTTCATACGTGAAACGCACGCGTACCATGCGCTTCTCGGTCTTCACGACGGCACCCGTTGCCAGTCGTACTTCCAACATACTTCGAGGTATCTTTAAGTCCTCGAAGTCAAGCCTTGATAGACTTCGCAGTCGAACAAAGTTCTTCGACGCGCCAGAATCTACCAAAGCACGGAGAGAGCTGCTTGCTCTCATCGAGTTCACGTTCAGGATGACAAGGTCAGGCTTGTCATCTTGGTTCTTGCAGCGAGAATGAATCTCACTGGGGGCTGCAGTCCTCAGTGTCGCGTGTCCAAGGTCGACACGCGGAACTGCATTACCAGTAGGGCGCCCCCGCGCCTACTGGCGTCCAGCGTTTTTTGTTTGGTTGCGACGGTGCCCGGCACCGCCGCGATAGCCACCCTGCTGGTGCACGGGGGCCGTGCACTCCCGAGCAAAGTGACCGACTCTACCGCAACGGTAGCATCGCACATTGTTTCCCTGCGACTGCTGGAGTCCAGCAGTTGCAGCACTCGAGACGTCAATGGGTTCTGGGCCTCCCGTCCTCACTACCGGGCGTGGCTGTGGCCTCGGCACATGTGCATGCAGCTTAGCCTGCCGCAGGCTAAACTCCTCCTGCATTGCAAGGGTAATTGCAGCTGCGAAAGTACTCGGGTACTCACGGAAGAGATAGGTCTTCACAGGCCCATCTCTCAGTCCATTTATGAACGTGACGACCTTGGTCGCCTCATCGATCGGATTGGTCGCGATGTTCGAGACCAAGTACCGTGCTCTCTGAGCGTAAGCATGAACGTCATGCTTGCCCTGCTGCAGGTCGAGGAACTCCGCCCTCGACCGGAACTCGTTTTGCGGTGACTCAAACGCTTGTCTGAGCTCCTCCTTGAAACCCTCGTACGTGCTAAAGCACGTAGGATCCGAGAGTCGGCGTCCATATGCCCAACTTCTAGCACGTCCGCCAAGACATGACATGGCGAACGCAACCTTCGACAACGGGTCGATGATATGTCGAGCCGCAATGGCAGTGTCGAGTTCGACAAGCCAACGGAGGAGAGGTTCACCCTCTCTTCCGACATAGTTACTCACATTGAGCTTTAGCGATTGCGCGCGTGGTGTCGTCCCGGACGACACCGCGGTAGTAGGAGCAACATCGCGTTGCTCCTTCAGGATGAAACCCAGAGCAACACCGTGTTGCTCTGTCGGCGTTAGCGTACGCAGCATCATAGCTACAGCCGCCTCACCAATGACTGTTGACAGTCGTTGGAGGGCCTCCCACTCTGGATCCGACAGGTGGGGACAGTCAGCGCGTGCAACGTAAGTTGCAGGCGTAGTGGAGCTTTCCATGGGCACCTCTGTATCCATGGGAAGGTTCTCAGTTCCGCGTTCGTGCGGTGACGTACGAACTCAGGTAGTCGGTCGTTGGACGGACTACAATGTGATACCAGGTGTAATGGGCCTACTTTGGCTAACTACTTTAGCTTACACGTGTGCGCACGTGTACGAGGAAGCGTAGCGTAGTTTAAATTAGAGTTAATTATACTCGGGCCTCCGAGTATAGATTAATCTAAATAAACGAACCAAATAATGTTTTTGGGTTAAAATGAGAACTGCTATTTTTGTTTTATGTTTCTGACTTCCTCTAAATGTAATATTCTAAACTAGGAATCTGCCAACGGCTGGTTGGCAGAATTCCAATGCTATGCATGTCGCTCATTGGCTAAAAGATGCTGCTTTCAGCCAATAGGAATCCTAAGTCTCTATGGACCACCCGTCGTGGTGATCCTAAATGTATGTAGCCTTTGGTGTGTCTACACCAAGGTCGAGAAAGTCTTTCAAACCTCTAACAGACGTCGTGTCTGTTAGAGTTACAAGTGCCTGTAGCCACTTGTGCGTGTAACCCTGTTACAAGTGGTGGCTGTATATTTTGTGACGTTCAGCTCGGCATTGTATTTCTGTGTGTTGGTTATTCTGAATTACGGATCTGACTGTGGTCCCTTTCATTCGGTCTGACCTTCTGTTGATTCGGTGTGGTTCATCCCAGGAACACACCCAGCAGACTTTATTCTGTATCGCAACAACTCAACTCGGTAAAATCCGGTCCGCCAAAGGTAAACGATACCTATAGGGGTTGACACAAGGACACACGCCAAACACCGGACCGCATTAGTGCGATTCGGTGCGTCCAAGCGGTTCCAGGCCCGGGTCATTTAGTGTCCCGTGGGCTGCTTATCGCGTGGACAATCTCTGGTACTCCGAACCCGAATTCATTCGGTCCAGCATAGTGCGCTATACACCCTGGACGATAAAGGCGTTCACCCGCCTCGCCTCAACGAATAGACCTTTGTAAGGCAATACACCTACGTAAACGTTCGATTAACAATTCAAACCCATAGTCTCTAACATGAGCGATCGGATCCTGCGATACTTTGTAATAAAACTCGTGTAAATCAGCCGATTTGTGTTTTTGATAAAAAAAATATTAGATTTATAAGACCCTTACACTTGAAATTTGTATTGGCTCGATATCTACTTTTCTGTGGACCACATATTTGAAGCCCCGAATTAATCCCTATTGGGTTTCTTGTACTATAGAGTAGCACTACCAGGATAATCCAGTAGGTATGTACTGAGTTGTCCCCCACTGATGTGTCAATCGAATCTACTGAGCCAGTAAATATTTTTTTCCAGTTTACATAGTTCATGTTGCGAACTTAGCTAGTATGCAACCCTGGATAACACAGTGATATTGACTGTACGCTGATGTGTAACGGGGTAAGAGATACCGTCACTAGCGTATACTGTAGATAAGAGGAAGCTTGCAATAATAAGCTCAAGTCTTGTCTTTAGGGTAAAATCAACTCTGTTTATGTATGGGTCGGGGACGGAGTCCCCCTACCCCTTGTGAACCACTCAAATCTAAGTCTGCACCTGATTGGATGAAATGGGTCTGGCTCCCCACTTTCAACCAATCAGAACATGACAGCAGGTCACACGCTAGCCGTGTGACTGCACCTAATTTTGTGTATGTACCTATGTAACTTCTACCTACGTATAAATGGGCCCTTTACATTGGCACTTTACGATGCCATTGCGGCATCTCCATAGTGGCTCGATTTTCCCGTCGCCGTAGTGTTTGAGACTAGTTGTTAGATGTAGGAGAGGTAAGCGTGCCTCGAAATCACTACTATTTCCAATATCCGCAGCCGACCTTCGTACAAGTAAACTATGCAAGAGTGCAACGTTGATTAGGAATGATACTGTATAAAGATGCAGCTCTTGGTGGCCACGCCGCCTACAAAGCGTCTGCAAATACTGTGTGCATGCGGAGCAGACTCGAGAAGGCTACTACATGTAGACCATGAAACGGAAACTGCACGCGCTGCTGCTCGTGCTAACACTTCAGATGCAGAACGGTCATTCAATTGCTACATCAAAATTTACTAGATGTAAGCATCCAATCGAACATTACACAATAACGATTTAGACGAGTGGGGAATGCAGGCAAAGCCCACATTAAACGACCCTCCTCCACTTGGCCCGATAAGGACTGGATATCATTGACACCGCTTTGTGCCACTATGCAGCCGCTGCAACAGAGAAATTGACCGAGCTAGGGGTGGTTTAACTGCAGCGTGCTGGTTGTTTCCGCACGCGAGAGTTAGGTCGTCACAGTGCTGATCTTCAGCCAAGGTTCGTTAGGCCGTTGGTACCGAACCTTCCGATACCCCTCCGGCGCAGTATTTCCCGATACTACGAGATCGAAACAACAAGAAGAACGCAGCAAGACGCCGAGGCAGACAACGCAGTATGCGATAGGTGCGCACACAGAGAGGTATCGTTGAGCCGCAGATGTCATCTCCCGTTCTCGGTGATGGAGGCTCTCCGCACTGCTCACCCGCCTGTGCGCCAGCAGGTGGGCGCCACCACTTTGTCTACAAGGTGCACAGCGATAGCTTGGGGGAACATTGATGTCGGACTGGGGATGCTAACAAATTATTGATGTCGCCAGGGCCTTGGGCCCTCCTTCAAGCCGTTCTTGACCTACACGGCGCTGTACATGGAAAAATGGCCCTTGTCTGAGCTGCCAGACATGCGGAAGGTGCGCCCTCCTCTCCACCGCCCTAACAAACTTCTACTAGCGTACGTCTGCTATTTTGCTTGCCCCAAATGGGTGTGGGGAGCGCTGGTAGAGCCCGGTGCTCCGTTTTATGTAGCTCACTACATCACTACAATCCGTCGTGCTGATGTATGCGATTAACGTGGTTTACCAATTCATGACCCGCCAGCAGCACCTCATGCGAAATCGTCGATGACGACACCAATATTAGAGCAGCGATGCTACAACGCTAGCATTCATACAAGCAGTCGGTACGCTTAATTTTGAGGGTCCTCGCACCAATTTATGAGCAAATATGAGCAAGCAACAGCGAATCAAACAAAGCGGAAATTTATTTTTTTATGACGCACTGACCAGATGTTGGACCGACGCGATCCCATACAAAATCTCATCCCAAACTCAAACCGCGCTCTCGATGATGAACAGCGGCTCGACTACAGGCACTTCGGCGCCATTGTTGTCACGCGCTTGGAGTGCAGCTCCTGCACCATTGCATGTCGAACCAGACGACGCTGCATTGCAGCGATCCATGTCACTAGATCGGCTTCACACTCGGGAGGCAGCAGGGGGGCAGGTCCGGGCCGTTGGCGCTCAATAGATCGACCTTCGATGCGCGCGGCGACTTTGCGCTTTAGTGTTGACAACGACACTGGTGACGAGTCGGCCACGGCTGCGAGCTTCTCTCCTGCGTGGACGCGGTCGATAGCTTCTTCTAGCTGCTTGTCTGTGAAGGCCGTCTTCATCTTACGCTCGACTCGATATCTGACGGGATCAGCGTAAGGAAAAGTGAGGGCCAAGATCTGGTTAAAAAAGTATTGAGCCAATCAGAGCAATATTAGTCCAAATAAGAAGATTGGATTGGATAATAGTCGCTTTAGTCCATGAACTGGTCAGAGGTCATGAAATGGTAAACCACGATACTTTAAGAATTACCCCATGTCGGTATGCCAAGGGTTCATCTACATTAACTACAACAGCTCTAGCCCATCCATTACGACCGGTGCGTCAGCGGGAATAATCAATGCTACCTGTATTGAGGGATTTTCTACGAATATGAGCTTCGGTAAATCCTTGCCCATTTTTGTATAACACTAATAGCTACGCATCAAGTACGACCCATCTAGGCCCTACAGGCTTGACCGCCGTGCGCAGCTGGTCTCGTTCATCACGGTAGCGGTTGGTCTCAGGCACCAGGTATGCGATCCATTGGGGAGAGTCAGCCGAAATAGCGTGAATGGCACTCCGGTATGCTGTATTCCAGTGCGGCGAATCACTAGCAAGCGCGTCCAGTGTATTACCCAGCTATCGGCCGACCTAATTTAGAGTCAATCGAAGGATCGGGCTTGGAGGATCACGGTCGGTCGTCATCATCTGGTGTTGACAAATCCACGAGAATCCCCACATGTTTCGACGTTGAGATGCAATGTACTGTTTCCGATTTTATTCCGAATTTATTCGGCGCACACGCATGCCCCTGGGGCAATTTGTGGAACTTTGGCGCTTCCAGACTAGCGACGACTATTGCACCAACAAGGCTATTAACCTTTAGCATGTGGACCAGTATTGCGCTACGTACATACATCGGGACCAATCACGCAGATTGCCTCTGAAGGCATCAGCGTCCACGTGTCCCCCGATGTCAATCTATCACAGCGATATTGTTGCGTGGAGAATCATTCATCTGCTTCCCGGTATTAAAATGTGCACATCACAAACATTCGACGTGAACAAGATGCCTGCAGGCGTTTTGTCGTGGACTCTAACATTCTCGAAATTGGGACTGAAATCATTGTTAGACCGTTTGGGTTTGTTGCCAAAGGTGACAAGGACCCTAACATATCTGGAAGAACAATACACGATCTGTCCTGTCCAAAAGCATATTCGGTGAACGACGCAACCGAAACGGACGACAAGCCAGCTCTGACATGCCAACCTTGCACCTCGGTCGTCCGACAGGTGCTTTCCATAGCCGAAGAATCTAACCCACTTCAGCTGACAACCCTCATGGACGGCGACGTTGCCGAGGCTGCCCGCAAGGTGGGTATCCACGCGGGTAGTGTCTGTCGCATACCAGAAGCTAAAGCTCTCGTTCTCGACCTATTTGCTCTGTTTGGATGGACCTTGTCCCCGGCAGAATACGATTTCTAGGGCGGAGCGATTTCGGATGTACATGGTTCAACACTGTGAACCTACACCAGACAACCATTGTAAACCTACCATTGGGTTGTCATGATCGTCAACACCGTAAACGCATATCCCGATGTGTGCGAAGAAGCCGAGCGCTCGCTTCGTCACACAATGATAGCAATCTCGGGCCCGATGTCTATCAACGAAGAAAAAATTACGGGCTGGCACCAACGATTGAAGGTGTTGGGTCTTGTGCACCGACAGTCTCGATGCCCGAGTAAAAGGTCTTAAAGGCTCGGACTCGAGTGATACAAGCTCTGTAATCACGATCCCTGACGCAAACGGAGTATCGCTCCCTGCGTCACGTCGCCACTTGCATCCGCCCCGCCAGGATATTCCTGCAACGACTGCGTAGTGCTGAATTCGGGTCGTGCCGCCTACACCGAGTCCACATCTCGTGTTCGATGGCGGGCGATCTAGCATGATGGGTTAGTATACTCGACTCGGGAAACCTCAATGGCGTTCCGTTACAAACCTTCGGCGACTTTCCACCGGCCGGTCTCGATATGTTCGTGGATGCTTCAAATCACAGTCTGTGCGCGGCCGACGTATCAAGACACAAGCTGCTCACGTACGAGTTTTTACCTGGGGTACGCCAGCTGATTTCCAACGCCTTGATATCAATGTTTGTGAGCTCGCGTCTCTTACTTTCGCCGTTTGCTTGTGGTTACCCGAGTAGAAGCGGCCAATAACTTTATCGCCAACGCACATCGGCTTCATCATCGTTAACATATCTGCTACCTCGTGACAACCCAAGTTTCCAAGTCGAAATCCTCGGACACAAACGGTTCTCAGATTACTAGCGCTGTGGGAAGTGGAGTTCAACCTGCGTTTTTCATCACGACACGTCACTGGACAGGAGAACACACTAATAGACCTGGGGCCCCGCATCTCGCAAGACCGAACAACTACTAGCCGTTTTTATTCACTCACATTTTCTTGGCCTGAAACACATACCATAGATTCCTTGACCACGTTTAAAGAGATCTGGCGCAACATCTCCGGAACAACTCCGTAGTGCCGGCAATATTCGCCAAATACCGCTGGGCCTTAGACCATTTTCAGTTCCTTCAAGGCGGTCTATTACATCCCCGTTAAGAGACATGGTATTATCTAAGCGTCCCTTCACACCCCTCAGCAGCTTCATTTGTACGACGTGGTGAGTGTTCATCAGCGCTATGATCTGGGTATGGTGCATGATTGTTGTCGTGACAATGCTAGCATTTGACGCACCATCTGTTTCCGTGCGTGCTTTAGCCGCTCGTGATGCCGGTCTTATTCATTTTGTAGCTCGTTCGACATCTCGCTTCTATCCCCTCGTATTTTCCTGGCTCATGATATCTTCGAATGAGAAGTTGCTCGCTATCCGCGCGTCTCTTCGCTAGCCTTCGTCGCAGAAACGACCACCACGAGTGGTGTAGAGCAACAGGATGATTTTACTTACCTTATTTTCCATGCATGCGTCAACGAATTCGGGTCTGGTTGATGCGGCGGAGATGAACCCTATGCAGACCATGTAGCAGCATACCGAACGGTGCACTTGTTTGGTCAGTTCAAATAGAGTGCTTTAACACGTATTTCTTGTTCTTTTTAGACAAAACCTCACAGCTTGAACAAGCCAATCACTATTTGAACTGAAAATAGCGATTTCGCACTTGGTGAACCCATTACAGTGGAAGTTTAAGTTTTTGTTGAACGCCCAGTCCGTTAAACCATTCATGGCGGAATCTATTTAAACAGGTCTAATGTAGGTATGGCCGTTTTGGTCCGCAGGACCAAACCAGGATCGAAATAAAATTAGCCTCCAAATGGGACCAAAAAGAAAACAGGTTTGTTAACTCTGTAATTAATTATACAAATGGAGATTAATTTTATTATATATTAGTGTGAATTTTGTATGAACATCTACACTGAGTTCTCGTTTAACCTGCTGTCAACGGTTAACTGCCAGCCATGTTACGGATAACCCGGCTTGTATGTCGCACGACTCTAGCTACCCTGGCGGTCGTCTAACTTCACGTATGCTTCTTGCGACCACACCGATGCTCGCCCTCCATGAACATCCCTGTCACAACGAGTTGAAATTGCCGGGTCACCGTGAGTTAAAGTTGCCCGACCGCCGCGAGTTGAAGTAAACATTCCATACATCGACTGGAAACATGTTGATCTATGTGCGAACGTACACCCAACCCGCGGACTACGCAAGTCCTTCGGTGTGACAGCGAGACATAATCAACTCCGAGACATAGTTGGTTCCGTGGGGGGGGGCGGACAGGTACGACCACGGTTAGCATGTCCAGCACGCACCCTTTGTGAAGGGAACAATCCCAAGCCGGGACATCCCATCATATAGAATCTTCATCTTGTTTATCAGTATGTGTGTTGTACACAAACCTTTCACACCTGCTTAACATTTCTAGCAGGGTTAACATGAATGGCTCCGAGGAGAGGCCCCGGAGCCGACACCGGAGCCGACACCGGAGCCGACACCGGAGCCGACACTAAGCTCTATCAATCACAACTTCTTTTTCTACCTCTTCCTCATGTTTCCTTTCTTCCATGTGCTCAAGAATCTCCCCGCAACAGGTTATGAGCCCAACGCAAGCCTCGCCCGCCAACGACCGCGACTTCCCTCGCCTGAACGGCAAGAATTTCGTCATCTGGAAGACCCGTGTCACCGCAGCTCTCGACGGCAAGAACCTCCTCGGCTTCGTCACTCAAGCAGACTACGCTGGGGACTCGGACGTCGACCTCGGCGAAGGCGAATAACTCAACCAGGCCTGTCATCCGGACTTCCACGGTGTGGCCAAGCCCGACTCGCCGCAAGACTCCTCGTCAAGTGTGTCCTCTGATGGGAGCTCGGATGATTCCGCCGGAGACGACGGCGATGTGGACATGGAGAAGGAAAAACCTCCCGTGCTCCTGTAATTCACTGGCCAGAAGAAGCAGGAGTTGGACCAAGCTGAGAAGCTGAAGGCCAAGAGCCGACAGCTGAGCGCCAAGAAGCTACGCCACATGGAAGCGAAAGCCGATGTGTTCCTGATCAAGACCATCGACGGCCAACACGTCCTCATGGTCAAGCCTACAGCGTATGAGATCTATCAGACTCTCTGTAGCAAGTACGAGGATGCAGCCATCCACGGCGACCCGTACTTCATCCACTCGTACCTGATGGCACTGAACTACAAGGAAGGAAGCAACCTCACTTCATTCGTCTACGGCCTGGAGGAAGCAATGACGGCAGCCGCTAATTCAACCAACAGCGTGCTCAGCGACGAGCAGAAATCGCTCTACCTGTATCATTCTCTGCCGACGGACTGGAAGCCCAACCTAGCAGTCTGGAAGGGCAGCAAGAAGTACATTCCGTACGCCGACCTCAAGCGCAACATCGAGACCAAGGTCCAGAACGAACTTGCGCAATCGCTACGTTCTCAAGCAGGGGACCCCAGAATCCCAGGAGACCCGTGCTGAAACAGCCATGCCAGCCTCAGCACTTGAGCAAGTGCTCGTGGCGGCTCCACCCAAGGAGGATACAGCGCTGGCGGCATCGCTCAAGTGCAGCTACTGCCATCGAGACAACTACGACACAGTGGAGTGCTTTGTGCTGCAACGCCACCTCCACCACGGACATGTCAAGGCCGGCACGGTACTACCAGCCAATTTTAAGCTGAAGCCACCCCAGGAACTGCGGTCGCAACAACAGCAACACCAGCGACAGCAAAAACGTCGCAGCGCCAACACCCCTACAAGGGCAACTACAATGGCAACAGCGGAAACCAGTCTCGCAATAACAACCGCGAGCCACGCAATAGAAACCGCAACGGCAATGGCAGGTCCCAAGGACGCAACAAGTACCATGGACGCCGCAACCGTGACGATGAGGACAACAGCGACTACGGCATCATCGCCATCACGACACTGGACCTCAGCCAAGAAACCGAAGCGGTGAGCCTCACTGCTCATGAGTCTGACCATGATCCCATGTGGACTGTCGACTCTGGCTGTACCCGTCATGTCACCTCGAGCTCGAAGTGGTTCAAAACACTCAAGCCAATGGCGGGAAAGGCCATCACGGTCGGTGGAAACCACCAAATTCCAATCAAGGGAGCTGGTGATGTGGAGCTGAAGATCAACGACACCAAGGGAAAGGAGCGGATCATTGTTCTCAATGACGTGCTGTATGCACCGGAGCTGACGTTTAACCTGCTCTCCGTCCGCCAAGCGGTTGGAAATGACTTCAAGATCAACTTCCCCAACGCCAAGAAGTGCGCACTGTTCTTCGCCCACCGCATCAAGTTTGAAGCCAAGACTGGAGACGGCAAGTCCCTCTACCAGTTCCAAGCCAAACCAACGAACTCTGAGGAAGGAGCCCATGTGGCCGCCTCAGGTAAGTTTGACAATGTTCTGTTATGGCACAAACGAATGGGCCATCCTAACTTCCGCATTATGCAGGATCTGGCTAAGGCGAACACCGTCACGGACATGGGACAGTCGAACGTCGAACCAAAGCAAGACTACTTCTGCTCGTCCTGCACTTACGCTAAGTCCCACCGTAACCCATTCAATAAACGTACCGTTGAAAGGGCGAAATTTCCTCTTGAAAAATTGCACACTGACATGGCAGGACCCCTGCCAGTCCCAACACTCTCAGGATGTCAACATTTCCTGATCTTCATTGACGACTACACTCGTTACATGTTCATTTACATCATTAAATAAAAGTCAGATCTGTACGAGTCCTACGAGGACTTTAGGAAGAAAGCCCAGAACATTTTCCGTGCCGAAGTGGGTGAAATCCACTACCACGAGAACCTGCATGACGACGAAGTCAAATAGTTGCAAAGTGACAATGCCCGAGAATACGAGAAACTGGGTCGTATCATCTTTAAGAAATATAATACCCATGCTCAGTTCACTAACGCTTACACTCCACAACAAAATGGAGTGGCAGAGAGGCGCATGCGCACTCTACTTGAGCGCAGAATAGCGTTCCTCATTGATGGCAACCGGCCGCAGGTACTGTGGGGGGAATGCATCAAACACGTTGCCAACCTACTCAATATCGCACCTAGCTCTGTGACGCACAATATCACACCTCATGAAAAGTGGTTTAAGAAACAACCATCCGCTCACTACATTAAGGTGTTCGGCTGCACGGCTTACGCCCACTTCCGGAACTTTACCGAAACAAACTTGAGGCCAGAGCTCGCAAGTGCATGTACCTGGGCCTCCCATCCAACAAAAAAGGATACAGACTCCTTGACACCCAAGAGAACCGCATTATATACAGCAGAGATGTCACTTTCCGGGAACATGAATCCCCTCAACTGGAGTTTCTCAATCCAACCACCGCCCCGAATGTGCTCAACCCGACAACTGAACGGGCACCCATTCTACCAACACCACATGCGCTACCACCACTTTCTGCCATGCTAAAACGAACTGCTGACGCACTCACGGCGGAAACAACCACGACCTATTTCAAGAAATCGAAAATCGCTGATCTTGATGCAGCAATTGATGCAACAAAGACACTACTTAACGATAAAGAGGACCAGGAAGAACGCAAAGCGCACCTCTCGCATATCTACGCATTGTTGGCCATCAGGCATATTTCAGAACCAAAGCCCTATTCTGCTGCAATGAACCTGCCTGAAGCCCGCCACTGGAAGGCGGCTGCCCAATCGGAATACAAGTCCTTAAAAGACAATAACAGTTGGATTCTTACAGCTCTCCCAAAAGGAAGGAAAGCACTCCTCTGTCGATGGTTGTTTGTCGTCAAATACAAAGGCAATGGCACCATCGATCGCTATAAAGCACGCCTTGTCATTAAAGGCTTCCCCCAAAGGCATGGCATTGACTACGATGGGATCTTCTCACCCGTCATCCGCATGGAAGTCTTACGCCTTCTCTTGACGACCGCCGCACTACTTGACCTAGAAATCCACCAAATGGATGTCAAGACAGCGTTTCTTAATGGATATCTAGATGAAGAAATTTACATGGAACAACCTGAAGGTTTCACCGTCCGAGGCAAAGAACATCTCGTGTGCAAACTGCTCAAGAGCCTTGACGGCCTAAAGCAACCACCCCGCATCTGGTACCTCACGCTGTGTGCATTTCTCAAAACCATGAAGTTCCGTAAGCTGATTAAAGATCAGTGTGTCTTCATCGGAGAAATTGACGGTCAGACATGCTATGTCTTGGTCTATGTCGATGACCTCCTCATTATTGCACCGACGACTTGCATCATCAACCACGTTAAAGACGCGCTCAAGAAGCGCTTTAAAATGTATGATCTTGGTGAAGCCCAGTACCTTTTGGGTTGTTCGTGATCGCAAAAACAGATCCATCTTCCTCCACCAAGAGAAGTACGCACCAAAGTACTGGACCGCTTCAACCACCTCGATGCACATCCAGTAGCAACTCCCACGGACAAGAGCATCAAGCTTTGCCTGGATATGTGCCCCAAAACAGACTCTGAAAAGAACGAGATGAAAGCGATCCCGTACAGAGAGGCAGTCGGTAGCTTCATGTACTTGATGATGGGAACTCGACCTGACCTGGCATACTTTCTGAGAGAAGTCAGCCAATTCCTAGCCAACCCTGGTAAGGCCCCCTGGAATGCTGTTAAGAGAGGCCTTAGATACCTCAACGGTACTCGCAAACTGGGTATTACCCTCGGAGGAATCCAAAACGTGAAGCCGTACAACCTGCAACACTATCTTACGGCGTATTCCGACGCAGACTATGTTAACTGCCTAGACACTAGACGATCTGTTGGAGGCTACATCACATACATGTGTGGCAGCCCGATCTCCTGGCAATCTAGAAAGCATCACACAGTCGTGCTCTCCACTACGGAGGCAGAATACATAGCCCTGTGCCACTGCATGAATACATAGGCCTGTGCCACTGCATGCAGGAACTCATATCCCGGAACTTACTGTTGTTGGAACTGAACCACAAAAGGCCACATGCTATGCTATCACAATATATGAGGACAACCAAAGCTGAATTAAACTCTCATACAACCCAGAACTACATGGTAGAAACAAGCATATTCACATTCGCTATTGTTTTGGGCAAGAGAAAGTAGACAGAAAAAAATTTGAAGTGAAATACTGCAACACCAAAGAAATGTAGCAGATATCTTCACAAAGTCTCTATCAAAGCCCACATTTCTTAAACTAAGAGAGTCACTATGTAACCTGAAGACGAAGAGGTAAAATACAATAAATACCACGCTCTTGACAAATAACCAAGCCAAAACTTCCAATACTAAGAATATTAAACATTTAACACACAAACACACGAGTAATGCAATACATTACGCCTTGAGTTACTCGCATACTAAATAGCAGTCAACAGTATCTTCATAATCAAACCCTATAAATCAAATAAAACTAACCCAAAAGTCAACAATTTTCAACATCACTGTCAAAACTTATAAAATGATTTTTATACAAGCATATTTGTACTCAATAAGTCCCTACAAGTCATCTTACATGACAAATACACAGTACAAGACAAAAGAGACAATAAAACGACCAAAACAACACTAACGAAAATTCATTGTTAACTTAAGAGACCTCGACTTCTTCATTTTCTTTGTCTTCGCACGAGGAATGTCCTCAATAGAGTACACTCCATCAATGTGCTCGAAGTACGAGCTGAGCTTACGCTCATCGTTAGCAAAGTACATGTAGTTATCAGACTCTATGAATAAATGTTTCTTTCCTACGTTGGCACGCGCGATACAATGCCAGGTACCCTCTTGCTGGCCTGGACGACGGCCGATGATCAGCAGGGCTGGCTTCCGGGACCGGGCGATGCGCCGTGCGCGGTCATCTTGACCGCAGTTGAGCTTCCTGTTTAGGTACAGGAGCTGTTTCCTGCACTTTTCAGCGCCAACTGCATAGCGTGCGTGGTGTAGGCGCCGTCGCGTAGATGTCCGTGGTCCTCGTTGGGGCGCTCCATCTTGAGCTTCAGTAGGATAGGCCTCATCGACTTGGCCGTCAAAAAGTCCCGGCGCTGAAGAGCATTGTTAACCGAGAAAAGCCCACAAAAGGATACCCGCTCGGGCAGGGCCTCTTGGTTTTGGCAGAGGACAGAGGTGCGAAGAGAACGAGGCATCTAAACCATAACGTATCAAAAAGTTAGCTTCAAATTAAAATACAATATTACGTCAAATATTGCAAATCAATTCAGTACAACAACGACCCCACACACTGTGTTGACATTTTCGGTATACAGCATTGCTGCTGCAACCTAGCTCTGCTGCGGCGCCGGCCAGGGCCAACAGGGAGCGTGCAGTATGTATCATGATTTTCGAAGAGCGCACATGCGTGAAAATGCATAATATGCATGTAGCTTACCGTTGAAAGTTGCAGGACTTAGAAAGTTTGACAATGACAGGCTAACTGGGTAAAGCCATCGACAAATGCAGTTCTATCTAGACATTGATGTGGCAGCTACAAATGTATGCATAGTGCCTACTGAGATACTTATGCGCGGCAGTGTAAGAGTGAGATAATGTACTCGCTAACCATAGTCGCATACAGGCAATTGTAAAACGACTGAGACTGTGGAGTCATATACTAGCGCTTAAAATTTGCCCTGTAGCAACAACCGCAAAATTTAATGCATGGAGCAGCGTGAGAAATGACCAAACTCCATGATAATACATTGAGAAGTAGGAAGTTGTCAAGGACTACAAAAGGACAAGCCTCAGCAAAAGGCGTCCTATCAGCTGTCACCTCCAGTCCATATTAAGATGTGCATAGTCATACAAAGACCTGTACCTATGCCCAAATGGAAGTGTGCATAATCGAGCCGAGTTGAAGCATTCCACCCTATTTGGGGTGTGCCCCGGAAAACCGCGTCTACAACTTTGATAACGGACTGGGGTATCTGTACCTGTACAGCTCCTGCGGTTTCTTGCGTCTGTCTTGAGCCATACGTGCCGACACTTAGCGGACTCGCATGCCTCATCCCGTCTTGGGACTGAGAGTGGCTGTGAAGGGAACAATCCCAAGCCGGGACATCCCATCATATAGAATCTACATCTTGTTTATCAGTATGTGTGTTGTACACAAACCTTTCACACCTGCTTAACATTTCTAGCAGGGTTAACATGAATGGCTCCGAGGAGAGGCCCCGGAGCCGACACCGGAGCCGACACTAAGCTCTATCAATCACAACTTCTATTTCTACCTCTTCCTCAAGTCTCCTTTCTTCCACGTGCTCAAGAATCTCCCCGCAACACCCATCCTGGTTGGTACTGCTGTGGTCGGCTACAAAACTTCATCATTCATCGTCTGGTCGCTTGCTTGAAGTAAAAAAAACATCCGATGCCCCTGATATGCGGGAATTGGTCAGTCGCTGGATTGATTAGAGCAACCTCGAAGTCGTAGACTACACTTCCACGTTGAACTCGATTACCCGTGCAGTCCTTCATGAACCTCATCAACGTTTGGTAGAATTGATGGGTTCTGCCAGTCGTAAGAGTGTAACCACAAGGCACGACCAAGCCACTTGCTGCGTCACCTACCATCAACATGACACGCTGGTAGAACGAGCTTGGGACGCAACAAAAAGTTCCATCGACGAAAATCTGCGACCGACGTAACTCCATCAGACGAGAATCCGCCCAACCAAGCACACGCTGCAGCCACTCGCCCTCCATAAACACGTGATGGAGGAAAAGTTTAAAGCCCCCCCCTGCACCAGACCTTTGTGACACCACATCGATCATTCCATGCACATTACCACCGCAATAGCAGCTCGCCTTAGGTGTACTTATCAGCGCAATCCCATTGTAACCACAGTTAAAATTAAAATCGCCTGTCCAATAGGATAACGTTGGGATTACATCAACTGGGTTGAGCCAATACAACACCGTTAGATCTTGTCTCTCAGTACTGGTTTAAAAATTCGGTTCCATCTCATAGTGTTGGGAGTGGGCAGTACACTGACAGCGAGACAAACGCAGTGATCGCTAACTCGTTATGTCACCGCGGTAATGACCTATTTGTTATAGTAGTTCAATCAGTACGAATTTCATGGAATGGCTCCACCAGGAAGTGATAGAAAAATATTGGTGTGTGTTAAGGATATTACCCTATTACATAGACCACCTCTGTAAGCCTATACTTGGACTGGCCCAAACTAAGATTTACACCGAGACTTTTAGAATCCAGGCTTCAGTACGGTTCACTAAGGCCGCTCTCGCACCCTCCTGTACGGTCTACACCCTTTCAAGATGTCCTTATATACACTGCTAAACGCGCTATGTATAGTGGTCAATGCTCCATGTGGTACAAAAGTAGACTCGGAATGTTGCACTAGTGAGTATTTGAAATCTTTCCGTTGGCGTTCGAGCGATATAACAGCTAAAGATATTTCCCACTAAGTATATGTAACCACTAATGATCCGAAACCACTCAAATAGATATGAAACTTTTCAAATAGCTACGGCTCTTAAGCCTCATTTGCGAAATTACCAAGCACAAGCACCAGCGCCAAGTATCGATGAAAACCCTGGCAGCTCGCAGGGCTACGCAGAACGTGCATATGGAGATGCTGAACATCGTCGACCAGATTGTCTCCCTCAGGCAGCAAGAAATTGATGCCAGATAGAACATCGACAAGGCCAAGTTGGAACAGTAAGAAAGAAGTAGTGTGGAGTAGGGACAGTAATTCGCGATAATCACACATAATATTTTTACTCAAACGTGTTGCTTGATAGCGCTACATCTATGATACATGTGATTATTAGTATGAGCGAAGAAATAATAAAGGACGAAATAAATGACTCTGCTTTTTCGTGTGTGCATCATACCACATTGCCCCTGTCCTAAGGGATTTTTTATTGGTGGATGTTCCGAGCTAAAATACCGTAGCAAGCCCCCTAATTATATCCCCTTAATCCTGTTTCGGTTTAAATAGCTCGCTATGGTATAGCGTACATCGGTAGCTAGTACATAGAACACATAATAAAAGCACGATAAGGGAAGTGGGCACCACTGGAACTGTAAAAAAAAAGCGATGCACTTGTATTGATGCCGACTACACCCACACGAACCTCGTACTAGACTTTCTAGCAGCCGCTCACCAAGTGAATGCAGACATTGATCACTGCTATCTAGCTTGCAATGTCGAAGAGAGGACGCGCAAACCAAATCATATTTCTAAATGGAAGATCACATTGTCTCGATATGCAGGAACGGCAAAGAACATCTTAAGAACATGCGCAGCATTGGCCAAACCGCGGTGTTTTCATTTGATGCTGAAGACACCATTGTTCACGATGCACAAAAAAGGCCGCCCTGTTTCCTCTCAGATGTTGCGGTAATAGGAACGGGAGGTGGCCGCTGATACTCACGCTGCAAGATGCTAAAGCTGCCTGGCCAGGTTCGTCGCAGACGTCCATGCGGACATTATCGAACATGGTACTACGACTGTATGCAACGCGAACCGAACAGGAACGGAAACTCTAATGGTACTGAGCCTCAGCCCTGGATCAAGTATTTGCTCTATGATGATCGTCTATACAAACTTGGTGGTCTTGTAAAAAGCGTTTGGTATCTTACAGACCGCGAAAGCATTGAATGGAGTTTGCGCCAGAGTTACCCCGCAGAAAGTCCCGTCATTCGGACAGCTGCACAACGGTTAAGGACTAGGATTCGTGGTCTGCACCAAGCCAGATTTCTGGCAAAACAGGCCGACGAGATCACTTTGGGCCGCTACCGGAGAGACGTTTGGGACCAGGTCAACAGCGCTGGCATGGCTTGTTATGCGCTGATTTTTGCACAACAACGGTTGTAGCGATGAAGGGCTCAACACGATAACCGGGTTTCGCATAAACGTTGAAGAGGCCACGGCCCGCAAGATGGTTGTCGAGGGTCCACTCCACGCCGAACTGCGCCACACTCCCAAAAGGATGAATAACAGGCCATAAAAAAGGGAATGGGGTGGCAATTAACGAGAACGTTTTGCAAGTAGCAAGCTGTAGCTGCATAAACCAACGTAAAAAAAATGCGTTTTTATTTGCAAAATAAGGGGAAAGAGTTAGTTATATCAAAATACCTGCACGGATATCTGTCGGGATTCTAAAATCTCGTATACTAATATAGAATACGTAGCAAGTGATCCTTGTCACTGTAAGCTAACACATACACATTTCAGCTACAAACAATTCGGGTTTCAAACGTCAAATCTCGAATAATCAGGAAATAGGAAGCGAAAACGTGTTTACTATACTATTGGGCACAATATTGCGGTCACCTAGATTTTGGCACATAATTTATGTTCTTTACCAAGTTGGTATTTGCTATTTAGAGATGTCTTGTTTACACGCTCAAATATCATTATTATTTGAGAAACGTGAGGCGTTCGCATTGTGAGGTGGCGTGCAGAAAAAGGTATTGTGGGGCCACATACAAACTCTTATCTATACGCATTTCAACTCAATTGATAATAGGATATTGTTTCATTATCAGTTAGCAGTGCGTTGTATTGTCATGCTTCGAGACGACTCCAATGCAGCGACCTGACATCTAGTCCACTATCTTTCGCAAGTAGGTAAGGTCAAAGGCCTACCATGCAGCTAGAATCGCAGCCGTCAGCTCCACCACTGTGCCGTACTCTTTGCCATTGCGCTAGATGATCATGGTTCAGACGTGCTTAATAAGGCTCAAGTCAAGTGAGCGAGCAAGCCAGTCGAGGAATCGGATGCCTTCTTCTTCTTCCAAGAACTTTGTACAGGTGGATGAAAGTATTGTCCTGCTGGTAGATGTAGTCCATGTCATGGATCAGGCGCACAAATGGGAGCATAACTCCGAAACAGTACAAGCATAGTGCTCTGACGCCTGCCGCTCGTGGAGCACCGCTAGCTTCGACATTCCGGCTACATTAAAGCTGTCCCAAAACACGACAGACCCACCACCATTTTACCGACGCACACTCTGTCTTGTCGACCGCCAGAAATCACGCCAGTGCATACCATCGGGACCATCGAGATTGAACTGCTTCTCGTCAGAGAACTCAATGTGATGCCACATGTCGGATTGGACGATCATGCGCTTCGCCCATCCGAGACGAACAACCTTGTTCGGCTTTGGTGAGGGGTCGGGGGTTATCCGTTATGGCATAGTTGAGTCAGTCGACACCGGCCAGGAGGCAGCGGATCATCCGCTCAGTGCACCCCAGCAGAAGATTCGCGTTCAGGTGTCTAGAGCTGTACTCCCTGGCGGTGGTCTTACGGCGACTGCGGCGAGGTTTTCCCTTTGGAAGCGAGGGCCTTCTCCGCTCGACATAGTTGTGTGAGCTTGACTTCAGCGCCGGGTTCTACGCAGTCCCTCGAGCGCTTCGTCTTCAGTTAGCGTTACATTTATTTCACATCATTCGGCTTGATGTTTGTAGGAGTAAGACTGGTGTGGCATAGTGCCCCGGGCTTCCGGGGACCAACCGACCCCGGAGGTGCAGTTCCCAAGAAGGTGTACCCATCCGGGTGGTACCGGGTGTGCCCCCACACAAAAGAGCCCCGGGGAGCCAGCGTGGGACGAGTAACGATGTCAGAAGAGCTGACCCCGGGCGTGTCCGGGTCAGCCCATAGTGAACTCAAGTGATTAGAAGATGCCCGGAGGAAACCCATACTCAAGCATTTCCCCAGGACCAGTGGCCCTGGGGAAGTGCGCAATTCAGTCTAACTTTTTCCCCAACGAGCTCAAGTCGCCTTCGCTTCATGAACGCCAAGGAAATAAGGTCACGGTCACTGGGACCCGGTTATCCCCAGGTAAATCAATAACATATTTGCCAGGGTTTCCCTCGAGGAAACCCCAGGCATTTCATATTTGCCCCCCCCCCTCCCCCCCCCCGGATTGCGGTGTAGCCGGCACGGGTAAGGGCATTCCATATTCTCAGGGTCTCGCCCGTGGAGGCTCGCCCCGAAAAGCATGGCGGCCGTCGCCGAGGGAGTCTTGCTCCGAAGGACCTGATTGCATATTTTAGTTGCGTGTTAATTCCGCACCGGGAACCAGGTAGCGACCCGGGCGATTGATTGTATTGCTACCGAACCAGCGTACTGATAAGGTCGGGACTCCCACGAGATCCTCAGTGGTTGACCTTCCCTCTGATCCAAACAACCGATTCGAAGGAGATACACAAGGTGAGGTTACTGACCGAGTCCAAGGACCCCTTGCTTTCCCACAGCGAGTAAAGGTCCCGGGAACTCACGGCCCCGGATAAATCCCTCGTCCGGGCGGGCCGTCTATCTACTAGGAGATTCGCTCTCTCTAGTTCCCTACATTCTTAGTCTAGGAACGCAACCCGGGAACTGGCGGAGTGCCAAGGGCGAAAGCTCAAGGTGCTACATCCCACTGGTCGTGCCGTAAAGACGGATCAAATAAAACACTAGTAAAAAGTAGCACCCAAGTCAAAAAAGAGAGACGGGGCGTTATTATTTACGGTGGTAAAAGGATTTGGGCTCTTCCCGCCATTGATTTCCTAGGCGCGCCAAAATGACACCCGTCCTTGCTTTGATTTTTATCATTCCTACTCCTCGTCGGTCATGCCCATGCGCCCCAAGCAGAAAAACAAGCACAAGTTGTGTGCTTTGGCCCTCGCGGTGGGGAAAGTTGTGTCTGCAGCTGCCTCCGCGGGGGTTCATCGCTCCACAATTTACCGCTGGCGCAAAGAAGAGAAGGACAGCAGGAAAGCAGCGCCGAACAAGTACTTCTTGGATCCTAACAAGCACGCCAAGACGTTCGCCACGAGCCCGGAATTAGAAGAAAGGTACGTTTGAACCTGTATTTATATATTTTGAAAATAATTATCTGACGGTTGGGTTGGTGCGCTATTGCAGACTCCTTCAATGGATCACGGATATGCGTAAAAATCGATATTTCTGTGTTTCGGTGGAGTGTCTACTAATTATGCATGCCAGGTCTGACGCTCGCCATTTTTCTTTGAGATCGCGAGCAGCAAACATCGAGTTTTTGCGGCGCCTCCTTAAGCGCAATCGTCTTACCATCCGACGAATCACGCACAAAGACCGCAAGAAACGTTTCGACATGGAGGTATGCTACATTGTTTTTACTTTCTCTTATCTATTGGATTTTTACTAAGTTTTATTTTATTTTATAGCGAGTTGCAGGTGTGTTCTCCCACACAATCCAGCACGTAATCGAGGAGAGTGCATCGCTAGCTTTTATCGAGGGCGCAAAGAAGTACGAATCGGTCTTCAACATGGACCAGACGGCCATCTTTATCGACATGAACGGTAAAACCACAATCGATTTTGTGGGAGTTCCAACTGTGGATGTAGTCCAAGGAATTTTTTTATTTTGAAGGGTTTAAATATTATGATTGATCTTACATTTTTACGGTTTGATCTTTACGTTTTAGGTAGTGAAGTGAACGGATTCCGAG
The DNA here is from genome assembly GCF_000149755.1 of Phytophthora sojae. Taxonomy (NCBI): domain Eukaryota; phylum Oomycota; class Peronosporomycetes; order Peronosporales; family Peronosporaceae; genus Phytophthora; species Phytophthora sojae. Next base: position 2,795,162 of record NW_009258118.1, read on the forward strand.
CTTCTGTCTTCCTCGCGTCTGCGACTGGGCAAAAACTGCCCCCGCTGATCGTCTTTGCTGGAATCGCCGGCGGGCCGGTCTCGCAGGCGGTTTGGAGTCCATACTTCGGGGCCCCAGACTGTGAGCATACAGTCCAGCGCAAGGCATACCGCAGCGAAGAGGTCATGCTCGAGTGGATCCAACGGGTACGTCAACTTTATTGCTGGTGCTTATGTATAATATTCTTACATCTATTGTTATGACATACTTTGACAGATCTGGAAGCCGAGTGTAAATGGCTGCAAGCTACTGCTGCTGGACAGCCTGAAAGTCTACAAGATGGAGGAGGACTGCTGCACCCAAGTCGAGTTTGTCCCACCTGGAATTACTGGCATTGCCCAGCCGATGGACGTCGCAGTGATGAAGTCGTTCAAAGATAACGTCAGGTATGGGTGACATCACTGCCATTCAATTATCATCCTATTATTATTGCCGCTAACATTTGTTTGTAGGAAGCGCTACCTTGCCTACCACGTAGAGAACAGCTTTCCCGACACGCCAGACCAAAAGCGGGAGCTCATCTCACGCTTTGTCGCCGAAGCGTGGTGGAATGTCTCGCCTGCGACCATTCGGAATGGCTTCATCAAGAGCGGCATCATCCTGATAGGTCCGAGGGACCGCCTTGGGCGTTTCTGCGTCGCCGCAGAAGTAGCAGAAGAAGCGCCAATTTTAGAGGACCAGTAGGTAAATCTGAAAACGAGCGAGAGGGGTTGTCACCTTTAATGAGCACTCGCGTTTGATTATTTTTTATTTTTTACGTGTGTCGCATTTGGTCCGTGTGTCTGATTTGATCCGTGTTTTACGGTATATTGTTTCCGGCGCGACAATACAGTTCTTATATGAGAGTCTTCCTTCGCAGAGCGAACTTCGCAAACTTCTTATAATAACTATGCTTCTTAGCACCAACCATCTCTACTTAGAAAGTATATAGGTCAGGTGTATATACACCGGAAATGTATGGAATACTGTGAACCGCTGTGAAAATTGATACGTACATACTTTACTATCTTATCTTACATGTGGCAAAGTTTCAGGAGTGCATATTTAGTTCTGGCGAAGATATAGCTCACTTTAGCTAGCTACATCGGCCGCTCGACGCATTCTCGAGCTCGAGTGGCCGCAACGCCTAAGCAAGGTATCTCGATCCACTAACCTAACCCAGTGTGAATTATATCATCATAGACTTGAAGTACCATGATATCAGCTTTTGATCGGCAACGGCAAGTGCCTCCACAGGGGGCGCTAACGTAGCACAATGGGCGTGAAAGAGCTTTAATTTCATAATTCATGATTGGCATGAGTACCCTCTGAATACCGCTTTCAAACGGCGCCGTTGACGCAATAAGTTGGTGCCAGGGTGAAATCTCAGAGATATGCGTTGTATCGCGTTGACGAATCCATTTTCGAGAGTCATGGCGTGTGCTTGAGCCTAGACAGGACGATCGCGCCCACCATGTTGAACGCCTCTGCAAGCATGGTTCACATGGCTTTCAGGTCTTTGACAGGCTCTAGTGTTCCGAGGATGAGGTGTGTAACTTTTTCTTGGGACCTTTTCATTCTCTTGCTTTCGTTCCCTGCCTTATGAGCGCGGTTAATGGCAGGTCTCACCTTGCTTCGTATCAATTCGCTCAGACGCGAACCTCTCAGAGATTTCATCATCGCGGTCTCCGTCAAAACCTCCCCATTTTCCGGTGTATCTCATTCGTCGTCTTCAACGATGTCGACTCGTGGGTTCTTTCGCTTTGCCCAACACGTTACCTTGGGGGTGGAGCGTGACACATTGAGGACGGCCGTCGTAGCCGCGCTCTGACCAATGAGGCCACATTATCGAGATTCTCATCACTACCGGGAATTTTTCAACTTCCAGCAACGCCAGAGTTCGCAGCGTATTCCATTTCGGCAGCATTCTTTAGAAATACTGTCTATACACACTCGTCAACGCCCATGTCAGGCTGCCGTTCGTCTGAGGCTTCCCCAAGAAGGTTCAAGCCTACCTCGACAACAATTAGTATAGTGGATCGTTTATGAGCCATTGGTAGACCTCTAACTATTGTTTGTTTGTTTTTTCAACTGCGACAAACCCGACCTCGTGTAGGAACTTCAGCAGGGCTTACGGCTATTCCAGTTCTTCATGAAGTACTTCAACAACGGGTAGGAAAGGTCATCAAGATCACCTTGACCATCGAAATCATCGAGGATGTAGAACATGTAGCGGAAGCCTTTCTGATACGCCGTTTCGCATTCTACACTCATTATTAAATTTACACTAGCATTCACCTTGTCCATGTCGTCATGTTCACTCTAGGCCATTTCCGTGCGCAAGAATTTCTTTACATGGAACCAACAAAGCAACACCAACACCATACTTCTCAGAAACTCCCGCTTCAACAATGACAATTCAGTGAAATGCTTGTCAATCATGAAACCTAAAAAATCACGAATGTTTATCCAAGTTGAGTTACCTTTTTGAGCACTACGATAGCGTCTATCATGCAATCGTGGCTCTCATTTTCAATAAAGGTGCTGAACGTATTGTCCCTAAAAACACACGAAGTAGAACTCATGTCTTTGTTTCGTTAAATAGACCGACGTGAAAGTACTTGTACGACCAAAAAGTACGATTTACCATGAAACTAAACAGTTTGTTCCCTGAGACATTGCTACAAGTAGAATACAAATACCTCAGGAAAGCCTTGAAAATCTGATGCGACTGCAGCGTGATGGTATGTATCGTCTTGGTACCGCCAAGCTGTTTCCTTTGTGAAGTGGAGTGTCCTCTTGGTGCTGCTCACGCAGAGATGGAAGCAACGACAACACTCAGCTGGGCGGCAAAAGCCACCTTGTTGGTCGTGTGTATATTCTCAACTGAGGCCTAGATTCTTCTCTTTCACCTTTTGTCTTACTCCAACTGCAAGTAGTATAGTGGGGATCAGTATAATCCGCAACAGCCCCACCTACGGATTCCCATCAACTTGCATCTCCAAATCTTGCCCTTGGTAATAATCCCATTGCAGCTCTGTGTTTTTCAAATGCCGGACGTGCCAATGGCTTTGTAAACGCATCGGCCACGTTATCAACTCCTGCCACCCGAAGCACGTCAATTTCCTTCATATCGATGCGCTCACGCACGAAGTGGTGGCGCACATCGATGTGCTTGGCCCGAGAATGAAACACAGGGTTGCTGGCAAGCTTCTTTGCACTTTCGTTGTCAACAAAGACTTGGGATGGCTGAATTTGCTGCACCTGCAGCTCCTTCAGCATTTGGCGCAAGTGCACCACCTCCTGCACCAGTAGACTAAGAGCCATATATTCGGCCTCGGTCGTGTGCAGCGGGACGGTCTTCTCCGTCTGGCTGCTCCACGAAATGATGCTCCCACAAAATTGAGTCACGTAGCCTGCAACAGACTTTCGATCATCAACTCGATTTGCAAAATCCGCATCTGCGTATGCTCTCAGATGATCATCCAGCTTTTGATCTGACCACGCTAGGCCACCAAGCTGGACCCCTCAGTCCGCTGTGTCTTTCAGGTAGCGCAATCCACGTTTTGCAGCTCTCCAATGCAACAGACCTGGGTTTTCCAAGAACTGACTGCACTCTCTAACTAGGTAGGCCAGATCGGGCCGGGTACCGAGCATCAGGTACATCAGGCTGCCAACCACAGCACGATATGGCTTCGATCTCATCAGTTGCCTTTCATCGTTTTCGGTCGGACACATGGCCTTGCTCAGCTTCAGATCCGCCGTGCTCGGCGTCTTGCAGCCATTGCAGTCCTGCATGTTGAACCGCTTGAGCACGGTCTCGGCATACTTCTGCTGACCAATGAACATCGTTCTCTCGGCCCGGTTCCGCGTGATCTCCCAGTCTAGAATGTAGTGTAACTCCCCGAGATCCTTCATCGCAAACCGGTCCTCGAACATCTTCATCTTGTTGATGAGCTCCATCGACGGAGCAAACAAAATCAGATCATCAACATAGAGAGGGATGAAGACCAACTGCCCATCAATTACTTTAACAGCCACGCAGGCCTCCGACTGCAGCATCGTGAAGCCCTGCTCCTCCAAGAACGACTTGAGCAGCTGAAACCACACTCTGGGCGCCTGCTTCAAGCCGTACAGGCTCTTCTTCAATCTGCACACCCAGTCCTCTTTGCCTTTCACTTTGTAGCCTTCAGGCTGCTCCAGACAGACCTCCACGTCAATCGCCCCATTCAAGAAAGCAGTAGTGACATCCATCTGATGCACTTCATAATCCCAGACAGCCGCCAGTGTCAAGAGAACACGCAGTGTCTCCAGCCTCACAACAGGCGAGTACACCTCTAGGTAGTCGATACCATCAATCTGCATGAAGCCCTTGATCACGAGCCTCGCCTGGAATCTTTCGATCTCTCCGTTCGCTAGATACTTGACGCGAAAGATCCAGCGATTCTGCAGCACTTTCACGTGCTTCTCACGCGGCACCAACTCCCAGGTATCGTTCTTCATCAACGAATCAAACTCATCATCAGCTGCATTTTTCCATTGCAATGAGTGCTCACTCTCCATAGCGTCACCGAAAGTATCTGGCTCTTCAAACTCGCCAGTACTCATGCAGCAATAGTCCTCCCACCATGCAAGGATCAACTCGTTCGCCATAGCACGTTGCAACTCAGCTCGTGCTTTCCTCCATCCAGCAGGCAACGAGTTCACATCATCATCTGGATTTGTATTTTCGTAGGCAATGTAGACGTAGTCACCGAACCACGTGGGCGGTTTACTTACCCGACCGCTCCGTGTCACTGGAGGGTCTTTATGGCGAGTGCCTCTCGGGCCTGTGTACTCACGAAGTGCTGTGCAAGGAGGCGTTGATAGACGCCCCACACTCGCAGCATCACTCGACACTTGGCTGTCCGAGTCGGCCCGCTCAGCAGCCGATGACCTGCTGTCCACCTCTTCCACCTCTTGACTCCCTGGTAGAGCCCTCGTCTCGTCAGCAGCCGGTCCCTTGTGCCGCCCACTGCTGCGTTTCCTCTTTCTCCCTGGCACGCACTCACCTCGCAGGTGGTCTGCCTCATGTCCATTGACACGTTCCTCATCACGTTCTGCCACCTTGCTAGAACGATCACATCCAGATGCTGTAGAGCTCACTCCACGTCCTTCATCTCGTTCTGCCACCTTGCTAGAACGTCCACTTTCAAACACCGCAAACCGCACTCTCTTTGGTCGAGGCGCTGCGGCATCACCACCGGGGCCTCTCTTCTTGGACCCACATGTCCCATCTGACCGGACATCTTGCTCAACTGCCCCACCTGGTCGGTCATCACATCGGGTGTCATCAGCCCCACCAGTCCGATAATCACCTCCGTCTCTGGAGTCGCTGGCCCCACCAGTCCAGCAATCTCCATCATCACGATAACTACCTCCATCATTTGAGTCATCATGCATTTCATCCAGCATTGGCTCAATGTCATCCTCTACTGATCTATCAACGCCTAAATATTCCTTACCGGAGGCTCCACTTGGCGTTGATGCCGAGGCCATGAGCAATCGATCAGCTTTATTCTCATAGAACACGACAGTATGGCTGTAGAAGGCCTTGTTGGTCTTGCTATCGAGCAAGCGATAGCCTCGCTTCTCTCGCGAATATCCAACGAAGACCGCCTCCCGTGCTTTCGCCTGCATCTTCCGTCTCTCCACCTTGTCGATGTACGACAGGACGGCGCAGCCAAACGTCCGCAACTTCTCATAAGCAGGAGTCTGACGGTGCCATACTGCATACGGTACCTCCATGCCTCGAACCGAGCTTGGCATAATGTTCACGGAGTATGCAGCTGTCATCGCTGCCTCACCCCACATCGCTTCAGGCAGGTCGAAGTGCACGAGCATGCATCGCATTCTCTCCGTAATGGTGCGGACCATTCTCTCCGCGACACCATTTTGCTCCGGAGTATGCTTGATGCTGCTGTCAAACTCCATACCATGCTTCGTGTCACACGTACTTTGCAGCTTCTTGAACTCCTTTGCATTGTCTGACCTTAGCGCTTTCATTCTGACATGCTGCTGCGTCTTGACGCGTTGATAGTACTCCTCAAACTTCTGGTACACTTCCGAACGATGCTCCAGAAGATACACGGTGACAAACCGACTCGCATCATCAACGAACACGGCAAAGTACCGTTTACCACCGTAGGAGTGCTCTGCATACGGACCCCACGCGTCCACATGGACCTTTTCGCCAACTAACCACTCGCGGGTCTGTGTCCGAGACTTCTTCATGCTCTTCCTCGTAAGTTTCCCCTTCACACAGGTCTCGCAATTGAAACCCACCGGGATACGCAAGTTCACATGTGGCAACGGCCACTGATCATGGCTGAATAGCGCATTAAACGCGTTCTTGCCAGGGTGCCCCAATCTCGAATGCCACAGCTCCAAACTACTCACTCGAGCTGGTAGCGCCACCATGGCTACCTCTTGGGGTCTCTCCAACTTCAAGCGATAGAGATTGGTATAATCAACTTGAGCGGTAGTCACACCAGCCTGTAAGATAACATCAGCGCGATCTGCCTCATCAAAGTGCACCTTCACACGATCACGTTCAGGCAGATATTGGTTCAGTTGCCGTCGCACAGAATAGAGACTGCACTGCAGCTCTGGAGCATAACGAACCCCTCGCAGCGTCAGTGAGCACCTCCCACCAGTAGTCTCCAGCTCTTTAACCACAGTACCAATACCCTCAACACCCAGTGAGTTCTTTCCTCCAACTCGAATCCGGGCGCTAAGAGGCGTGAGCTCCATGAAATCAGTGAGCTGGTTCGAAATATGACTCGATGCACCAGAGTCCAGATACCAGTTATCATGGGGTTTGTCTGCGACCGGCTTTTCCATTTTCATCACTTGAAGAATAACATACGCGCTGTCATCACTTTCATTAGCGTAGCTACTCGTTTCAGCAGCCTTAGCACTCTTTCCTCCACTCATCTTCACGCGCTTCTGAGCTTGGGTGCTGCTGCGATCCTCGGCTGGAGGTCGCTTGCCAAGAAACGGGCAATCAAACACATGGTGCCCTGCTTCATGGCAGTGATAACAAGCACCACCTGGCTTTTGTCCACTGCCGGCTTGCCCACGTCCAGTTCCACGTCCACCACCTTGGCTGCCGCGACCGCCAGAACCACGTCCACCACCGGAACCGCGCCCGTGTCCTCCAGATCGACCACCACGTCCACGGCCGCGACCACGTCCTCCACCTCTTCCTCCACCAGCAAAGAACGCCTTTTCTTCATCATCATTGTCCTTGGCGCCCTCTGCTTTCCGACCTTGGCGATTGTCGTAAGCCATCTCCAATGCGAGTTCAAGTTGTTCATAATTAGGAGGATCATCAGCATTTGGGGGCTTGTGACTGGCGAGAAACGGCTGTACAACATGATCATATTCGCGCGGCAGAGATCCAATCAATAGTGCTGGCTTTACATACTCGTCCACAGGACGCCCGACTCCAGCAATGGTCTCCATCAGCCGACGCATCTCGCTCTGGTGATCTGGCACATTGCCGTTGGGAGCGAGCCGTAGCCGACTGAGCTTGGCCCTCTCCTCAGCGTACTTCAGGTACGTCTTGCCCATAAATCTCTTTTTCAGGCGCTCCATGACACGAAACGGGGTGGGTTCATACTTCACAGTCTTCATTATGTGATTCGTCATTGCGTCGTTAATGATCTCCTTGGCGTGGGCCATCTCGTTCGTCCACGTCGCGTGCGCCTCTGCCTCCTTGCTCTCGTCCAGCTCGACCAAGTCCTCCATGCAGTACTTCCACAGCTTCTTCCTCTCCAGCTTGAGCTTGACTCGCTCGTGCCAGACCTCGTAGTCCTTGCCGTTAAACGGCGGGATCGTCCTCTTCTCCTCGTGTGACTCCTTGGGCGTCTTCTTCTGATCCGCCGTGACGTCCTAGTTGCTGTGCTCCCCACGCGTGAGCCGTGGGCTCATAACCTGAAGTGGAGTGTCCTCTTGGTGCTGCTCACGCAGAGATGGAAGCAACGACAACACTCAGCTGGGCGGCAAAAGCCACCTTGTTGGTCGTGTGTATATTCTCAACTGAGGCCTAGATTCTTCTCTTTCACCTTTTGTCTTACTCCAACTGCAAGTAGTATAGTGGGGATCAGTATAATCCGCAACACTTTGCAACTTCAAAATGCCCGAAGCACGATATCGGGTCTAGCTTCCACTGTCTGCGCACAGCGGCGTGCAGCCTTTAAGCGCTCGGCGAGATTGTGGACGTTGTGTAGGAGAATCTTCTTCTCTGCTTTTAGAATCCAACGCAAGTATAAGTACTCCTTATACAAATCATATCCAATTTATACAAACCAGGTCAAACTATACAAAATTGATTCGTCTTCTTGTCCAGCTCCTCGGTAAATGACCATAGCGTTTGTTTCCAGAAGCGATACGACACTCTATCGGGTCCAGCAGGTATTGAGATGTGGGTATCTAACGCAATTAGCATACCTTGAGATCCAAAAAAATGTTTTTATTTTTTGTTGCTGTGCCAGAGTGGCATGACATACCAATGTAGAATCAACCGGCAAGCATGTGCTCCTCCACGATGATGATGATGATGATGCTGTATGTTGTCACCAGGGCGACTGGCGCGGATCGCTCTCTTGATGCTTGATCCTTTACAACTTGCGCGTCCCGCTTCTCCTTCATGGCTAGCGGCTTCGCCAAGGTCCACTGCGTCGCAGCAAGAGATGGTAGCATATAGGTCATAGTCGGCGCCAAGACAGCTGTGCACCACCACAGCCCCGACCGAGTTGAGAGATGTTCTCTGTCTCCCAAGCGGCTCGAAGCTGTTTCCCTCACCCTATGCATGTCGCCATCGTTATACCAGTGCCGAGGGCGGTATTGGTGGTGTCGGGCGCGACATGTAAACGGTAGAGATAGTGTGCGGTGTAGCCGCAGGAAGCCTGCTCCTTCGCGACTGCTGCCGGTACTTCCTCCAGATGAATGAGCAGCGACGCCATCACAAGCGCGTCTACATTGATGAGTGTTACGAGACGGCACTCACCTTCCTGAAGAGCTGGGTCCGGAGAGAGAACAGTTGCGCGAACACCAGCGCAGGCAAGACCTCCTGTAGCGTCCCGACCGATGGCGTCGCATACCAAACGCGCACTCACCTCCGTAATGGCGACGTTACTGTATTCGAATATATTTGGACGGCCACGCACTCTTTTTGCGGTTGGTCCTTCTTTCGCGCTGGACTTCTCTTCTAAACTATCTCAATGCATGATCGTCTCGTCTTGACTGTTGATTTTCTCCCCTGATATGATCAGACGATGCAGCATGCCTCGGCCATCTGTCCGGTGAACCGCTGACTTGCAACGTACTCGCTCGAATATAAGCCCTTCGCAATAAAAACCGGTACTTAATGTTTTGTACATAAAAACGCCAAGATTAAAGTTTAGGAGTTGATAAAATATCTGATAATTTTAAGCTTCTTGGCTTGTACTATAAAATAAAGTCCGGACTTTAATAGGGCGAGTACGTTAGATAGAAATGCCTCGATCGACTGATGGCTTGATGCGTGCCACTTGTAGAAACAGCTCGCCCGATAGCGCGATGAGGAGCTGGTACTTTCTGCCAAATCGAATATCGATTACACGGCCAAACATATGTAACATTTGGCATAAACAGCCGGGTCCTGCAAACTTTTAAACCCAGATCCTACCACCACAACCGCCGTTTTCTGTACTAAATTGCGCAGATCGCTCAGCGTACAGCTAGGAGCCTCCTCGGTCAGTACGCCGGCAAGCAGATTTCCCTCGTCAGTGGCAGCTACCATCTTCTCGCGAATCTTGGCTTGCGTCTATCATGATGTTTGGATAACGCTCTCGCAATAGGTTAACAACCTGCGAGATATATCCCATCGTAGCAGTTTTGGTCAACAGGCCGCCACGCGCACTCATTCTAATTTGCTGGTGTATAGCGAAGGCGGTTAATAGGGAGTAAAAATTCAGACTAGGTAGAGCTCCAGGCTCAGAAAGCGACTTTGCACTCTGAAGGGCTCTCGCTTATGTTAACAAGAGCCAAGAAGTCACCGAAGCACTTCAAGGCTGTCGATTCCTTGCCCGCTGTTTCCTGTAGGACGTCAAGCACCCTTGCTGCTCGCTGCATGTTGTGGAGTGCTCTGTGGCCGGGGCCTTCTTAGCGTAGATAGTTTCTCCACCAGCCGCTACTCAAACAATGTGATTGGGAAATATTGATGTTTAAGGATAAGTTAATAATCATAGTTGAAAATTGCATTGGTCATTATTCTGTAATTGTGAGCTCGCTCCAACATAATTGGGAAAAGGTTGGGAATAGCTTTACGTCAAATACTGTTGGCTAAAATGCTCTATTGGGACAAATGGATGGGCCATGGGTAGGACAACTACATCCATACCGTCAAAATTCCAACTGTCCGACCAAGGTACCGGTACTAAAGCAAATCATTTTAGTGACATCTATTTCAATTTAATGACGCTACAAATCCCCTTCATTCATTCATTCATTCATTCATTCATTCATTCATTCATTCATTCAGCTTCGAGCCGGACAGCACAGCGGGAGGCAGCGACACGGACGGATGCTTGGCCTCGGGCAGATGGGGGTCCTCGAGGCCGGCACTACCAAGAGCAGGACAAGCAGCAGCGCGGCAGGAACGGGGACGGGTGCTCGGCCTCGGGTGGGGTGATGTCCCTCGAGACCGGTATTGCAAAGAGCATACGGGAGGCGTCGTGTACTGCTGCTTGGCCTCGGGCGGTGTGATGGCCCTCGGGGCCAGCAGCAGCAACAACAACGTGGTGCGCGTGAAGGACGTGGAGTGTGGTTAGACCTGGGGTGGTGTGATGGCCGCCGAGTCCAGCATAAGCAGGACCAATGAGTGCGGCTGCGGCGACACGGTCAGCTGGCTGGTCTCGCGCGGGTGATGGCCGCCGAGGGCTGCAAGATACAAGGTAAACATTTTATGTCCTGTCGTCCCTGTGGATGTCCTATTCTAACGTTATGTTTTGTGTAGTGTTGTTTATACTGTAGTAATGAACAAGTGCAAGAAAATATACAAAGAGGTTTACCCAAATTATGCTGTTGTTGTCCATGTATTTATGGATGTCGGTGGTATTGTCCCTTGCTCAGCGAGCCTGGTGTGCGGTGGGTCACTTTAACTTTGAGTTTGTTAGTGTATTTTGCTATGTGTTACAGTAGCAGATCAACCTTGCGCAGGCTTCAGCCGAATGAATGATGGAAGTGCTGATGGTGGCGTCGGATCGACAATGACACCTTGGTCAACGCGTTCATGGAACTGGGCGATGAGCGTGTCGAGCTTACCAACCTTTTGCATCTGACGAAGAGCCTTCAACGCCGAACCTGCTGCAACCGTGGAGGGGCCGTGTGATTTCAAGAAGGTGAGTGCGTTCTGCTGCGCTTGATCACCAAGCTCCAGGACCTCGCTTTTGTATGCAGGCGACGAAGTGTCAAGCGCGAAACCTTCAGGTAAGAAGAGCATGAGATACCCTGCGATGTGCCTGTTCTCGTACAACGCTGTCTTCATTGCAGAACACACGAGGCTCCGCTGTAAACCACTCGAACCAGATCGTCGACAATGACTGGGCTCCCTTCTTCTACGGGTGTGTCGTCGTAGCCCCTACTGGCGGTGGTTGCTCGGGGGCAGGAAGCGTGGCGTCGGTGTATGCTGGCTGAGTCGCGCCTGTGCTGGTAAGTGTCTTGAGGTGTGCTTTAACAGCTAATATGCGCTCGTCGAGTCGAGTCGTTTGTTCTGTATGAATAAAACATCGATCTGCTTGGACTGGCGCTTGATGAGATCAATCAACACAGGAGACGGCTCCTCACCACCACTTCCAGAAGCTTCTGATGCAGGAGGCGTCGCGAATGCCAGGCTGATTGCCACGCTCCACACCAGCAGCTCAGACTCACCGATGGCTCGTTCTGCTAGGAGCTCACGTATCTTCGTGATGTGCGGGCTGCTTGGGCAGAGCACTAACATGTCGGGGTAATGTATGAACAGGGTAGCCGTAAGGACATGAGCGACGTCGTCGTCGAGGTTCAAGTCAGCGTCAGCGAACGCCATCGTGCTGGAAACGAGAAGCTGCTGCAACTCGCAAGCGTGGGCCAAGATTGGTGTGTCCAGAGCGGCTAGCGTTGGTAGCCGTGCGCCGTCCTTAGGCTTCCAACCGCTCAGAACACGGGACACCTTTTGGTCGGCTTGGGTTGTATCAAGCATGTACCCGAACGCCTTGTTGACGCGGTCCAGCTGCCAGCCGCCGCGCTCAATAATCCAGTTTTCAGCCAAGGTACCGTCGTTGCCATGCATGGCTCCACCACGTGGAAATGAATGAGAGGTAAGATCTGGCGTCATGCGAATGCCTCGCAAATCGGCGAGCTTTTTTTAACTCTAACTAGCAATCCGTTGACGTATGCTTTCACACCAGGTACGACCCGCTTTGTCGAAGGAGCTTCAGATTCTTCCATAGAAGGCTGATCGTCGTCAACTTCGAGTAGTTCAATTAATGTAAGCTCCTGTACATCATCAATATCATCCGTGCTGCGCTTTTTGGCGATGAACTGGGGGAACATGCGCTGACTTGGTGCCTTCTGCATAACCAGCGCCACAGCCAGAGCTTGCAGATGACCAGCGGCAGCAGCACGCAGAGGACGAGGAGATGGCGGGGTGGCGGCTTGGGGATACCGAAACTAATGTAAGTAGATAACCAGTTGGTTCAATGAATGTATGCTTCTACGTCGTGCTGCCACCGTTGTAGAGCTCGAGCACATGTGCTGGTGCGTCTTCCAGAGCTCTAACTTCTTGCCAAAGGTGCTGGTATTTCCTAATGTGGTCGTTCAGTTTACCTTCTGCGTACATGCACTTCAGTACCTTGACGATTGTGCCGTGCGATTTTGCTTTGACATGCCCAGTCTCCAGAAACACAAGTACGTTCGCATCAGCCTCCCGACCCGAATTTAGGTTACGTCCTGTGGCCTCGCCCGCCTCTCCTGTCACGTCGTATCCAGTCGGACGGAAAATGCGCATGAGGCGACCGTGACCTTGCACTCGTGATAGCACCGCCGGTTTGGATGTGCACTAGGCAGAGGGAGACGAAACCACTCGCACCAACAGTTGTGAGCGGCTTCGTCCGAGAATGCGCACTAGATGCCGGTCTGCTTGCAGTATCGAATGCAGTGCTTGACGAGTTTGAGAGGCCTGCAGCCGCGGATGCTGGCTGCATGGTGGTTGCTGCCGGCGTCCCTTCTAGCCGCTGCACCCGCTGGTCCAACTCTCTAATTTCACCTGCCAGTCTACCCAGCAGCTTCGCTTGCCGCTTGAAGATCAAGGTTTGTCTCCGCAAAAGCTCGGCAGCACCCGTGCGTCGTGCAGCTGGGTTGCTTGTGAGTGTCCTTCGCGGGCTGCTGTAAGGTACGATGAATAGCAATTGCCCACGCAGAAATATCTGCTTCCGTCTTCGGTACCTGACGCAATGCATCTTGAACTCGTTGATGTACAGCGAATCCAGCGATAGACGAAGCATGTCCGGGTAGGGAATGGTGACGGTAGCAGTGAGGACGTCGACTACGTCGTCTTGCAAGCTGAGTCTGTCCGTAAAAAACGTCGCAGCCGAGAAAAGCTTGGCTTGAGCGAATCTGACGCAGATCCAGAGGATCAATGCCCCCAAGAGTAGGTAGCCGCGACGTATCTTTCGGATCCCATCCAGGTAACGATTTGCCGGCAGTGTATCTTTCTGCGCCGTCCCTCTATGTAATGTAAATTTCCGAATAATGCCCCTTACCCGTATAGTACCGTCTAAAACGTAACCCCACTGTGTGTCCCAGGGTTACATGGTTACATCAATACAAATATCAAATAATGTTTTGTGGATTTATTGTCGAAAGCATATTTATGCATGAAATACTTTATAATATACGTAATTTATCAGATTTTGTTTGAAAACGGGAGGGTCCTAATAAATAGTGTCCGGGGTATTATTCGGTAATTTCCGTTAGTTGAGCGCTTTGCTCATAGCACTAATGCTCCACCCTCCACGGTCTAGAATCCAAGGAGTGCTGATGTTGCCATCACTGATCGCGTTTTAGGCAGCCCCACGACGAAACGAATGCGATGACAGCCCTGGGGTCGGGTTCGCACCAAATTGTACTCCACTTGTGCAGCACGCGATTCACGTACGCGTGGATTCCAGGGACACTTACCTTTTTTGAATGTGCTCTCTTGATCGGTGGTTCATTGCTGGGGCTGGTGGGGGGACCGGTACGCGCATGGGGCAGTTCACGAATGAGTATTTCCCCATTTTAGTAGGCAGGATCTCTTGTGTATCTCGGGGAAACTGAACCACTTGGAGTCGATTGCATAATTGTAGTCACAGCTAGAGCGTGAAATGGGCAGGACGTAAAATCATTTGGGTCGTGAAATATGGACACTCCTTGGTACGAAGCGGCCTTCTTACGTTTAAAGGTGATGAATAGACACCCACCTGTGCACCGGTGCGAACACAATACACAAGGTCAAAACAATATTTGGCAAATTAATAGCACAAGTACTTACCAGGATAAACGGCGACCTGGTTTTTCACGAGACACATAGTGTCTGAAGACCACCCAACAAATACCACAGGGTGTTAAACAGGACTGCACCCTGGTAATCCTGTGCAGAAGCTGCCCCCTTCAAAATCACCAAACTAAGCGAGCGCAGATCGCGTTTAGTGCGTGGTGGTGCCTGGTGCATGAAGTCTATGCCTTGCTTGGAGCAGTACTTATCGAGGATCGACGCAATCTTTTATAGCCGCCGACCTGATACAGCACTTAGAGCCGGAAAAGGCCCAAGTAGGTGTCTTGACGTTGGCAAAGTAGCTAACCACCGAATTCTATGGGAGCAGCGAGCCCTTTGAGCTTTCCGTGAACGCTAGATACACTGCAAATTTGTCGAGAGCAATATAGGAAATGTCCCCAGTTAAGTTCCCACCTACAAATTCATAGATGGTGTTGACGCTGAAGCCTTTCGCGGCCGCGAAGTGCTCGAAGCCGTTGAGAGCCGTCCCAGGTATGAGCGCTTTCGTTGACATGAATCGTTTCTAGAGTGGCTATGCTGCCTCCAATATCGTCAATTTCGGACACCTTACACTCCGCGCCAAGTGCAATCACGCACCCGAGTTTGTAGCTATATCTCAGTCAATATTTAGAGTTAGGAGCTGCGCTTTAGATATGTTGCTGCTACTACCGTTACCGACCCCGCTCTTGTGTTAACGATCGGCATTTCCATGGCTGTGGTGGGGCTCACATACAAGCAGACAAATATGGCTTAGTGACACAATTATCACGCAGATTGGACCATACAAAAATTCATATATTAAGATTAGTGGTGGGGCCGTAAAAATCCCAACCAGTACGGCATTCGCAACGATGCCGCCCAAGCCACGCGTCAGCGACGAAGAACGCGGGAGAATCCAAGGACTGCACGAGGCCGGGTGGTCTAACCGTGCTATTGCACGCCGTGTCGGTCGCAGCGACCAAACGGTGGCTCGCATCGTCGCTCCGAAGGCGCCGACGGAGCCGAAGAAGCTCGGCCCCCCCGCCCGTCATGTCGGACCGCGAGGTGCGGCTAGTCGTGCGGAAGGCAGCAACCGGTGACTTTTCCGCCTCCCAGATCAAGGAGCTCGTCAGCAGTGCTGCCTCTCTACGCACCGTCCAGCGCGTTCTTGCGAGCGTGGATTGGTTGCAGTACGCGAAGATGGACAACACGCTGGAGCTCACGGCTGAGCACATGATCGCTCGCCATGAGTTCGCGAAGGAATGGCTACTCTACTCCAAGGATGTCTGGCTGTGCATCGTCTTTTCCGACGAAAAGAAATGGAACCTGGATGTTCCAGACGGGTATCAGCGCTACTGGTAGGACTTGCGGGTTCCGAGGCGTCAAACCGTTCGGCGCCAAAACGGCGGTGGTTCGCTTATGGTCTGGGGTGGCTTTAGCCGCGGTGGTAAGACGGAGCTAGCCATTTTTGTGGGTAAGCAAAACTCAGATGACTATGTGTATACTCTCTCTGAATACATGCTTCCTTACGCTCTCAAGTACTTTGGGCTGGAGTATATCTCTCAACAAGATAATGCTTCTATCCATACGTTGAAGTGCACGGCCGAATTTTTTGAGGAGCAAGAGGTGATGGTGATGAAGTGGCCCGCTCGTTCTCCGGACCTTAATCCGATAGAGAACTTGTGGGCCATTTTGTCGCGCACGGTGTACGACAACGGCAAGAAACAGTACTCCAGTGTGTCCGAGTTGCGCGAAGCGGTTCTGGTGGCGTGGGAATCTGTCGACCAAGCGACCCTGGTAACCCTGGTGGACTCCATGCCCAAGCGGCTCGTCGAAGTACTGGAAAAGCAAGGAGGAAAGACGCACTACTAGTTGACCCACATGTTACAATCATTCATAATATATGGATTTTTGTATGGTCCAATCTGCGTGATAATTGTGTCACTAAGCCATATTTGTCTGCTTGTATGTGAGCCCCACCACAGCCATGGAAATGCCGATCGTTAACACAAGAGCGGGGTCGGTAACGGTAGTAGCAGCAACATATCTAAAGCGCAGCTCCTAACTCTAAATATTGACTGAGATATAGCTACAAACTCGGGTGCGTGATTGCACTTGGCGCGGAGTGTAAGGTGTCCGAAATTGACGATATTCGAGAACTGTGGTTTCTGGAGCTATCTCAAGTTTCGGAGCTAAAATGGCGTTGCTCCAGAAATAGACTCCTTGGAGGTACTGGGGTACCCGATAGCTTCACTGGAGTTAAGTATAGGAGTATCCGCCGGTATTTTATCCGTAATATATTTCTGGGTTATACTGGGATAGAAAGCAACGTTAGTGCTGATATCAAATAGGATTATATCCGTGGTACATCAAGTCAAACTATGAACCCCTCTTGACATCTAACGTACTCGCCCGAATATAAGCCCGTACCGAGAAATACCGGTACTTAACGGTTAGTCCATACAAACTCAAAGCTTTGGAGCTGATACTATATCTGAAATTTTCAAGCTTCTAGCCCGGTATTATAAAATAAAGTCCGGGCTCTAATAGGGCGAGTACCTTAACTGGTATATTTTCTTGAAACCGGTACGACCCCAGTGCCGCACTGGGCCCTCCAAAAGGTTTATATGCGTGGGCAGGCTGAACCGGTAGGGTACCCATCACACTGGTATGACCCCGGTGCCCCACATCCCTCCAAAAGGTTTATATGCGTGGGCAGATTGAACCGGTGTGCTACCGACGACACTGGTATGGATCAGTGCATATATTGAGCTGGGTACGGACGAACGAAGTAAAGCAAAGAGAACGATTGAGGCGGATAGCAAGGTTCACATTTTTAATTTTATAAAACATTGCCAGTTAATATATCTACAGTTTGAGGAAACGTTTTAAGGGCAGATGTTGCGGCTGCGAAGCAGGCGCAGGAGAGGACCGTAGCTAATAAGAAAAGTAATTAAGGGGCTTATACCTAAATCTTCCTATCCCAGCCTTTGCGGAACCCTATTTTCGGATAATCCGGATTATATCTAGCTCCAGCTCCAGAAACTACATCTCTCTATTTATACAATGTTGGACTTACTGACTTTTGTAGACAAATATTACTTCTAAGGGCACCAGCAAATCCACGGTCGGCATCTTGGAACTTACACCTCAACCTTCTAGCCGAAGTAGATGCTGTCAAACAGAGAGGAACATCATGGTGAACCCGCTAGACTCTGCGCTTTCTTTTGAGTGCTTCCACGCGTCGGGCACTTTGTAATTGTCGAAGTTAGAGGACTTTGCCTAGCTAGGACCTTGTTGTGTGAGTTTTGCTCTTTCTGGTGTAAATATACACGGTTTTTGACCATTATTGTACAGTCTTTCACTAAAATTGCAATTGTTTCCGCCCGGAGGAAGTAAATATTTTTATGATGTTCGGACAAAATATGTCCGGATTTGTTTCGGCGACAGTTGGCCTTTCTCAAACAAGTATAATATACAGTGTGTTGATTGAATAAATTAACACAGGTCCTCTGGATAGAGAAGGACCAAAAGGGCCGTTTGGCCGGGTGTTTTTGGGTAAGTTTAAGTGCGGTAATTGGCCAATTTATCATTGAAAAACATCTTTAGAAAGCTGGGTTCGATCTAGATGCATGCCGCTACGTGAATGAAGCTTAGGATAGCATTATTCGCAAGAACTTCGCCCAAACACGGCACCCCCGCGTCGGTGGCCGCAACTCCTAAGCAAGGTCTTGAAGTGTCTGCTATGTACAAAGTAGAGGCCGACCAACAAAAGTTGGGCACACTTGCTGAAATCTCTATTCTCTATCTGCATGCCATGTACCAAAAACAACAGTAACTTCGGGGATAACAGCGATTTTAGTTTCTATATGCATTACAACTTCTTTGGTGCTATTGAACTATGAAGAACAAGCTCTTTCATGGTAAAATTGTGCTGCAGTAGTGCCCCTTATTGAGGCGGTTGTGATTGCCGATCAAAAACACAAATCAGGGTACTTCAAGTCTACGTGATATAATACATACAGGGGTAGGTTAGTGGGTCGAGATACCTTGCTTAGACGTCGCGGCCACTCGAGCTCGAGAATGCGTCGAGTGGCCGATATAGCTAGTTACAAGGAGCTCTATCTACGCTAGAACTGAAGGTGCAGTCACGAAACTTTGCCACATGAAAGATAACAAAGTAATGTACTTTATGTTGGTACCAATTTTCATAGCGTTCCGCAGTATTCCATACATTTCCGCTGTATATACCGCATAACAGAACTCATTATTCATACCCCAGAAACATTGAATTGAGTATTATTTGTGTACGCGGCATCAACATGAAAAGGGATCACCTTGAAATATACTAGGATTTGTATGGGCATGTACTTTCTTGGTGTGTAGTTTATGTGTCAGCCCAGGTGTGAATAAAGAGATATCTGCGAATTATGAGTTCAGTTATGCGGTACACCTGACCTATATTCCGTCTAAGTAGGGAGGGTTGGTGTTAATGACATTGCGGAATACTATTGGGCAACTCCTATTGTAAGATTTAGCTGTTAATTTCCTTGAACGGACACGATATTCTAATCGTTCTCGCAATATTTCATAAAAACGTTATTTTGAAAATAACGAATCCGATTTGCATCACATTTTCCCTTTATCCAAAACATGCAGCGCAACGGAGCTCGCGGAGGCGGTCGCGGCGGCTACCGGGGCCGTGGGCGAGGTCGAGGAGGAGGAGACGGAGGTGGCGGCCGCGGTCGAGGTCGAGGTCGCGGGCCTCCGTCCAACGGGTTCAACGCGCCAGGCTCCAGCAACCGCGGCGGGTCGTCGTCGGAGCCCGCCATCAGCCTGGACGAGAGCTTCTGCATGGAGATCCACGCGGCGCTGCAGGCGCTGGTGGAGGACGGCGAGCGGTCGGAGATGAGCTTCCCTCCCAGCTACGACATCACGCAGCGGCGCTACATCCACTCGATGGCGCAGAAGTACGGCCTCTTCTCCAAGAGCTCGGGCAAGAAGGGCGCCGGCCGCTTCATCCACGTGGCCAAGGTCAAGAAGAACGCGGCCATGCAGGAGGTTTCTTTGCGGCTGCCGGCCGCGCCGCTCAACGCGTCGACCGTGGAGTGGTTCCCTCCCGTTGTGAGGGAATATATGACCAGGTATCCAGCCCCCAACGCCGGGCTCGACCCGTGGAGTGCGCGGGACTTGAGCCCATTGGCCTCCGTGCCCAAGCGACACCAAGGACGAGGCGGTGCACCGCTCTTCAAGCCTCTTCCGAGTCGGGGTCAGGGGCATGAGGGGGTCAAGACCGTGAGGACGCCGCCCGTTGAGGCCACCAGGTTGCCGGTGTATGGATACCGAGAGCAGATCTTGGAGCTCGTGGAGAGCAACCAGCTCGTCGTGCTGTCGGGAGACACTGGTTGTGGTAAATCCACGCAGATCCCGCAGTTTCTGCTGGATGATGCGTTGGCTCGCGGACGTGGAGAGGAGACGAGGATTATTTGCACGCAACCGCGAAGAATTAGTGCGATTTCGCTGGCGGAGCGAGTTGCGCGCGAACGATCAGGGCCGCGTGGGGAAGATAGCAAGGAGGTGGGGCATGCGATTCGGTTCGATTCGTCTTTTGACGCCAAGCGATCCAAGCTCATTTTCTGTACGACGGGAACGCTGCTGAAGTGGCTCAACAATGACCCACTTGCTCGTGGATTTTCGCACATCATTTTGGATGAAGTGCACGAGCGCGACCAGTTCACGGATTTCTTGCTGATTTTGATCAAGACGTCGATTCTCAAGCAGAGACCAGACCTCAAGGTGATCCTCATGAGTGCTACTATCCAAGTGGAGAAATTCTCGCAGTACTTTCAACCTGACTTCCCAGCGCCCGTGTTGCAAATGGTCGGTGGCACCAACTTTCCTGTGACCACGCTTTTCCTGGAGGACGTGTTGGCGTTGCTGGAGAGTGACCGGAGCTCACCGTTGCCTATTATGGATGACTCACGAGTCGGTCGTATTGGAGGCGATTCCAGCAGTTCAACTGGAGGAGCAACGAATAACGGGCTGGAATGTCCGTTGTGTGGTGGCTCAGGTATTGCTGATGAGGAGGCATTCGGTATGCACGTGGCAACCTGTTTTGGCGAACCTAGTGCGGATTTTGGATCTGCACCTACTCCGGAGCCTGAGATCACCCCCATAGCAGTTCCTGTTGCTGCTATGGGAGACGTTTTGCAAGCCGCGCTGAGTGAGATCGACGAGTCTGCGAAGGAGGCACTGCTTTCGACTTACATGAAGCAACTAGACGCTCTGCGGCAGGATCAAGCAGTGGACTACGATCTGTTGCTGCAGCTACTCTTCCTTGTGAACCGCACGTTCCCACTGGATGATGATGGAAAAGGAGCCATTCTCGTGTTCTTGCCTGGGTGGGAAGAAATCTCGTTTATGGAACGGGCCTTACTTAACTCACCGGCAACGGCAGCGACGTACGAGATTGCTCTTCTCCACTCGCGCTTGTCAGCTCAGGAGCAGCGCCGCGCATTCATGACACCTCCGCATGGAAAGCGAAAACTGGTTTTGGCGACCAACATCGCCGAAACGAGTCTTACGATCGAGGATGTCGTGTTTGTTGTGGACTGTGGCAAGTCGAAGCAAGCGCATGCCCTTGCTGCGACCTCGAGTTCATCCTTCGTAATGGGACTGCAAACCACGTGGGTGGCACGCGCGAACTGTGTGCAACGCACAGGACGTGCTGGCCGTGTCCGTGCCGGTATCTGCTTCCGTCTTTTTTCGAAGGCACGATACGAAAACGCCATGAAGGAGTTTATGTTGCCCGAGTTGCTGACCACGCCGTTGGAGGAGCTGCTGCTGCAGATTAAGCTTCTTCAGCTAGAGAAGAAGCTGCACATTCGCGATGCTAAGGAGTTCTTGCTGGAAGCTATGGATGCGCCCAGCGAGACTGCAATTGATGCCTCGTTGCAGCGACTGGAAGACATGCGCGCCCTCGCAAACAGTGGAAATGGCAACCAGGCACTCACACTCCTTGGTTGGCATCTTGGACACATTTGTTCGGGTGGAGTGGCTGTACAAATGGCGAAGCTGCTCCTATGGGGGCACACCTTCGGCTGCTTCGACGCAATCCTGCAGACCACGTGCACACTGAGCGGATATCGAGACCCTTTCATTAGCTTCCTCGGCATGTCACCTGAAGAGCAGCGCCAGGTGGACGCTTCGAAGAAGGCTTTTGCACGAAATGGGTCCCCGCCATCGCTCATCCTACAAAGCGACCATTTTGTGTTGTGGAAGGCGTTTGAGGCTTACCTCGACGCACGAGCGCGCTCCTCATTCAAGACAAAGGACGCCTTCTGTGCTCGGAACAAGTTGCACCGGCAGACGCTAGAGCAACTCCTGGCCATTTACAAGCAGCTGCACCAAGACATGGAATCGATGGGTCTCTCACCTGCGACTCAACTGGTGTCGACCCCAGTGTCAAGGACTCCTCCTACCGTGGAGAGTGTTGCCCCCTACCTGATGGCTCTGAGTATTGGCATGTACCCGAACGCGTTGTTTACTCGCTCCGGCGGTGTGAGCCGCAACTGGACCTCCAAAGAGAAGGTGAAAGTGAAGATGGACGGGTCGTCTATGGTGACGTGGAGCATAGCCAATCCCCAGAAGCACAAGAAGAAGCAAGCATCGGAGCAGGACGACATTGGTCCTCCCGACGAGTGGCTGGTGTATCACGAAATGATGCAGTCGGAGCGTACGCGTGTCGCTAAGTACGGTACCAAGCTCCCGTCACTTTTGCTGCAGGCGCTACTTATGGGCTCCGTGGAGTCGCAGACCGTCGAAGAGCAAAAAGCTGACGAAGAAGTTGACGACGATGGTTCCGCGGTGCCAAGTAAGTGGCTTCTTGTGCTGGACGACTGGATAGTGTTCGAGCTGGGCAGTGCGGATGAAGCGCGTTGGCTCGCATTGCTGCGAGAACGCCTTCACGCTACGTTCATCCGACACCTGGAGCGTTTGCATGCCAATGCTCAGCAATCAGGTAGTAGTGCAAAGACATTGTCGGAAGCAGATCTGCAGCTCAGACAGCACGATGCTGAGCTTCTCCACGCCTTGGTGGCCTGGGTCTCGTCTGATCTGCGTCGTGGTGCTCGTCGCTAAGCCAGAGGGAGATAACGAGGTGTAGATACTGTCGAGTTCCTCGAAAATACATCGACATGAAGGGAAACTCTGAGTGGAATACAACAGAGGCCAAAACTTTTTATTCTGCTGCCATAGCTCATACTACTGCATAATGAGCACCTGCACGTCTACGAGAACGATGACCGACGGCGCATCCGTAGCTGCAGACTGTTGAGCATTGCACTGGCTGAGGCAGAATACGCGTTGATTTTTGGGATGGGAGGCTGGGAAGGCGAGTAATTGAGCTCTTCGGCGGCTTGGAGGAAGTCGTCGATGGAAAACTCGTACTTGTGCAAGTGCTGCATGACGCAAGTGAGGGCTTTGCGCTTACCCCTGTCGCCTCCGCCGTAGATCTCGACAATGCGGCCCAAGATGGCTTCGAACTCCCCAAGCGTACTGCGCAACTCTGACTCACTGCCCGATCCTACACCCATGGCATTACCGGAACTGTTGAAACCGGGGGCAGCAAGCAGCCCGCTACGCTCTCGTGCTTGCTTCACATCCTCCTGAACGAGCGAGCCTAGCTGCTTCACGGATGTCCGTTTGATGTGAGTGATCTTGTTGCGGAACTCTTGGATGATGCTGTGAGCCATCTCCGGGTAGTGCAGCGAGATTCGATCGAGCCCGTGCAAGCTGAGCACGAAGAGGCTCATGTACGTCTTGGCTCGAATACTTGCAGCTCGCTTGGAGCGCGTGAGCATCGCGATCTCACCGAAGTAGCTCCCCTCGAGCAGCGTTGCAACCACCTGCTCCTCGCTCGTTCCAGCCTTGAAGACTACTTCGGCCGCGCCTTTGACGAGGAAATACATGTGACGGCCTACCTGGCCTTCCTTGAACACGTACTCGCCTGGGGTGCAGAACTCAGGATCTAAGATCCCCATGAGGTAGCTCACACACGCATCATCTTGCGTGGCGAAGAAGCCGATCTTACTCACGACATCGCGGTTCAAATGCAGCACCAATTGACTACGGAGATCGTCTGACAGCGCCGATAGAATGGTTTCCTCATTTTCGTCGTCACGCTGTAGGAGATAGTACTCGTAGTAGCGGCGGAGACGGTCGGCCAATGGTCCAGAGATTCCTCGTTCACGGAGATAGGCTTTGAGGTGGTCAATTCGAGTGCGAAACGTGTCCGAAGCCTCGTTCAGCTCTTCAACCACGCTAGAGAGTGTACCCACGACATAGGTGAAGGTTGAGGCGCCAACGAGGACTCCGATGGAAACGTAGCCAACTTCCGCAACTGTAAGCGGCGGGCTGTCTCCATACCCCACCGTTGTCATGGTCGTCACGGCCCAGTAGAGGAAGTAAACGTACATATCGCCATTCGAGTTCTGTTCGTCAGGAAAATACGATCTGATAGTCCGTCCTTCGTTCGCATCCCGTGCTACGCGTGCAACAAAAAAGTAGCCGCATGCCAGGGTGTGTGCGATGAAGCTTACACGGCACATCAAGCGCATCACGCGGGCGATGTTATGGTGCGTGGATAATGCCGCCCCCAACGCTGTCGAACTTTCCTCTCGCTGGAGTGTATGGATGAACTTGAACACACGCGCTAGCTTAAGCAAGCGGAGAGAGTGCACCAAGCTCAAGACCCACGACTGCGCGCCCATGTGATGGAACGTTTCGTCTGATATTGCCACAATTACCGAGATGGGGAGTGCCGACAGCAAGTCCATCCAAAACCAACCTCGCACATACTCGCGCCACTTGGTGCGTCGCTCAATAACGGCAGTGTGGCCCTCACCAGGCAGATCGACGACCACGGCAGTGCGTAAATTGATGACGATGTCGATGGCAAACGCAATTTCGACTATAACGTCCATGCCTGTGCTCAGTGTAGTACCTTCGTCCCCAAGAAAAGCAGCTTCGTACGGGATGGCGATCGCGCAGTATCCGAGAAGAATGCTGGTGAAGATATCCCACGCAAGCTTACACCAGTGGAACGGATTGATCGGTGTCAGCAGCTTCCACTTGATGAGCTGCCATTTCGACATTGCGTTGGTGGTCTTGGCATCTTGAGAGAGAAGCCAAGTCATATTCATCTTCTCTGTTGCCGAGTTGAAAACCGATACACCCATAGATAACTGGAGATCGAGAGATTGCAGAAGGGGGAGTGGCAGCGAACGATAACTTCTCAAAACACCATCGAGCAGCACAGTCAACGTAGGGTACAAGTTCTCGAGACCGGCAACTCCAGACACGGGGTCGTTGTTTTGAGAGACAATGAACACGCGATATCGAGCCACTGTCTGCTCGAAGACGAGGTCGTACATTGCACTCCTCTCGCCGTGATAGTCGATCATTGCGTGCTCAGCGTCTGGGAATTCCTCAATGAGATGGTCGAAATCTTCTTTAGGTAGAGTGAACAGATCGCTCGTAGCTTTTGCTGTGTAAGTATTAGCATGCGGAGCGTACTGAAGGAGCGATGCTTCGCCAAATACGCCCCTCTCCGTAAGAATTTCTAGGACCACAATCCAGTCAGGATTTTCGGGCGGGGTTCGTCGTACTTCAATGATACCTGTGTTGAGAATAAACATTTCGGTTCCTACACAGCCCTCTCTGGCAAGCACGTCTCCGTTGACGACGATGAGGGGCTTAATAAACATTGCCATATCCAGCACGAACTGGGTGCTGAGCCGCTTGAACGCTGGGATCCGAAAAAACGTGTTTTTATAAGTTTCGTGGAGAATCTCACCCCGTAAAGAAAGCGAAAATTCACAAAGCAGCTCACGCTCATCAAACGCGCTCGTCTTGGCGATATAGTGGCGGAAATATCGCATGAGTCGAACCTTTAGAGCCCGAGGGAGGCGCTTCTTGTGAATGAAAGCTTGCACCATGCTGAGCTTCCGCGCTCGTGTCGTTGTTTCACGGTGCCAATTCTCGAGAATTTTGGTCAGGCTACCAATGATCAAGCCAAATCCGCTTGCGCCGACAATTGAGACGGCCATTGAGAAGAGTCTCTCGCTTTTATTGGTTGCGTGGATGTCTCCGTAGCCCACTCCACACACTGTGGCAACGACCCAGTAGAAGCTGTAAATGTAGCGCTCACTGACACTGTCATTTTGTACCATAGCGTCCTTCATCCACGTATGACCTTCATTTTCTGTGGTATAGCCTATTAGATGCCAGAAGCACGAGAAGATGTGCGTCACCAGCAGCACTTGGCCAATAAG
The DNA here is from genome assembly GCF_000149755.1 of Phytophthora sojae. Classification (NCBI taxonomy): domain Eukaryota; phylum Oomycota; class Peronosporomycetes; order Peronosporales; family Peronosporaceae; genus Phytophthora; species Phytophthora sojae. Next base: position 2,821,088 of record NW_009258118.1, read on the forward strand.
CCGCGTAAGCCTGGCCAAAACAGCGTCCAAATCGAACGCATCTTCAACTTTTGCGGCAAAGTGGCGCAACTTGATCAACCGAGTCAGCTTCGTAATGCGCAGGAGTCGCGTTAGTCTTGCAAGCCGGAGCGAGAGAACCTGTGCGTTCGAGATGCTGTCGTCTTCTCCGCTGCCAATACCTGACGTGGCATCAGTGGACTGGACGAGAAAATAGTCGAGCGGGAGGAAGGCCAACACATCAGGCAGAAACCACGACGCCAGATAACGCTTCGCAATAAGTCGACGGTCCCGAGCCATGTTTTCGTCGTCGTCCGGGTAAAACCCGACCAAGAAATTGTGAACCACATCCAGAAAGAACAAGATATTCGAGAAAATAGCTACCACCCGCACTGCAAAGCCCAGTTGAACCTCTGGAAACCCCATCTGGAACGGCACCATCACGGCACTGTAGAGCACAACGAGCATGATTATCGAGTCCCACGCGAGTTTTTCGTTGCTGCGTGGGTCTAGAATCGGAGGGTCCAGCAGGAAGCTCAGAGGCCGCTTGTAGTTATGGTAGACCTGTGAAAGCCAAATGACAAACCGTAAGCGTGGTCCCGGGGGCCCTGGTTGTGAGGCTAACGCTGAACGCTGCTTTCGTAAGCCCGGAAGAACTTTCCCCTCTTGGGATATTCGTCCTGCTGATCCTCGGGGGTTATTTATCATCGAAGACGTCGAGGGCATTCGTCCAACGGATCCCAACCGAGGCGGCACGTGGCTGGGTACTGGAATCGTGCCTGTGAATGACCCGCGTCGCGTAGCTGCTCGATCCATGGCGGCCAGAGGGGTAATCGGAGTGCTGGTAGAGCCCCGACGTTCTTCAAAGTGGGACCCCCGTGGGAATCTCTCGCTCTCAGATGCAGGCGCGACTCGTGAAGTCTTGCGAGACCCAACCTTGCTGAATACGTGGGCGTTTGGGATACTCGGTCTCGCGTCATTGGCGAGTGAACTTTGCGGTCCGGTGGGCATGGAAGTATGGACTTGTGGCGGTCCGTTTTGGTTCATGACGCTCTGCTCCACCACGTCATCCAGTGCCCAACGCCGCTCACGCTGCCTCCTGTCAAGTCTTGCTCCGCTTCGGCTGCTGTCGCCGTTTGCACTCCTGCCTTGGACGGGCTCAACGCAATATTGTGGTGGACTATCCGTCATCCGTTTCGAGTCGTTTCGTGACACGAAAGCTAAAAACTGCATTTGGAGTGAGGTTGAAGGGGGCTATTCTTGATTGTTTCGCTTTTCAATTCCGACATCTAGCGTTATGTGGCCTATTTACGCTGAATGCAACTTAGGTTAGATAGTATCTTCTTGGTCGATGGGGAAAATGGTCTCGTGGCTCTTCTTCTTGGAGAAGTCGACCAGGAGCTGGTCACGCTCACGACAGATTGTCCGTGGGTCTGGCGCGAAAAAGACTTGCCACACTTTCGGCAAGAACGCTGGAGTCAGCCCGGTGATGCAGCAGAAGAACGTGAGGAGGAGTGCGTTCGTGATGGCACCGACGTACAGGATGCCGTAGAACTCCCGTCCGAACGCTATCATGGAGGAGATGGCGAACGTCACGACCCACCAAAAGAGCACGGAGGCTGAAGCGAGTATCAGCAGAATCCTGGAACTGCTGGTCGCTTCGAGGAGTAGTCGTGCACTGGCAAGCACTACAACCGCGAGGTTTTGGGCCATGCCAAGTGCCCATAAATCGTTGTCTCTTCCTGTTCCAGACCACGGCGCGAGCGGCAATAACTCTGCAGGTACCAAGATGATCAGAGCAGAACCGACCACGGCCTCGAACATCCAGTACGCAAAGCGTCTGCGGTTGAGGAATACGTGGTGGTACCCATCCTGGTAGAGTCTTGGGTAGAAGAGCACCGTGCGTGCCGAGATGTCGTCGTCTTTGATGGAGAAGACGAGGATCGGGAGTGCCGTAAAGCCAATGTTGAACAGCTGCAGGAGCGTGTCGAAATACGTGCTTTGTCCGGAGTAAAGACAGTAAGCGCCGTACACGAACTGCGGCAGCACCAGCAGCACGTTCTTGTAGAACACGTACAACGTCAGCACTGCGATCCGCCGATTCATGGCACGGCCGTGTACCAGTAAAAGCCGTTGTAGGAATCTGAAAGCTGGCAACGAGTAGTCGCTGGCGTCCGAGGCTTGATGTCCTTCTTCACCAGCGATGCCAACTCCGATGTGTGCTCCTTGGATCATCGGAACGTCGTTTGCACCGTCACCTATCGATAGCGTAACCTTGTCAGGGCAGAAGTTGCGTACCATCCCTACGATCAACTCCTTCTGCTTCGGACTGATGCGAGCGCAGAGCACAGATTCGCACTCCATGCATAACTCGAGGAATTCCTTCTCGATGCCAAAGCCCGTAACAGCTTCGACCACCGTATCGTCAATCAACAGGGCAAGTCCAGCTCTTGCCTTCGGCAGCGGTACTGCTCCACTCTTGAACGTTATTGAGCTTGAATTACTGTCACTTCCTCCCAGTTCGCTTTCCTCACGAGCTCTTCGCAGCTCCTTCTCGAGGAAATCAATCGCGTCCTGCTTCGATCCTTCCATCCACGAGCTCGAGCTCTCGCATAACCGAAGAAGTCTCATATCGGCCGAAACCAACCGCACAGCGTGCGCTACGTTTGTAGCCGTGTCGGCTCGGTCGCCCGTGAGCATCCAGACTTTAATGCCGGCGGCTCGGAATTTCTCTAGCGCTTCGGGGGCGCCTTCCTGAATCTTGTCCTCGATGGCAGAAACTCCGACGAATGTGAGGCGACATTCGAGCTCTGAAATGATCTTCGCTAGCTCCTCCTCTGATGCCCCCCGAGTGGTGTTGTTCTTGAGCGCCGAGTAGCGAGCGTTCCAAGCGCGATACTCATCGGCGCTCACCTCGCGTTCAGCAATGCACAAAACCCGTAATCCGTTCGCGGAGTATAGCTTCATTTGCTCCTTCGCCTGCAGCACCGTACTCGGTTTATTGGCCGACTCGCTCAGCGCCTCCATGATCACGGAATCTGCCCCCTTCGTCATGAGAATGATCCTCCCGGACGGCTCTCGGCACAGGATCGAGCTCTTCTTACGGTCACTCGTGAACTCGAACAAGTGAAGTATCTCCAATTCAGCATCTTTACCGTATACGCGCACCACAACTCGCGTGTTGTTGCGATCACAGAGCTCCACACCCGCTTGTGCTGCCGCAATCACCAACGCGCGCTCATCTGGAGACGGACCTGCGTATTCCTTCTTCACAGGCTTTGAGGACTTAGTCGAAGCTTGAGACGTGGACGACGCACTAGGCCAGATGGAGTTGTTTACAGCCAGATTGATGAGGAACCTCTGCATGGGCGTGCTCTTGAACGGGAAGGACGACAGAGCGATCGTATTTCTCCGGCGTGATGGTTTGTCTGGCGCTTCTTCAGGGTTTAATGCACCTACGATAACCTCGTGAACAGCCTTCTCCAAGATCAACAGCGAGCCATCTTTCTCATCAAAGTCGAACGTCTCCCCATCCACATGACACGAGCGGAAGGCCATTCGATTGCAGGTGAGCGTTCCCGTCTTGTCGGTGAAAATATGTTCAACAAGCCCAAGCTCCTCGTTCAGCTCGGAAGACTGGACGCAGACGACGTGCTTCTTGTCTACCGTGTTGGAAGACGTAGAGAAGGACGGACTGCTGGGGGACAAGCGCATGCCTGGGTCATTCGTAATTGCTCGAGCTTGGAAGTAGCGGGTGAAATCGATTGTGACTTGCAACGAAATGGGCACAAAGTTGGAGAAGAGCAGCATGTACGCCAGGAAGAGCCACACGAAGTCCACGAACGTGCTGTCTTTGATTTCGTCAGGGATAAACGGGTTGCGCTGTACGCTTGATGAGCCCACAAGCTGCGCCTCCACCACCACGGCGACAATGAGGATGACGACCTGCACGACCACAATCCAGACTGTGATTTGGTTGATGAAATGGCTCAGCCAACTGGCCTTGATGGGTGTTTCGGAGGCATTCTGGCGCACACGCGTGTCGTCTCCCGTGTAAATGACCACGCCGATGACCCAGGGCGTGTCTTTTAGATGCGTGCCTCGTAGCAACACATGCGAGATATCCAAGCTTAGAGAGCGAGTCTCCGATAGCACCAGCGTTCCTTTGAACTTGTCGATCGATCGGTTCGGGGGCTCGCACTCGATGAATACACTGGACAAAAGCGTCGTCGCTTGAGCTGTCAATTGCTGGCCATCGCTGGGAAAACAGTCGCGATAGGGAGGACGACAGAGCTCCGGCTGCACGAAGCGCGGTTTTAATGAAGACTCGCCGTCTAGATTCGCAGTCATCACGTAGCATTGGCCGTTTGGGGAGCCCGACGCGACCAAAGCGATGTCGGCAGGAAGCTCCTCGTTCTCTCCGACCCGAACCAATTCCCCAACTTTCAACTCTTCGCACGTTGCGGGGTGGAAGCTCCTGGCTTTTCCATCGGAGAAGGTGAACTTTTGCACTTGGGCTCTGTTCTGCTCGGCGTCGGCTTGATGTCGCTGCACGTCCTCCATGACATCTCTTACGCCGCTGACTACGATGATAAACATCAGCGGGACGACCATGGTCGGCACCCCGTTCGAAGACGTCACTTGGGGCAGCAACTGCAAGACCGTGATCACCAGGAAGTAAATATTGGAAAAACGTGTGAACTGCTTGAATAAATTTTTGGGCAAAAAGTTGTACGCGGTGTAGATGGCTGTCTTGACAGCGTTTGACGGGAAGATTTGCGATTGCTCGTTCGTGCCGAACTGGACGGAGCGGAAGGCGTCCGGGTCGTCAGAGTCCTTATTAGCGCCGGGCTTTGACGAGATGACAATGTGGCTGATGCTGCTCACAAACGAATTCGAAGACATGACGGCTTCGTCCCCTTCCAGCAATTCGAACTTACGCGGCGTACGCAAGTTTTCGAGCCGCCGTTGCAGTGAGTTTTCCTCCGATGTTGGAGGGAGCCAAGAGGATAGTCCAAGTGAGCACATGCACCCCAGGTTGAGTCTATGTTGGCTGTGCAAACAGCGGTGCTCTTCTCAATATAACGGTTCTTGGCGGACTTCCAGATATAGGGGCAGAAGCTCATGTGTATTTGGGTTCGTGTACTTGGCAAGGCAAGGATAGCAGCACGATAGGTGAGTTCAGTGAGCGAAAAAATAGGTTTGCAACATTCATGACGGACAGATATGGAGCTGTTTGAGTCCACTCAAAGCGATATACGGGTGGTGGATGGGAAGCAGCGACAGCAAACTCAGTGCCCAAGCTCAGGCACAGCAGGAAGAGCAGTATGCGATTCAAATGAAGAATCCAGCGGTGGCTGCAGCCATCGAAGCGCTCGAGAGTAAGAAGCCCCTCGAGTTAATAGTCGTTCTACTTAATCTGCTTGAGAGCTCACGGCTTGGTTGCAGTCGACAAAGCGACCACGGGGCTCAAGTTTTACCAGCTTTTCGCTGCGATGGATAAAGAGTAAGAACACAAAAGGATTCACCGGATTCAATACGCTCACTCGTGTTCTCTACATTGCACAGTGGAAGTAAATCGATCGACTTGGAAGAATTTCACCAGTTTTTCGAGCTATCGCACACAACATTCTCCGATCTTGTGTTTAGCAACTTGGGCAAGCAAACTCCAGCTCGAGGTGTCACATTTGATGGTAGTGCCCACAATGCGTATTTCCTGGGGGTCCCACTGGCTATGACACTAATTCTTCTGTGTAGACTTCGTATTAAACCTGTGGAACTTTTGCACCATGTCCCCTCAAGACATTTATACTCACGTTTTTCGGCTCTACGGTATGCTCATGCGGCCACAAATTATTACGATGACGTAGGCCTAACTACATAATTCTTCTTCGCACCAGACGATGATCACAACGGAACTCTCGATGCTGCCGAGTGCGAAAGCCTCTTTCGTCTCCTGTATCACACAGAAAATCTCCCCAGTATAGTGAAGAATCAGCTAAAATCCATGACTTCAAACGATAGCGGAGCAATTACCCTTGGTTCGTATTAGTAAGCACCGAAAAGGTATGAACGGGGGGCGCCTAACGTCTTTATCCTATTATCCTTTGTGGCAGACGAATTTCTGGCGATGTGCACGAGTAAAGCAAATTTGTTCAAACCGATCTTCGACCTGCAAACAAGGGCACGCACAAAGAGTCTGGGGGTTAGCTATTGGTCAAGTGCCAGCAAGAAGAGGGCGAAAATACTCAGCGGAGACAAAGACGTATTTGAACTAGCAGCGAACCGACTTCAAGCTATCCGCGGTCAACCAGGGAGTTCTCCGTCTCGAAGCAACATTTTATCGGGGAGTCCTGTTCGCAAGCTGTCCTCGAGCTCAGCATCTTCACTGAGTGCAACAGATACACATTCCCCTAAAATACCGGAACAGCCTTCTGGTCCAGTGGATAAAAAGTCTCTGGAGACATGGATTCAAGTGGAGGCGAACAAAGAGCCCCTTGTTCAAGCGTACGTGACGGCATTCAGCCAAGCGTATGTCGCTGAAGCTCGCTTAAAAGAGCAGTCACAGAAAGCACTAGCTACTCCCAGTCAAGACCAGCTTCTGCTCGACTTACGCTACACGGTGGCAGTCTCAACTAAGAGTACGAACTACTGCGGCTTTTGTTTTGCACCATTGCCCTTTACTCACAAGAGAGACATTATCTTGATGAATGTCCAGGGCGAGATGAAGCTAAGAGTGCGTTGGAGGAGCTGTGGGAGCAGGAGCAGTCCTCGCTGATCGCAGAGCGCCACGACGCGGTCACTACGTTGGTAAGGAGTATCTCCACAAAGACCCTACACAAGCAGACAGGCAAAAAGGTTAGCATCGCTCCTGGCACCTTTTGTCACGTATTTCTTCCTACTAACCTTTTGAAATGGACACTGGACCCTGTAGTCCGCTGACAAAGTCGTCAAAAGCTACACGCAGAAGAAGCTGGACGTCGAAGAGAGCAACATCCGCAACCGCTTCAGCGAGCGTTGGCAAACGTTAGAACGTGCCGCCGAGCTTGTGGCTCAACGGGATCTGGACGCAGCCAATAAATCCTCCAAAGCCGCAGGCTTGTCGCCCACAAGACCAACAACTGGAGCTGCCCCCACAGCCCGCAAATAAAACAACAAAGAGTTGCAAATACCGTCAAACAAATGACAAAAAATAATTGCAGTGTAGATACGATTCTTTCTGCTGGTGCCTCGCTGACTACCGTCTCTGCTGTTGCTGCTGCTGAGCAGCGATGGCCGTATCGCAGTGCGACTGCACGCGACTCTCGTAGCCCTTCCACACTTGGCACGTGAACGCCAGCTCCTCCCGGAACGAGTCGCTTTTCTGGAAGCACGCACAGGGAAATTTATATAAGAGACATTATGCACACAGAACGCAATGGGGAACAATACATAATAGATGGGAACTGAACGCGGCGCACCTCGATTTGCGTGTTGATCTCCTTGAGCACCTCGTGCAGCCGAGCCACGGAGCCTGTGATGCGCTGCAGAAGCGCCTTCTGCTTCTCTTCGTGGGGGTCTGCATGCATATTCGTTAGCACATAAGCTCCTAGCAGCAGCAGCACAGGCGGAAGACGAGCGCGCACTCTGCATCACGCTTGGCAAGTTCAGCAATGACAAGGAAATCAATTTGAGCGGTTTCATTGGACGAAACAGAACAGATGGATACATTTTGAGAGTGTAGCCATGTCTAGCTGAGAGTCTGCAGCACTACAACTTCGATTGCATGCCTACTCGAGTGGTACGATGGCGCTGAAAGGCGGAATAGTCTGCTCGTCTGGACGGGTCTTGGCTAGAGACTCCTCCAGTAGTGTCATGATTGCCTGCAATTGAGTCTCTTGGCGGCTCAATTGCGCTTGGAGTTGGACCTGCGTTGCCGTGAGCCTGTCGACTTGCTCTTGAAGTCGCACGATCGGAGGCGCAGGAGCGGCGAACGACGGGTAGTTGTGCGGGGTGGAGAAGGATGATGGCGGCACTGCGAAAGACGGCGTCGCTGAAGGCGAATCCAAGTCTGTCTTCGGCGAGTCGAGATTGCCTGTGTTGGCATGACAGCACGTGTGTAAATATCCAGAAGTACAGTAACTGCAGAATCGAATAGGCGAACGTACCAGTAAAGGCAATGGTGCTCGAGCTGAGCGATCGCAGCTCCCGAGTGAGTGAAATGCGGATCGACTCTTCCATCGCCTGCTCGTTCTTAAGTTCTTGCTTTTTCAGCATGACTTCGACGAAGCCACTTCCGAGTATGGCACCTGCAAATTTATGAACGTGAAGTACGATCGAGTGAGTGTTGATTCACCACCCTGGCATGTATGATTAGAGCATTTACCAGGAATTGTAAACAGAATAATTCCCCTGTACGCACGCAGCACAAATGAGGGGCAGTAAGTTAGCATCGAGAGTAGATCCACATCGTTTGGTCATCACGCACCAGAGCGCCAGTAGAGACGAGAAGGCCCGGCCTGCTGCCGTGATGGGGACGATATCGCCATACCCGAGAGACGTGATGGTCTCGATTGCCCACCAAGAGCATGTGCCGATGCTCGAGAATACCTCAGGCTGTGCCGGGTTCTCCAGAAAGAAGCTAAGGAAACAACCCCAGGATACAGACTGGAGTCAGGGGTAGCAGAAATAAGGCAAAACAGCGAGTGTCTTACATTGTTGTAGAGGAAGTAAGCACAATGACAATGGTCATGTAGCTCACGACGCCGAGTTCCTCTTTCTTCAGCGCGAAAATCTCGCGCAGATTCTTCATAGCTTGGTACGAGTGTTCCAGGTGCAAAAACGACATGATACGCAAGAGTCGAAAGCCTCTCAGTGTTAGCACACCGCGTGAAGACACAGCCACTCTGCACAAATCAATCATCGCCAGAGTTAGTTATCGTACGCATCAACCTTTGCATCACCTCAATAAAACCACGTACTGTTTCTCCAGCAAGATCTCGAGGTAGAACGGGAGCAGCACGACGAGGTCAATCAAAGACATGGGCCGGAACATCCACTTCAGCCTAGACAACAGAAACACGGTCACTCCCCCGTCAGTATGTTCGAGTTGACCATTCCGTCAGCAAACTCACCTTCCAAAGATTGGATGCGGGAATCGATCGTCCTCAACGCACGACCAGAGTCGAAGAAGGTACTCCACCGTGAACAGCGCCGTCGACATGTACAGGAACATCTCGTACCAGTTGGACGACGTCACCGCTGCAACCAAAACAGTTATACGCTGTCAGCACTGGGTGCATGTGTCATTTCCGTTCCCACTCCACCGCCCCAGCTTCAACGTACGCTCAGCGCCAATCGGCGAGGCCGACACATACATAGCCAGCACCACGTTGAGCGTGATGAGCACGAGCACGCACACCTCGAAGACGTAAGACGCACGCTGCAGCCCCGAGCGCTGCTTGAGCGACGTGCGGTAGTGCAGCAGCGTCCAGACGTCGGCGCGCAGCGAGGCCCAGGAGCGCGTGCGCTGCGTCCGCAGAGGCCGCCGCTTGGGCGTCGATATGGCCGCAGGGCGCGCGTCTCGCACCGACAGCTCCACGTCCAGGCCGTCCTCCTCGCGAGGCAGCAGCCGCTGCCGCTCGCCTCGCGCCATCTCGGATACTTTTTGGACAATGAGCTCTCCAATCTGCATCTGCCAGAATATTTCAATGAAATTTCGGTGCACGCGACACAACGGGCGGATCTGAAACTCGGCAAAAAAACACAAGTACACGCGCGGTGAAAAAAGTTGGTGGCAGCTTAGTAGACACCACGAGTGCTGGGCGAAGAGGTACTAATTAGCTATATCTCGTGGCGCCAAGAGGCACGCCACTAGTGTACTAGTAGACGACATGCGTGAGTACTTGCTGACAATAGACTGGCCACCATCGACCGAAAATGGAGTAAGTCGTACTTCGAAGTACAATCCTACATTGCCCTCAGAAACCCAGCTTGCAACGTAACCCATCCGTACGAACTACCGAACCACAGTCGAAGCTCATGTATGAACTACATACGTCATCTCTTCTTGATCGAGCAGCATGCTTGGTCTTACGGTATTTTCTTTAGCTAAGAAACCTCTTCATCCCCAGTCAAATTTCACGAAAAGACCTCACAAAACTCGTAAGCTAAAACTCTCCACCAATCACACGCAAGTCAGCCCATGATGTACCATTGGTGTGGCGCGGAGGGGGGCCGATAAAAAGAGGTGTGGCGCTTACATTTGGCCTGTTGCGGAGACGCTTGGAGCGTGGGTCATGGAGAGTTACCACGCGGGCGACGGCGCGGGCAAGGCCGGCGCGCGCTCCGGCAGCGGCTCGGGCGGCGGCGCAAGCGGCAGCGGTGGAGGCGCCTACAAGGAGCGCGGGTCGTCGTCCCACGGCGGGCGCAGCGGCGGCTCAAGTGGCAGTGGCAGCTACCAGTCCTCGGGGCGCGGGCTGCCGCGCCGCGGCTCGTCCAACTCGGTGGGCGGCGCGTCGTCCCGAGACCGCGAGCGGGAGCGCGACCGGGACAGGGACCGGGATCGGGACCGCGAGCGCGACAGGGAGCGCGACCGAGACGGCCGCAGCCGCCCGCGCTCGCGCTCCAGGGACGCGGGCGGCAGCTCGCGCGAGCGGCGCAACAGCGGCGGCAGTCGCAGCTCCTTCGCGGCGGGCAGCAGCCCGGCCGTGCGCCTGCGCGAGCGCAAGAACCTGCTGCTGATGCACCGCACGAGCGCGCGCCGCAACGACCTGACGCCCGCGGACGCGGCCACGCGCGTGGTCGGCATGGACGTCAAGTACATGAAGGTGAGGAACAATTAGGGTCTCAAGTGCAGTAGGGTTTCAGTCCCTAGGCTTTTTTTGTTGCTGATGAACGGCTTTGTCGAGTGCAGGACCCGGAGCGCCCGTACATCACAGACAAGCTGGCCATGTTCCCGAGTGTCTTCCCGACGAACGCCAACTTTCCCGAGGAAAAGTTCCGCTTCCACGCGCTGCGCAACGCGGCGTTCGTGAGCCCGCTGCCCAGGGGCTTCAACCAGCAGTGGCATCTGCAGTACTCGGCGTTCACGGACAAGAAGCTGGCCATTTTTGATGATCTGACGAGGGCCACGCGCGCGATTCTCCGGTTACGTGACGGCGCGGAGGACGGTAAAAGTGGAAGTGGGGATGCGGCCACACCCGCCGCTGCTGGTGCTGAAGATGGAGCAGCGGTGGCGGCGACTGCGGCTGTGCAGCGCGCGTTCACGAATTATTTGATGCGGCACGTGCGACGGATAGATGACCGCACGAGCCACATCTGGATGAGCGAGCTGGCGAGTGGTGCGCGCAGTGCAGCGGAGCTTACGCAGGCCTATGGAGTTCCGTTCAAGCAGTGGCGAGCTGTTCCGGGCGTGTCCAAATGCCCTTTGCTGGAGTTTGTGGTGAAGTACCGACCTGGATATGCCGAGGCGACGTGGTTTGTGCGAATTAATGTAGTATACACGGAAATGCGGGAGCTGGAACGAGACAGCGCTTTGCGGACTGGTGACTGGTTTTTCAGCCCGCGACGGAACCAACGGCGGAATCAAGGGTGGACCGACAAGCTAATCGATTATTTGCACTCAATCGCACGGCAGGCGGCGCTGGATACTGGAACAGGGGCAGAAAACAGATCGCAGGACGGTCCGCAGAATTCTAGACTTGCAGTAAATAGCACCCAGGGAATTGGGAACAACAGTGCGGGGGCAATTTCTCCGACAACCGGTAGTGGAGGGTTCGCACAACGCGCGCAATTGGTACCGAGGCTGCGGCATGGTGAAGTACCGGCAACAGCAAACGCTGGAGCTGTTTCAGGTGTCCCTGCGGCTCCTAACAGCGGTGGAGTGGACATGTCTCCACCATCACCACTGACGTGGCACGAGAAGTGGTCATACGTGCTGAAGTTATCGGAGTATCAGTTCAAGATGGGGCTACTGGACCGGGTGCATTATTTTGATGGTTTATTGTCGCTGTTGCAAAAATCACTCACTCCACGGTCGCGGTCGAATGGCACCCGGTGCTCGGCTGTTTTGGCCCTCGGGGTGAACGGGATCATGGAATTAATCTCTGTGGTACAAAAGCTGCTACCAGAAATTTTGCTGTCCGCGGATGCCGTGCTGTTGCTGGTTAAAACAGTATTGCAGCATCTTCGCTACCTGCTGCCGCCTGGTCGACCTGTGCCCGCAGAAACTACAGGAAGTGCACTCCAGGAGGAGATTCTGGTTGCTTTGTGCCAGTTGCTACGTGATATTTTGCTGAATGGGAATGACGTGCTCGTCCGTCTTGAAGATAATGGTACGTTGTGTCGAATTTGTTACTGGCGAGGAAACAGAATAATGCTCTAACCGTTTGATGGTTCGCACGCTTAGCATCTCCGCTATGGCCAGCCTTCGTGTTCACCGATCGATTTTTCAATCGCGACGCATATGGGGCTACCGCTATTCAGGCATGCATCGAACGTTGCCAGCGAAAGAACAGAGAGGTTGCTGGTCGTATTTTACGACTACAGCAGGCGTGTCCGTCGCTGAGCTCTGTGGGTGGAGGTCAGGTTCTTGCAGCGACGATGCGTAACGAGGCACAGATCCTGCAGACCCTAGATCGTTTCCATCGTGTGGACTCGACCTCAGATTTGCACCGCGTATACAGCGAGGTATTCAGCCCACTTCCCACTGTAAGCTCAAGTGGTAGTGTGTCCCCAGCAGAGCTCCCGGTCGATGTAGCTGCACTCTTTCTCGTGTGTGAATGGGCAGTTACGAACCAGCGACCCGCGGAGTACCGGTATTTGTCAGCGCTTGCGTTAATCGAGATGCACAGCAATGCGCTTCTAGAATACGGCAAAAGGTACGTAGTGCTTGGACCCAAAGGCCTTTTTGTTGTGCAATCCAGGTCTACTAACGGTCATGTTATGTATCGTGAAATCTGCTCTATAGCAAAGGGCTGCTTCCTCATTGCGGACCAAAGGATCACCAATTAGTTCTTCAGAGCGCGCTGCAGAATTTCCTGCACCGTTATGAGCCCAAGGTCATTACTGAAGTCACACAAGTCATCGAGCTTTTCTGTTTACTGGTTCGGCGGCGATTATTCAGTGTTGCAAGCTTCGTCGAGTTCGCGTCCTGTTGTAATGAAGCAGCAGCCAGTATGAGCAACAGCCCGTTGCTCACTCTTGCGGCAGGAGGCTGTGGCAATAATGGGATCGCCAAGCGCAAGGAATCGGCGCCCGTGGTTCACACAGCTTACAACATCGAGTGTTCACCTGGAAGGGGGTACAAGTCGAGTGATATTCACCTTCTTTCCTCGAGCGACCGACTGAAGTTGTACCTATGGCAGCTGCCCCGTAGCGCATTCCCGTTACCGACGTGTGTGCCCATGCTTCCGGATGACAGCTACGATGGCGAAGTGAACTACCTGCGTTGGCTTGAAGTTATGGAGCTGCGTCGCGAGCATCTCAGCTACTCGAAGACACTTGAACGCGCCCAATCACTGTGCATCTACGTGTTTCACACGCATGGCCAGGCTAACGATACACCGATGGTTGGGACACCAGGTGCTGCAGGTGCAACTCCTGCTGCTGGTAGCGCTAGCTCGGGGGACACCAGTCGTGTGATGAAGGAAGTGGAATACCAGGGCAAGGTAGGAGAGCTAGTTTCAGCTGTGAAGACCATGTGCGGCCACGACAAGGGTCGGTTCACGCGCTGGTTCTTGCACAACATTTACGAAGAGGCTACGTTCTTTCGATTCTCGGATTATGGCAGTGTGGAGCATGTGATGCGGCTTGTGTGCCTGGTGCTAGAAATTGTGGACATCTTGGCATTGCTCGAGGTACTGGTGCACTTCCTGCGACGCTCGCCCTGCTTCCTTGTGAAGAATGTGGTTCTGGCGATGATTGAACGTCACGAGCTAGCGTTCTGCGCCACCGACCAGATTCCGTTCTTGCTGCAGTCCTTCGTGGACCGTTTCCATCGGATCCCCAAAAATGCTGACGACAAGGCTGGCAACGTGGCTCAGTTCTTCTGCAGAATGTATTACGCACATATCAAGAAGAAAGAAATCGCGAAGCTGGACTTGCCGTTTGCTCTGCTCAAGCCGATTGCAGAGACCGCTCGAAAGAACCAGGACGCTGCTGCAGCTGGTGTAAATGGAAACGCCGCGGCAAATGGGAATGGAGCGAATGGAAATGGCCAAAAGAATAAGGAGCTGTCACTGGAGGCGACAAATCCGATCGTGCGAATCCCTCCACCCCGCGAAGTTCTGCCCCCGGAGCTAAAAAGCGCTCTAGCGAAGTCGTTCAAAGCGCTGCAGGCTCGTGCCTTTGATGGCCCTGGCGCCGACGGAAAACAGACGCCAGCGACCCCTGGCGCTGGCAGTAGCACGCCGTTGCAGAGCCCTAACAGCATGAGTCAAGACGCTACATCTACTGAATCAGTGGCAGCGTTCGAACCCAATTACGCGAGCTTGTCCTGGCAGGAGGTGGTTAGTGAGGCTACCCCTACTGCAGAGGCCAAGTGCCGTGATAGCGCGATTGATTTCGCAGTGTCCACTATCAATATGAGCATGACGTCGTCCTCTGTGGGCTCCACAAACGCCAATGCCACGCGGGAGCGGCGCACGCCTAATTACGTATTTTTCTTCCGGGCTGTGCTTACCGAAGCCATGGACAAGTGGATGGCTAACATCTCCGCGCGCATCAAGTCCAACTGCAAGCGGCCCATCACTACACCGCATTACGTGCACCGCTGTGTGCGCCTTATTCGTGAGGTCGTGGAGCAGCACCCTGACAACGGTGAGGAGTTCAATGAGAAGTTCTCGAACACGCTGGTTGTGTGGCTGCAAAAGGAAGTCTTGCCAGGCTTCGCCGGGAGTGATACGCCCAAGCGCTCGCGGAACCCGTTCTTGAATGCCGACAACAGCAAGGAGGCGTTCGCGCTCAACCAGAAGGGCCGCCTAGATCGACTGCAGTACGGCCTCAAGAGTTTTCTCGTATCTCTTGTTGTGCACAAGGTGCTAGATCTCTCCCAGGTGCTACGACTAGTGCTTGTTCCGCTCTTCCCGCGACTGGTAAGGAACTTCATCGGTACTTTCCTCCCTTGTATTGGTCACGGTTTAGATGCTCATTTTCTCTTTTGTCTTGCTTTACCAGCGTCGTGCCTCACGTGACCCACCGCCGAACCTGCCGACACAACTCTTGGCTATGGCGCTCGTTTTCCAGCTCTTTTCAGAACCCCCTCAGAATTTGCTACTTGATCCCCAAAAGGTGGTTATGTTCGACGAGCCTCTGGTGAGTTGTCACATCTGCGCGTTGCTCTTCGCTTTGGTTATATATCGTTCTGACCTCTTTTTCACGGCCAATTGTGGTGACAACATTGCAGACCAAGTATCACCTGCGTTTCCTCCGCACCCAAGTGCCGGCGTGCTTGATGTTTCCACTGTGCTTCTTGTTGTGCCAAATTTCGTATCAGATGGAAGACAATTTCTTACTACGCAAGCGTGAGGAACGTGGCACACTGGCAAGCACGACACTGTTCAACTTGACATCGGATGGCATCGTTCGCGATACGATTTTCCATGACACGAAAGAGGCCCGCGAAAAGCACATTCTTCCGGTGTATCACAAGAAGCAGTGGCACACGGCGGTGCTGCTGACGCACTTCTTCCGGCCGCCGACGTCGCCGGCAGAAGACGGCAATGGACAGGTGCAACTACTCAAGGTGGACCAGATCATTGATCAGATGAACGTCTGGACGCTTCATCGTGGCGGCTCCATCTACTTAGACTTGCAGATGAGCAGGCAGCAACAGAAGGTCAAGCGCTCCAAGCGACGCACACGACACCAACGCCAACAGGCACAGAACCAGCAGCAGTCAGCACCCAATAAACGAAAGGCGCCGGCAGGAGAACTGTCGACGCGTTCCACCAAGAGAGCAGCTGTGGAGAGCGTGGTTCCATTCGCAGTCAATGGCTTCACCGACAACAAGACTTATCTCGGTGCTCAAGGAGATAAAGACCTTTCCTTCGGCGGCAGTCTGCTTGGAAACAACTTCTCAGATGGAGAGGAAGATGCCGACGAGGAGGACCTTGAGCTGGAGTTGGGATTCGACGAGGCGAGCAGTGCCACGGAGATTCTATCGAGTCTGATCGTGCTGCGAACCCTCAAGCGCAGCTCGCGCCCGCCTCCTGGGGTAGGATCGACTTCGTTGTCATCATCCTCTACGACGTCGTCAACCGTGCCAGTGCCCCAAACTACTTCCGCAACTATCACCACGCTCTCATCGTCGTCCCCCCTTGCGACTCCAAAGCTGTATGGTACACCTCACCATGTGCATCCCGGAGAGGGGGGCGAGGGCAAGCACCGCGGGGGTACACCAGGTCCAAGCGACGGTCTTAAGAAGAAGGCGCCGACTCCTGCACTACCGATGACTGTTGCCGCTATGCAGAGTGCGTTGACCCCATGCGAAGCTCGCATGCTGGAGGCTGCTCGGGAGGCCCAAGACTCAGCGGTGGCATCCCTCTACGCTGCAACCGTCTGCAGCATTTCCAGGCGCGCAATGGGGTCCGTGATTGCGAAGATCCTGCAGATTCTGGAGGACGACGTCAAGCACACGCTCCCGGACAAGTTTGCTCGCCAGCTGAACACTACATCAGTTGTGCATCTCGTGGGTGGCATCATGTGCACTCCACCAGGCAATGCATTTCTGCCCCGCTACATGATGTCGCTGGCTGCCCAGCTCGAGTGGCTGTACGAGGGGTGTATGCTTTACGACAAGCAGCAGCAATCCTCATCGGGAGAACCTGGTTTGCGTAACAGTCTCTTCCTTCGGCGACTGCGTTGCAAACTGGCTGTGCGGCTGCAGCTCGTTGGCGTGATCGGACCCAGCAAGCACGCTGTGCTGACCATTTGCTATCGTGACCGCATCGTGAAGACTTTGTTCGCGCTGCTAGGAACGTCAGTTGTCTCGACTGGCCCTGGGCTTTCGCTTTTTAGCTGGATTTTGGACCTCATTCCAGTCGTCAACGCGTCTGTCCTCCACGACAAGCAATTTGTAAGTGCTCTGTGAACGCCTATGCGCTGTGTACTTCCTGTGTGATGACTAACGTTTGGTTCTAATGACTTTTTAGGAACTTGTGGAAGCTCTACAATTACCGGACGAGCTTAAGCGACGTGTTTGGTCGGTGCTACCACGACCTATGAACATGTTCGGCGCAGCGAATGTGTTTGTCGGTCGCACCGCGCCAACGTCTGCGCAAGCGGACGCTGCTGCGAGCATAAAGCCGGAGTACGCACCCGTGGATCCATGGGGGTTGCTGGAGCATGTGCCTCAGCTGCCTAGCGATGCTCTTGTTCCCCCTCTGCCTGCCCAGATCCCAAAGCGGCCGCGGCGAGTATTCCGGTGTGTGTAATCTGTTCCTCCAATTCGTTGGATAGAGCGAATTCGCTATACAGCATTCGGCTTCAAGCGGTAGGCACCCATGATCGCCGCCTTGTGTACGTACCTTTGGCACCAATCATGTAATATGGCTCCGTGCCTAAGGAGGCTGGAGCACGACTGACTTTAAAGCATCTGATCGCTAGCAAATAACATATTTAAAAGCAAAAGAATGCATTTCTTCGCCTTGCAGCTTCTTCCAGCCGGGCTTGTTACGCACGATCGTTCTACTGGGCGGAGGAGTCGACGGCAGTTGAGGTCTCCTTCTCAGTCTCGTGGCGTGTTTCCTCTTCATCCTCTTCGTCCTCGTCGTCGTCGACACCAACCCACGACTCGAACGCCATGAGGAACTCGTTGAAGTGGATCATGCCGTTGTGATTCCAGTCCATCTCAGCAAAGCGACGCTCCCAGATCGACCAGTTCTTGGAGTCTTCACCCGAGTCTGCTCCAAACGGAAAATGAAATCGCTCAGTCTTGCAATTTAAATCGGAAACTATGCACTATAAACTTACCCTTGTAGCCACCCGAGCGCCTTTTGAGTTTCTTCGTCGGTGAATGACGCGCCATGGAGGCCTCTAGCTGCACGGACATGTCGTTGCTAGAAAAGGAAAAAAAAGGTGTTAGGAAGAGGTCCGTGGATGAAGATAATAGAAGAGCGTCATGTCACCAACCGATTGATATATCCGCTACCTTCAGTGTCGAACCAGAGGAATGCATCTATTGCCAGTTGGTAAGCGCTTCGGAGCTCGACGTCCTACAACAGCGTATGAAGTCAAAACTTCGGCAGATTATGGTACGGGGCACCAGTAGATCCTTACATCTCCGTTCATCGCCATGGCAGTGCTGGAGGTGCTTGATCCACCGACACTATTCCCACCGATGTTGTTGTTCCTGCCAACACTTCCACTGATGCTGCCGTTGATGCTGCCACTTCGAGACCTAAGTAGCACGATGAAGATTAGGATAAAGTGCGTCACAGGGGCAAGAGTGATATCCCGCAACATACGTGTAGAAGACGCTGAGTCGGTTTTTCTCTAGTGAAGGGATTCGCTGCAGTACACAAAGCCGTCAGTACAACGCAGTTCTAGACGCAGTTATGAATGTTTCCAGCTCACATGCAGCAAAAACCCGATGGCGAGAGAGACGAGAAGCTCCTTGAAGGTGAGTTTGCCGTTCTCCTTCATATCGGATTCTTCGAACACTTGGTTGATCTCGTCTTCCGAAAAGCTCACACCAAGTTCCTTGTAGATGGCCGGGAGATCGTCGGACACAATGTATCCATGGCCCTCCTTGTCGAATGTCTTGAACGTCGAGCGCACACCGTTGAAGGCTTTCTGCAATTCCACGATGAAGCACACAAAAGCATTAGCATCTTGTCAGCGATATTAAGCGCTGTCGCCAAAACTAACCGCAGCCTGCGGGAACTTCAACAAGATGCGAGTGAACGGGCTTCAGATGAAGAGAGGTTAGCGCACATGCTATATAACTAAGTCAAACACTCACGACACCTTACATTTCTTTCTTGTCGTTCAGAACGTGGGAACGCCAGAGTTTCTGGAGCGCTAGTGTGACCCTGACGTAGGAAGGAAGCATTGATCAGTGAGTCCACGGCATGCTCCTATTGTCACTGGCAACTTACTTTCGATCAAGGGGGCTGTCCTTGTGCGTGTGCGTGGGGTGGCGATGGAGCTGCTCCTTGGTTGTTTCTATAGACGACTCGGTTGGGCCGCACGATGCGTGGGTGCTAACCTTTTCATCGCGCGGTGAAGCACAGGATTCACCCGTAGACTGGTGAGATGAATCCGCACGAGACGTCGACGAGTGCTTGTGGCCGTGGCTGTGAAGCCTGTGGGCCGAGTGTTTGGTTCCCATGGTGTTTCCCAAAGTGCGTCCTTTACCTGCCCGGCAAAACGAACGCGTTAGCGTCAGCGATACGCACTTGCGGCCGTTCAAGATCGTCTTCAACTAGAACCGTTACGGAAAAAGCTCAAGCACTACGTGCACTTCTCCTCATGGCATGTGAGCAGTCTCAAGGCTATGCATACAGAACTCCGCTCGCCGATAGTATATTTATTTCTCATTGGAAAAGCTCTCTCAATATACTATCGATTGTTGTGCGAATGGAGATCACTACATTGCTGAATAGGCTTCGAACTAAGTTGAAAACTCCAAAATTTGACCGACTCCTTCGGCCAGACGAGCAAGATTTTCTTGCGTTGCGCTTTTGCCATAGTTCTTGATCAACTACTCCAGTAACCTTACCGGGTTCACTGGCCGGGTCCGAGATACACTGAGGTGAGAATTTCAGCGTCAAGTTGTTTCAAAATGGGACTTGCTTCAACCACTTCCACAAGATCGATCCAGAGAGGTTTTTCCTCAACGAGGATTACATTCGCCACGTGAGGATCCCCATGAATCAGCTCCTTATCATGCAGCTGCCATAGTAGTCCAAAGAGGTCCCGTACCTCCTGCCGTGTCGTTGGTCGAGGCAGAGGTCTACCAACAGGAGACAGCAACAACGCCGGACTATCGAGAATTTCGATGATCTTTCCCACAGGAGTAATCGTCAAGCCTGTATGCTGGGCGTTCTCCAACGCTTTCTTTTCTTCATGAAGACGCTGAGCCGAGTGTTTTTCCACGATTTTCAGGGCGAGGATCTCTCCGCCTTCACCAACCACCTTGAAAACGCGTCCATAGGCGCCACGGCCGAGGAATGTGTCGCCCTCCACCACATCAACACCGAACGCAGAGCAGGCAATGGTTAAGCGCTCTACCCATGGAGAAATGTTGTCGTTGATAAACTTCTGAAACAATAGTTTCGAGCCGTCCATGACCCACCTCGATTTTTGCACTTTGACGACAACAGCCTTGTAGGTTTTGATCAACCAAAAGGACCGATGGTCAAAGAGAATAGCGCACGCCGGCTTCTCGGGACAAAGGTGCTGCAGATATCGCACCACTCGGCCAAATGCAGCATCAGTTATAGTGAGCTGCCTTTCGAACAAAATAAGGCAGTCGAAATTTTTTTTCTCTGCTACTCCAAAGCGAAGTCCATTCAAGCATTGCACTCCATTGTTCGGCACTGTCCCGAAGCGAAACATTCCAGGATGCGTCACGAATCCAACCGGTTCAAGGTCTGCATTATTGGTGAAACGTATAGACGGAGACAACCATGGATGCCCCTCGCTATTGACGAATACCATACCCCAAAAGTCCAATTTTTTGCTGAAATGAGGAGTAATGAACGCGTCAACCTCAACCTCATTCGCAATAGAATCAGCTTGAGTCTGAATATCCATCGCCCAAAACGCTTCTTCGCCCTCCCTTGGTGCAACATCGCTGATAAGTCCGTCCTTTTCCAACCTAACAAGCTCACGTTCCCCCAATGTTTTATCGGAGTAGGACGGCTCCTTGTGCCGTAACGAGGCCATCTTCTGCTCAACTATCCGCTCAATCCGCATTTGACGTACGCGATCTTCTCGAAACATCGAAAAGGAATCGCGGACGCTCTCACCTCGAGACGTTTGCTCCTGCTTCGGAACTGCCACCAGTACATGCGCCACCTCATTTCCGAGCGAAACACGCGGCCCAAAGAGTTCCACCTCGCATCTTCAAATACATCGAGGAGTTAAATTCGCCCAGAAGCGTCGCGTCTAAAGCCTCGTCGTCAGGCAGCCACTTGTTCTCCTTCTTCGCCAGGAAGAGGTGCAGATTCGTGAGTTCACACCTGATCGTCACTGGGATTTTCTTTTGGATCTTCTCCTTCAACTCTTCCACCGACTGATCCGCGTCAATATTCACAGAGAACGAGTCTGTCGCCGCGCCAACGATCGCACAAAAGAGCTGCAGCATCTCTCCTCTCTCCGTGGCAAATTCTGGTTTGACAAGTTTCGAGCTAAGGTCACAAACTTAGTTGATTGATACTTCAATCACGAACTATCATCCGACTTCACTGAAATAAAAAACTTACTTAACATGATTCAAGCTAAACCCACACTTTAAGAACGCACGTTGTTTCGAAGTGGAGCTCGCTTCCATCATTTCCAGAGGATATCCACAGAGGCTTTTTCTCAGCCAGGATAGCGAGGACCCCCGTGAACCAACCTATTTTCAAGCGAACGTTTCTACGAGCATGAAGATTTTATTATGAAACCACGTCGAGATGACGTTCATTGTCTGCAACCAAATATTCAGACAACTATCCTGCATAACGGAAACTGCTGGTGCTCATGCTGTCATCGTCTTCCAGACCAACCCAGGACTCGAACGCCATGAGGAATTCTTTGAATTGGATCGTCCCATCGCCGTTCCAGTCCATTTCCATGAACCGTTGTTCCCAAATCGCTTGGTTGCTCGAGTCGTCGCTCGTGTCTGCAGCGTAAGAGAATATCCCTGACTGTAAATACCTGCGGCGATTCCATACCAAATGCAGCACAGTCGTACCTTTGTTCATATCATCCGCTGTCATCTTTTTTGTTGGGGAGTGAAGAGCCATGGAGTGTTGGAGTTTTGTGGACATCTCCGACCTACGCACGCGCAACGACAAACGTCAAAATACAGTGCATTGCTTGGAGACTGTGCACGAGTGGCGAACGTACCGATTAATAACACCATCACCGTCAACATCGAACCATAGGAAGGCGTCCACCGCAAGCTGGAATGCGAGTCTAAGCTTGTTTCCCTGTAGCGTACAAGAAATTTTATTAGCATAAGGTAGTAGAACTATCACGATGGACGCTTAGTATGCTCTCTCACCTCTCCAAATAAGATGAACTGTGTGGGTGCTGAAGCTGGAGTACTGTTACTACCGGTTCGAGAGCTTCACACGCAGTAAAATACAGGGTTAGATACATGAACAATGATCGGCTCGCCGGTTGAACTGCACTTACATTGGAGCGTAGAAGATGCTCAGTCGCTCTCCTTCGAGAGAGGGAATTTTCTGTATTTGCACGCAGCAGTGGATAAAGTCGGTCAGTGTCTCGTGCAATAACGCAGCCGGATTGTTCAATACATACATGCAGCACGAATCCGATCGCGAGGCACACCAGGAATTCCTTAAAATTGAGTTTGCCATCCTTCATCATGTCGGACTCCTGGAACACCATACTAATTTCCTCCGACGAGAAATTCGCGCCCAGCTGCTCGAAGACCCTCGAAAGGTCCGCAAACTCAATGTAGCCCTTGTTCTCCCTATCGTACACTCGGAATGTTGAGCGGACACTGTCAAATGCTTCCTACGTAATGCAACGTCCCGTAACGAGTTAGATGTATCCATAGGAAAACACAGAAGCTGCAACTTCAGAAACCCCACCGCCGCCTGCGGGAACTTCAGCAGAATCCGCGTGAATTGGCTGCAACAACAGCAACAACAATCACAGACACCTCCTGTCAACCCCACACCAACTTGAACTTGATTAAACCTCCTTAACCGTCCGTACTTGTCCTTGTCCTGTTGCGCACGAGCCTCCCAGCGCTCCCTCAGCGCGCTCGTGATCCTTCACACGACACACAACAAGTCAGCGCCACCCTACTTAACCTCAAGTACGATGCATTAATATGTAACTCCTGAAATACGCACTTCTGGTCGAGAGCGGTGGGGCCTCGAGGCACCTGCTCGACGGGTCGAACGCTCGCGATGTTGCCCGTCAGCAGCTTGGCCACGGAGCCGCTAGGTTCGCCTTGCTGCGGGGGTTCAGCCAGCGCCGCCGACGGACCACTCGCTGCCACGCGGGGCGTGGCGTTGGCCTCTTCGGCGCGCGAGGAGCTCCTCAGGACCGACGGCTTGTTCCCCATGGGCGCCGCGTGCGTGTTCCGCTGCAAAATGCGCAATGGTGGCCATCAAGCGCGGTTAACGTTGAAGCTAAGTTTAGTGGGCCAATCAGCGGCGTCAGCATACTTTCTCCAAGTGGTCGTACTCGCCGCGTTTTGGCCAATAGCAACGAGGCGTTGCAACACCAAAGCGCCACAGTGCAATTGCGCATTGGCGGCACCATGAGCAAGACCGCGGCCGACGCCAACGGCGCCAAGAAGAAGGCGGCGCCCAAGTCGCGCAAGCGCAAGACCAGCGACGTGGGCGCCACCTCCAGAGCCGGCGGATCGCCGGCCAAGCGGCTGGCGGGCGACGCCGCGGCGGCAATTGCGGCGAACGGCTCTGGCGCCGATGCCCACGCGGCCCAAGCGGCGCAGCTCAAGCCGTTCGTGCGTGGGGAGCTGGTCGAGAGCAGTAGGTGCCGCGTCTTATGCAGCAGATCGGCACGCAGAGTGCTGCTGCGAAGGAACAAGGCGACTAAAATACCTTATTATTTCTGTGCCTGCCACTCCATTTTGATCCCTACCTGCGTCAACCTGCACGCCGCCGTAGTCAAGCACATGCTGTTCGGCTTTGGCGACGAAGCCGAGCCGCTGGACGAAACGGCCGAGCTCATGGAGGACCTGGTGGTGGAGTACGTGCACGCCATGGTAAGGCTGCAGTTGCGCTACTCTTCTGAACGAGATGTACTACTACATAATAGTATCTAACAAGTGACGCTATATATGGTAGACCAAGAAGGCGATGGAGCTGGCGACGATCAAGGGCAAGCTGGACACCGAGTGCTTCATCTTCCTCATCCGCAAAGACCCGGAGCGCTACGACCGCATCGCGGAGCTGCTGCGCGCGAACGACGAGTTCCGCGCCGCGCTCAACAGCGGCTTCGACCCGAGCGACGAGAAAATGTACTGAGGAAGATACTTCACTGCACACCCCAGCTTAAGTAAACGTTCTGGAACAAGCACGGCGCTGTGGTTGAACTGTTCGGGCCGCACTTGCGCTTGCATTGGATGTGTGAGCGTGAGCATTCAATGGGCGCCGAGACAGGTACTCAGCCGAAAAGGCACAATCTTGTCCCCGCTCGAGTGCCCTTTTCACTAGCGCCTTGTATGCGTCACTCTTTTCCTCCCTCGCCGGCTCTGAAACCCGCGCCTGTTTCTCCCCGTCACAGACACGAGTTGAGCCAAGTAATAGACCGTTGCGTGAGCAAGCCGAGAGGCCGAGGCACGGTCGCGCCTGTGATTTCTCTTCCGCCCGTGCATGCCGCATGCTCCTGGAGCCGCCGGACGACGTGGTGGGCGAGAGCTGCCCCTCCTCCCAGTTCGACTCCGAGCCCGCGATGATGGCCTCCGTGCGCGCCGAGCTCCCGAGCCTGCCGACGCTGGACAAGGCCCCAGCCGCCACCGCCGCCGCCTTCCGAGGGCCCAGCAACTGCGGGTGGCTACAGCAGCGCTCGCACATCCAGCGGGACGAGGCGGAACCGCCGCGATGCGCTGGCAGCGAGTGGACGAACAGGAACTCGCAGCGGCGCAAGGCGCGGCCGTCCGCGTCCGCCATGGTGCTGGCGCGCAAGCGGAAGCGCGACGAACAGCGCAAGCTGCTGAACGGCAAGAAGCAGTGCACGGACAGCGACGGCAGCGAGTACACGGCAGCAGACAGCGAGCAGGACAGTCTCGACATGGAGGAGCAGCTCACGGCCTTTGTGGAATACGTGCGTTTCTCAGATTGGTGTGGAGAGGGGGAGCGTTTGGAGATGTGGACTGATGGCGCTGTTTGGCGCATGCAGAACGCTACGGATATGGACAGCTTGGACATCAACCCGAGCCAAGACTTTGACGGTGTGTGGGAAATGGGCATGCTGGTCATGCGTGCAGGGGTTTCGTAGTGTTCGTGAAACTGACGATTTGTATATTGTATCGTCGACTCGACGCTGCAGGCGACGAGGAACAACAGGAAACAGCGACCCAAGCCTCGCAGCATATGCAGACGTGTAGCTGGCAGGACGTCACGGATGGTAAGGTGCTGCGTAGTCAACTTTTGCACCTGATGTGAAGAAAATGGTATTGTAGCGGGCGAGGCGTCTAAGCACTATGCTTGTTTCTGTGTGTGGATTGCAGTGAACCAGTTTCAGGAGGAGGCGTCGGAAGTTTTTGACAGTGAGTTGATTTGCAGACCCGCTCAAAATTTGCCGGCCCACACACTCATTAGGTTGATTGTTCTGCTGCAGACGTTATTTATGCCCCACGGCCCGCTTCGATCCCTACAGCTAGTAGTGCATCTACTTACTGTCGGCCACAAGGGAAGAGTAGCTTTGGGATCGCTTGCTCTTCGTTCCTATCTGCCAGCAAAGCTATACCTGAGAAGAGGGCCGTGTGTAGTCCGCCTTCTGACGACAGCGAGGGCTCGTTGAGCGGTACGTGGAGATCCCTCGACAGGTTGGACAGGACCGTTGTTATCAAGGCGCTGATGTGTGTGTGCTTGGTGACCTTTCCTGATCAGATGGCTTTGACGTAGCGACGAATCTTACCGGCAAGATACAAAGAGTAGAGGAAACCAATGCTGGAACAAGCCCGAAGCAAGCGCCCAAGGTGAGCAAATCGTATCTTTTTGTCTCCCCCGCGTCCATCAGTAGTGACAATCTATCTGTGTTATTGTAGCCGGAATGGAGGCAACGGCGCTCCGTCAAACGAGATTGCTCGTTCTTAGACAACTCGAACTATTCTGTAAACGGCCGGCTGTTGCTCATGGCGTCACCGACACCGGCAACCGCAAGTGAGGCCAGTGAGGCGTCGTCGGACCGAGTCATCGAGCTCAAAGATGGGTGTTTCGACTCAAGCGACGACGTCCAAAACGCCTGGCAACAAGCCCCGATGCCAGATACCGAGGTCTCAAGCAGTGTGCCGTCGTCGGTGCCAGCTACAGTGGATACGATGACGGTCATGTCTTTGTCGTTCGCATCCGGACCCTCGAGCCTCCCGACAGCCTTCCAACCGCGACTTGTTCGGAAGCGGAGGAAGGTCGGTCAGCTTACGCTGGACGGCTTCTTCCGAAAGTGAGCGGATACAACACCGCGGGCTGGCTACCAATGATGGCTGGCAGCCCAGCAGCAATACGACAACTCGACCTGAAGGCACCAACGAGCTTTCGGATCGCGTCTCTATGACATTTTGGCAGCTTTTTGAATATTGCTTTCCTGTGCAGATAGAGCCTCAGCACACTAGGTAGTAAGATAAAGTTAACTTTGTAGCAGTGAATGAAACAGAAGAAGGCAAGTAATGCACTCAGGCGAGTTGAGTTGAGTTGAGTTTCGTTGAGCTTGATATGATCGTTTCGATCCAGGCTCATGGGTAAGATCGGAAATAGTGGCGCGGTAAGATCGTACTTAGCGCTGACTTCAACGGTACGCCGCATTTGGTTTTGGCGCCACGCAACTCATTCGTCGAGTGCCCCCAAGTGCGAGCCACGCGAACCCACCCACCCAAGGCTCTGCCCCCCTCTCACTCACTCCCCAACCTCCCCGCGCTCCGTTGACAAGAAGCCACAACCATGGCCTACGTCACGCTCACCAACATCACCGTGCTGGACAACCCCACGGCCTTCACGAACCCCTTCCAGTTCGAGGTCACGTTCGAGTGCGCGCAGCCCCTCGAGGCCGGTACGTCCGTCAACCACCGCAACAGCAGCATTAACTTATACAACACACTAATTCTCTGGTGTATTCGCTGCAGACCTGGAGTGGAAGATCACGTACGTGGGCAGCGCCGAGGACGAGAGCCGCGACCAGGTGCTGGAGGAGGTGCTGGTGGGCCCCGTGCCCGTGGGCACCAACAAGTTTGTGTTCCAGTCGGACCCGCCCAACCCGGACATGATCCCGGACGAGGACAAGGTGGGCGTCACTGTAGCGCTCGTCACCTGCTCGTACCGCGGCCGCGAGTTCGTGCGCGTGGGCTACTACGTCAACAACGACTACGCCGACCCGTTCCTGCTGGAGAACCCGCCCGCCCGCGTGGACGTGAGCAAGCTGCAGCGCAACATCCTGGCGGACAAGCCGCGTGTCACGCGCTTCCCCATTGACTGGTCGCCGGCGGGCGCGCAGGACCCCAACGCCATGGAGGACGGCAACAACCAGGCGGCTAATGGCACGGGCTTTGGTGCCGCGCAGCCTGGCGCTCCTGGTGCCCCCGGCGCTGGCAACGACCTCGACATGGACTTTGTGGACGACGAGGAGCTCGTCAAGGCCGCTGCTCAGCTCGACCACAACTACACGGACATTGTCATTGACGGTAACGCTGCCGAGGGCATGGAAGAGGACATCGACCTTGAAGAAGAGGACGACGAGGATGACGAGGCTGACTCTGTCGAAGAAGCCGAAGAGGAAGACGCTGATGGCGACATGGAAATGGAGGACATCGAGCAGTAGGGGGCGCCAGTAATTTGGTGTGCTGGTTTAAAGTCGTCCGGCACACCGAGGCAGCAAGACGAAAGCAAGCAGGAGGAAGATACTGTATTTATAGAGAAAAAAGCGAGATTGAAGAGCGAAGGAAGGGGTGAAAGCAAGCGCAACGGCTGGCTGCATATAGGAAGAGGAGGAGGACGAAAATGTTTGAGTATCTTTCTTTCAAAGGGTGCGTTTAAGTTTCTAGTCTACTCAGATGCATGCAGGTAGGAAGGTGTAGGTAGCCGCTGCAGTTTAGCGCAGCTTGAACTCGTGCAGCTTGTTGTACGAGCCGCTGGCGCCGTCGAAGCGCACGTTAATGTCAATGTCCAGGTCGCGCGGGTTGGTCGCGTTGGGCTTGCAGGTGAGCTCGCCCTCGATGACCTCACCGGGGCTGCAGGCCAGCTCGCCCTCCAGGTAGAACACGGTCTGCTTCCAGTGCGTGTACTCAGCCTTGGGGCCCGTCGAGAAGCTCAGCTTCTTGTGCGTGGCCGAGAAGGTGCAGTCGAAGTAGGCCACCAGCGCGTGGCAGAAGTCCTGACGGAAGGTCGTGAGCTTGAACTTGGACGAGAAGGCGAGCTCCTCCTTGGTCACCTTGGTCAGGTCAATGTCCAGGATGGGGCACACGTCCGTGAGCAGCGCGTCGCTGCCCACCGTGTCCACGAGCGGCTCGACCTTGGCGATGTCCCGGATGCAGCTCATGTCGAAGCCGTAGACGTTGTCCCAGAAGTCGAGCTTCTCGGCCTTGTAATCGCCGTCCTCGATGGCGCCGATGTAGAGCGTCGAGTGGTCCGGGAACATGAGGCCGCCAGGCACCAGGTACTTGTCGCGCGCGTAGAGCACCGTGTCCAGCATGGACTCGTAGAGCAGGAAGTAGCCCATCCACTCGGAGATGATGATGTCCACCTTGTCCACGGGCAGCGTCAGCTCCTCCATCTTGCCCTGGATGAGCGTGATCTTGTCGGCGAAGCCGTTGGCCCTGACGATCTCGCGCGCCTGCGTCAGGATGCCCGAGCAGTCGACGCCGTAGACGTGCTTGGCGCCGGCCTTGGCGGCGAACATGGACAGGATGCCCGTGCCGCAGCCCACGTCCAGCACGACCTTGTCCTTGAACAGGTGCTTGCTCTGCAGGATGGCGTTCATGTACGCCTTGGTGCGCACCGTGTCCTTGAGCATCTCCTCATGGATGCCGAAGTGCGAATACGAGTCGAAGTAGTAGTCCTTGCTCGTGAGCTCCTTGGGGGCTTCGGTATTGGCGGCAGGGGCGGGTGGGGGCGTGGCGGTCGACATGGTGACAAGGAGAGATTCGCAACTGAGTCCAAGGGGTGAGCTGGTTGGCCGCAAGCCTCTTTATGTTGACACACAAACCCAAAAAGGCAGCACTCGAGTTGGTGGTGCGTAGCTCCTTGCGCTCCGTATGGAGATTTGATTGGTACACGGAGCCTATAGCTCATGGTCGACGCATATGCAGCATGAAGCAACACAACCTCCATGCGGTGAAGAGTACTGTACTGTAGCCCTGGCACATGCATGGCTATTGTCTAGACGTAAGCTAATAGAGGTGGTCAAGGTGGACCAAGTTTACCAAAGGGCCCATCGACATTCATCTTCGTCAGCCCATCTTGGCTTGACACTCGCAGCACATTCACAGACACAACTGAGGATCGAGGATGACATGGCAAATTGGCATAGGAAGCGAGATTCCCCCTCCAAGACTGACCTCTATTGTGTTCGTTCCACTTAACTCGGCAGCACAGACTGCGTCCAAACTAACTGGCAAACGAGGCACTAGAGCGCCCGCCCATTGCCCGAAAGCAGTAAAGAGGGAAATTCCCGTGTCGATGATTGGCATTCAAGAGGTGGCGAGACTCCCGAGTCGCGACGTCGATCAGTCGATCAGGTCAACTGATTTAGATGGCACCGCGGTTGCCCGACTTCTTCTGGGCACGGGGGGCGTTGCCGCCCTTGGATCCCTTGTTGGCGTGCTCGGCCTTGTTCACCGACTTCTTGGCCTTGCTACGCTCCTTAGCCTCCTTCAGGGCGGCGCGAGCGGCGGCACGGACCTCCGGCTTCTGGTTGCGCTTCTTGCGGATCTGTTGTCGATACATGCATGTCAGAAGTCACGCTCAATCGTACCAACGCGTAGTTAAACAGCAGCGGCAACTTACGTCCTCAGCCGAGACACCGACGATGGCACGCTGGATCTTGGTGGTCTTGCGAGCGCGACGGCGGGCGACCTCCTCAACCTGTTACGACGACGAAGATAACGCACGTGAGCTTCTGGACGCTGATCTGTATCAACCTAAAACATCTGCCGATGACTACTGGCAACGAACCTTGAGCTTCTTGTTCATGCGGCGCCAGCCCAGGGTCCACACGATCTTGGTGGCCTTCTTGCGCTGCATGAAGAGCGACTTGCTCTTTGAGTTGATGAACACGTAAGCCGAGCCATCACGACGGATGAAGCGCGAGCCGTGGCCGGGGTAGATGCGGCTCTCGCTGAACGAGCACGTCTCGGTCCTGAGGTCAAAACGCCGCACACGTCGTTAGGGTCACCGCTCGCTGTCTTTTGCTGCTGTGCTAGTGAGCTAATTGAACACGAGCTGAAGGCGGAGCGAGAGGCGCTCAGGCTGGATGGAAAGCTGCTGATCTGTGGAGCTGTTCGTCGACTGTAGTCATCCGAGTCTGCTGGTGCTCTGCCTGCCTGCCTGCCTGCCTGCCTGTGTGGGTGCATGCACTGCTACACCCATTGCCTATGTCTGTTGCGCCTCCGCACTCGCTGTATTGCCCGCGTCTCCAGACCGGAGCTCATAGCCATGCATGTATCCATAGAAAAGGTGTCGCACTTACTTAATCACCATTTTGCTTCAGTCTTCTCGGGAGAATTTATGCCAATTGACTCGCTGGACGGGCTTCCAGGCTCCAAAGCCCGCAAGGGAGCCGCGGCGCGCTGCCGTTACTTCACCGTCGCCGCTGCGAATTGGCTGGTTGAAATGCGTTTACTTAAGCGGCACTTAAGCGCTACTTCGGACGCGCAGCCGGTTCGGTTACGGTCCGCGGTCCGAAAGCCGGTTAGCGGGTAGGGCTAAGGGCTATTGTGAAACTTCAAACCCGAAATTCGCGATAGCGGCGCCGGCGACAGCGGTATGCAGAGCTGTCAACTGAAGGGTACTACGAAAAGCATCGGCAATATTGCCAGATCTTCCGACGTCGGGCGAATGCAAGGAACCCCTTAACTGTCCGATGCTAGTTGTATAGAACGGGTAGCGGGGGTGCGCGCAGTAAGTGAGAGGCGCTCATCATTTGATTGAATGGGGAACGTACATGGTCCCCTCGGATCTTACTCGTTTTGCGCGACTACCGGTAGGCACTATCAAGCTGCTTGGAGTATTTTGCTCCCACAACAGTAATTCCTTTCACTAAAGGATGCTGAGCAGTGTAACGATTGTTCGAAGGCATCATCAACCAAGGTAATGAATGGGCCAAAATGCGCCGGGTTGGAGTGTCGTTCTTGAAGTGAGATTGTGGTACTTCATCAAACCTTGCTTTTCCCGGGCGGAGCACATTGCGGCAACTTACAACAACATTGGCCAAGCGCTAACCGAGTGGTGGACCCAACCAACCCCTTGCAGCTCTCGTCATTGCTGCCGCCATTGCAGTGCGCCGAAGCAGCTTTGGCAAAACAATCGCCGAGTCATGGTCCAAGTTGAAGCACCTCGCTAATACCACAACCCGCACACCAGCTGTACACAGCCTGAAGCTCAGTTCGAAGGTATCCGCAAAAATCGGAACATGGCTGCGCTGCTCCGCCGCGGGGGCCGCAATGCTCTCAGTGCACGGCACCTCCGCGCGTCATGGCAAGCTGCAGGTCTGTATCGCAGTCTGCACTCTAGCTCGGACCCCCCTCCCGTGAGCTCAGTGCAGTCGTCGCCCTACGCACAAACGCACACGACCAGCAGCGTCATCAACTTTGGCCTGGGTCAGCCTTCCGCGTCGCTGCTACCTCTGGATACGTTCCGAGTCACTGCAACCGCTCGCTTTAAGCCGACCCAGGACCCGTTGATGCTGCAGTATGGGGTCGCCAAAGGGTTCATTGGCTTCCGAGAGGAGATCGCCAAACTCGTGGCAGGTAACAGACAGATCGCCGAAATGATTACCGAGACGACGGAGGACATCGACTGAGTGCTGTGCTGCCGTGACTAGGAGCCGACGCTGTCGACCCGGAGACGCTGATGGTCACTGCGGGCAACTCGCAAGCCATCTCACACGCCGCAATGGTGTACTCCAAGACCAACAAGCGCGTGTTTGTGGAGGAACCGACCTACTTTCTGGCGCATGATATCTTCCGTGAGCTCGGATTGGACTTGAAAGGCGTCCACGCAGGAGAGGACGGCATTGACGTACGTATCGTATGGCTGGGTGACGAGGGGGGTGTTGTTGTGGCGATGAGAGGCTAAAATGCGCTGGGGTTGTGTGGATAGCTGGACGTGCTGGAGGACAAACTCGCGGGTGGAGACGTCCCTGCGTTCCTGTACACGATCCCGTTCTTCCACAACCCAACGGGGGCTGTGATGTTGCCCGACCGTTGCAAGCGTCTTGTTGCTCTGGCGCAGAAATACCAGTTCCGTATCATTTCGGACGAACCTTACAACCTCCTGCACCTGGACGGTGGTGCGTTGCCATCGCTTGCGTCCTATGATGATTCCGGTCTGGTTGTGTCGCTAGGCAGCTTTTCGAAGATCCTAGCCCCTGGACTTCGTCTCGGTGAGAAGAACCCCATTTCTTTCATCAAGAACTCGCGCAACATACTCACTTACGACGTATTGTATCACAGGCTGGGCTCAGAGCAGCGAGGACACTATTGAGACGCTATCAACAATCGGAGCGCTTCGTAGCGGCGGTGGGCAGAACCCTGTCACCGCAGCCCTCGTCCATAGCGGTGAGTGTTTTGCAGGCCCCCTAGGTACTGGTATCCTGCTCAACCTGTTCCCTAACTTTGCGGCATTGCGTGCCATGGCTCGCGGCTTTCGTCCATACGATCAGTGCTGGAGCAAGACCTGCTACTGCCTCACATTGACCATTTGAAGAGCGTTTTCCGAGTTCGCAAAGACGCCATGTGCGATGCTCTACGCGAGTATTGCCCCGAGGTCGCATTTACGGAGCCGAGTGGCGGATACTTTGTGTGGGTGCACCTGCCCGACGGCGTGAATGCTGACACACTGCTGAAGGAGTCAATGGCCCACCACGGCGTCGCCTTCACTCCCGGCACGCGGTGCTCGCTCGGGACTCTCTACGGCGATGGTGACGGCGGAGTGCCGTCCAGCGAGGCCATGACGCGTTCCGCGCGCCTATCCTTCGCCTTCTACGACGAAGAAGAGATCCGCACGGGCGTCCAGCGGCTGCGGGGCGCACTCGACAGCTTGGACTGATGCGTGTGGTAGACTAGGGGGTGAGAGTGCAGGACCACCGAAACAAATGACATCATCGGTAAAGCACGAAACTTCAAGGACGTGTCTTGCGCAGCGCACAAAAGCACTTGCATTGGGCACCAGTGGACGTCGTTCATGTACACTGCCAGCTTCACACACTCACCTTGCCATCATTCGTGCTGTGTACAGCCGATGCTGGTAGATATCGTCCAACAGAGAGACGACGTCCGGCAACGGAAATCACCCGCACTGTTTGTGCAATTTCCTGCCAGATGTGCTACACCACCAACCGGTTGTTTCTGCTCGAGTTCTTGTGGCTATCCCACGCGCAACTTCAGAACTGAAGCTGCTGCGTCTCACGCCCAACACGGCATTTCGAATCTCTCCGAGCGTCGGCGTCGTGCGTCGACGGACACAGTACAGTTCACTAAGATGGTGACTAAGTCCAAGAACCCCATGGTGGCCACGACGGCGGGCGCCATCGCCGGCGGCATCGAGACGCTCACCATTTGGCCCATGGAGATGATCAAAACCAACCTGCAGTTGGGCACCATGCGCGCGCAGTACACGGGGATGATCGGCGGCTTCCGCTACCACGTGCAGACCGACGGTGTCGGATCACTGTACCGGGGACTGGCACCGGTGCTCGTAGGCTCCATCCCTAAGGCCGGTATCCGCTTCGGAGCCTTCGACTTCATTAAGCGGAGGCTAGCGGACGAGGACGGCAAGACGTCAGCCGTGCGCAACCTCGCGGCTGGAATGATGGCCGGTGCCATCGAGGCCACATTCACCACGACACCGGTAGGTCAATGACAGCAGCAGTAGGTACGCGCCCGAGTCTTACAAACTTTTGTTGTGTGGCGATACAGATTGAGACGCTCAAGACCAAGCTCATTGGTGCCAATGCCGGTGTGTGGGAAGGAACGAAGATGATCCTCGCGAAGGAGGGCATTCGTGGTATTTATCAGGGGCTCTGGGCTACGATTCTCAAGCAGGTATGTAACAGTGACGGAGGAGATATCTCTCGTGGGTCCGATCGGTTAACGGAACGGTTGCTTTGTATTCGTGTACTTTGAACTGTAGTCAACCAACCAAGGCCTGCGCTTCATGTGGTTCAGCGAGTTCCAGAAGCGTATGAGCCCCGAGTTTCTGGAGCGTCATGAAATCATCCACGACGCGCAGAACATGACGGGCAGCCAGCGAGCGTCTCTAAGCCTCATCGGTGGCATGACGGCGGGAATCTTCAGTGTCTTCGGCAACAATCGTACGTGGGTCGCTGTGGATTCTGGTGCTAAGCTAACTGTTAACGGCTTGGGTTGTGCACAACAGCGTTTGACGTGGTGAAGACGCGGATGCAGGGTCTAGACGCACACAAGTACAAGAGCACCTTCGACTGTTTCCGCCAGATGCTGGTGCATGAAGGCGTGGGGTCATTTTACGCTGGTGTGGTGCCACGGCTAGGCCGCGTCATCCCCGGCCAAGGTGTTATCTTCATGTCGTACGACAGCATCACGATGGTCGTGTCCCGTTACATTGAGGGCTGAGTGGAGATACTCTCTCCTTTCAAGTGGACCGGGCCAGCCAGTCGATCGGCCACCAGTGCGGTCGCCAGTCGATTCGCGCGTCTACAACGATTCGTTGTCAGCGAACGACCGCGGTCCTGGGCGGTTCGAGCCTTCACAGAATTGGATACAAACACTAAAGCATTAGATTTCGTAGTCGATGAGTAATTATGCGTGAATTTACCGTCAGCAGGATGCTAGGTCAGTTCGGAACGGCGTGCTGTGCAATACTGCAACTAATTCGAGGCGTTGCTGTAGTTCGTCAAACTTACTGGCCGTGGCCTCAAGTGGATTCATGCATGTTCTTACCTGCTTCAGACGCCGACTGCTTCGAAAAACAAAGTTCTGGGTTTTACGTGTACGTCTGACAGTAGCTATGTACCCGTGTTTCAATTGCAACTTCTCATTCGCTTCGCGCTCACACCACGTGTATGCAAGCCGCTTCAAGTGCCAGGACTCGTATGTTTCCCGTCCGGGATCCGTCCAGGATTATAATATATATATATAGAAGGTCCCAGGTACTTGACCTGGTGGCGTATATTTAGGCCCTTATTTCGGAGCCTGCTGGAAGCTGGCACTTTGACGTCTAAGTGAGTTACCCTAAATTATTCCTAGTTGATCGGTTTCCCTTCCTGAGGTCGTGGTGAGGCGGTGGTTTTAGGGGATGCGGTTGCAGAGGTTAATCGGGAGTTCCATTAGGGGGGTGACTTAGGGGGTTCCAGGGGATGTAGTGATGGAGGTCGTCGGGGGTCGGAAAATAGACTTACGTGGCGTTTGTATCGGAATCGCTCCGGGCGAGACTCGAACCCTCAGTGGAACGCTTGATCTTCGTTGGCCTTACCCACAGGGACACTAGGGGCCCCTGGATTACAATATATATATATATATATATATACAAGTTACTGCAGTATAAGATTCATGCTCTTTCGTAAGACGATACTTAGCCCCAGAGAGCCTACCGTAAGACAAAGCGTCTTACGTTTTGCAATCAAACGCATTTTGGCTACATCTTGGTTTTAGTATACCAGTGGCTACATTGTATTTTGTCCGTCAAAACGTAAGACAGTTTGTCGGACAACAATTTGCACCATGCGATTGGCCAAAACTTTCAGAGGGTAGTGTCGTTGCGTGCGTTCCTCCGTTGAGCATGTAGGAACCCGAGGACAACCGCTTTGCTGTTTTTGAATTGCTCGTGCCACCTACAGTCGAGCCGACGAAATAAGGCGCTCACAAGCACGAACATGTAGTCGGTAGTGCGGCCCTACTGCCAACTACAATGTACACGCTTGTTTGAGAATGGTTAAGAAATAAATGCACCTGAACCATTAGCCCAGCTTGACAAACAAAACGTTCAGGGCTTTATAGTGAATTCTAGTTAATGCATAACCAAATAGAGCCCCTCTTCCTCCGGTAGTGCGGCCCACGAACCCTGTCGTGTCCTCTGAGGACGCCTCCGAGCGAAGCAGTGCACGACGAGCGCGCACACATGCTCCGCACCGAGGCGTTGTCGGAGGACGCGAGGGAGTAGACAATCAATACATTATGGGATCTTACCAAAGTCATGAAATGAACTGTTTTGTAGTAGCAACAAGGCAGCGTCAGTCAGTCTTGGTATTTGTATTTGTATTTGTATTTGTTGCGGTTTGCTTGGCTACCTTACTCCCGGAGGCGCACACTGCTGCAGCTCCACCTACGTCGGTAGTGGACACCACCGACCTCACCCGCGGCCACGTGTAGGTAAGCTGTTGGTGGTGTCGCAAACAAATAACTACAAAACGACGTGAGGGCCTCTAAGAGTCAAATGAGCGGCGAAACTTCTCGGGAATACATGAAAAATGCCAAAGCTAAAGTAATTGATCAGCCCGGCTGAAGGCGCTTACCAGTTTGCTCGGCCTGCTACTGTAGTACTAGGAAATCTAAACGATCTAAGCTCGCCGTGGTGTTTTAAATATGTAGAGGGAGTTTGTTGGTGTCGCAGCGCTCCTCCGCACAGTCCTATCGAACCGCCAATCATTACTACCACTACTATGCTGCGCCCGATATTAGTCAGGATACGAAGTGCAACGAAATGCATCAAAAAGAGTAGCGAAGAGGAACGCGGGCCTTCCTAGCAGAGCCTGCGAGCACTCTGCGCCTGGCAGTGCCAACAGAATTGCAAGTCGTACTATTCGCCAATCAAAACACTAGATTTGATTTGTCGTCAAACTAACTGTCTTACGAATGCTCGACACAAGTGATTGATCATAATACCACAGTGTAGTAATATGGTACGGGAACGACTTGCTTGGTGTGGGTCAAATTGAGATGTGGCTTGCAGGGATTTTGCCCTCTCATTTACAACTTTATATCGGACCCCAATTTATATAAATCGGAGCTGTAGGAGTCTGAAATAGGGATCGAACATTCAAAGCTAGTGAAATCCATAGTAAAGTCAAGTAATGGAGCCAAAACCCACACAAACTACGGTCATAAACATGGCGTATTTCTGAACTAGTAGTACCGTACTACGTTCCAGTGTAAGCTTAAGGCAGGCTGGCCTGCATGCACCCCTGATTGCAGTGGATTTGCTACTGCTGAACTGAGATAATCACTGCCCCTCAGAATTGCAACATTATAGCGGCCATTCGGGTACACTGCCTAAGTCTGACCTAGACTATTTTTGATTGAATGATTCATTGCTCTTAGACAATAAATAGTCTGACCTAGACTATATTTTTGCTAAGACTATTTATGAAGCAACACACACAAAAGAGTCTTACTCGGACTTTTCATCGGCCGGCTTACCTTTGAAGTGGTCGCGGTGTTTCGCGATAATATCTTGAAGATGCGGGTAGAGCTGTCCAACCGACCAGGTACCATCGATTCCAAGTGAAAGTCCACATCGAATTATCGCCTTGCGCGCATAGGATATGCCATTTTTAAGGTTGACGGCTTTCACCGCCTCTGCAGCAAGCTGGAGGAAGAACTTTTTCCCTGGATTTTGACCATGGGTAGCAGCGAAAACGTTCATAAAAAGTGTTCTAAAACTGCTCTAATTGTCCTAACGTATATTAACCTAATTAAGTAGAAATACCGGTAATTTATTCGGACGAGGGCGAGCGGATGCGAGCGCGAGGCTCACTCGATGCATTCACCGATAGCCAACACCCGCCGATCAGGGGGGGGGGGGTGCGCGAGCGAGCGGACGCGAGCGCTGCAACCCGATATTTTTTTTCTAGACACCGCACCTGGCCGAGCCGAGAACTTAGCGTAAGGCACGAGGGGGTGGGGCAGGCCGCGCAGCGGCGCTCCCCGAGCGAAGCGAGAGAGGGGCGGGCCCCCCGAAGTCCGTCGCTAAGTCCGCAGGTGAGAGCCAACGGGCGAGTGTCCGCCCCCTTAGAGTTTTTGGCCATGTTGCTGAGACCGTTCTTCCAGGAAGACTGGTCCCGAGTACTGACTGTTAACTGGGAAATGTGCCTACTAAAGTCAAGTTAATATTTTTTAGGAAAATTAGGACAGTTTAGTTCGGTTTTAGGAAGTTTTAACCAGCACCAGACCATGAGCCTTTCTTCCTGACTTTGTTTTGCCAATTGTCCTTGATCAATTCCAACTTCTTCTCATTCCACTTCGTTTTAACCACAAACAATAAAAACACTTGCAAAGGAGAAAAAAATGTAATGTGTGACTCGAACCGATAAGAGCCTTGCACCCTTACCCGCACGACACAGGAGAGACTAATTTTGAAGTTGAAGTGGTCAGACTAATTATGAATTCTACAATTTGACCAGTACAATAAATAGTCTGACCAAGACTATTTTCGAACATAGACTATTTCCGCACACAGACTTATTACCGTAGGCAGTATAGCTGCTAACAAATCGGAATGGCAATGCCATCAAATCGGGCCACTTTAACAAATCGGCCCCGATATATCGGACATATGAGGCGCTGATTTGCCAAAATCGCTGCAAGCCACAATATTCTTTGAAGTGTTGTTGGGTCAATCAGGGGCCGCAAAACAAGTCCTCAAGAAATGTGATTGTAGTTTTTACTTTACGAAAAAGTAGGAAATAGCACTGGTACCACTGGAAAGCTCCGATTTGCTGGGCTATTTCGTAGCTTGTAACCCATAAAAACAGGCACGGTGTGCTTAATGCAAAATCATATACAGGATGGACGTGCTGCCAATTCGGGCCGCTTCATATGAAACAGTTGGCGGGACCCCGGTGTCCCCCATCCGAAATAATCGGTATCGGCAATTATTTATTTTTATCAAGGGCAGCGTTGAAACGATCGAGGGTCTTACCATTTTCGCTTAAGCTTCGTAAGTAAATGGCACGACGCCGCGGAGGTGGCTCCCAGAGCCTCAGACCGATACGTAAAAGAAAAAAGCCTCTGATCGGAAGCAAGCAGCGTACAAGCGGGCCGTAGCCATCCTGGGGGAGGAGCGAGTTCAGCAGATCCGTCGGGACTGGGACTCATGGGACACAAGCTATGGCGGAAAAGAGTGACAGCAGTCGGAAGGTGTCGTGCTCCAGCTTCTACAATTAGGACTCTCGGAACGTGTGATTAGAGCGATCATACCGGTCGGTGGAAGTCGCGTAGCAAGACTAAGGAAGGTGCTAGAGGTTGGAATTGAGTCGTTGCTCACAAGGCGCGCAAAACTTACACCCTGGCACGCATTCACGGAGGACGATGTTGCTCGTCTCAAAGCGCATTGTACTACGTGGATATTGGAGGATGGGTTTCCGTGCGCCCACCGACACCCGCGGCAGTACTTCACTGAGCCCAAGCTGACGTGGAAGATTGTACACACTCGCTATGTGGACGATATCGCCCGAATCAACCCAGATGCCCACACACTAAGCTACTCCCGCTTCACCCAGTACAAGCGGTACTACTTTCCTGGTGTCCATCTAAAACGAACAGCGGAGGATGTCTGTGACTGCTGCGTTCTCCTAGATATTTTGCTTCAGCAGCCCAATATTTCCGAGGAAGAGCGCGAGGTTGTACTACTGGAAAAGAGAACTCACCTTAACGAAGCAATCGCTCAGCGGCGAAGCTAAGTACTTTTCTATCCCGAAAGAGTACCTGAGCTACTACCCCGATGTACCTGAGACGATCATGAACGCAGCTTCACCTTCTAGCGCGGCGGTTAACAAATCTACGTCTAAAACCTCAACGAAGCGGAATCCTGGCCGGCCTAAAAAGAAGAAGGCCGGCCTGAAATCTAACCAGCCATCTATCCTGCAGTTCTTTAGCTCGTCAACGAAGTAGGCGAACGGAGAGAAGGAGACTTGCTTTTCCTTTAGCTAACACATATTGTGCCTTTCACGTATTTTGGCGGGTGAGCTGTTAATTCAGGGGGAATTAGAGTCATAAAAGGGCGATCACCGCTTATTTAGTGCTAAGATTGTTCCCCTCCGCGATCAGCATTTGAGAGCCAATCGACGGAGATACGAGCGGATTGGCGGGTAGGGTACCGCCAATCACTCTGTTTCCGCCTAATGCAGGCTGGATTAGCTTATTCCGCCTTGACTCGGCCTCACCATCGCCGCTCCTAATTCGGCCACGGAGGGACGACCCGGAATTAACATGGGAATTAGCTAACTCGGGGCATAATTAAGGTCGATAAGGAATTAGAGTTATGCCACGGCAGAATAAGTGAAAGGCACAATACATTTTTCAATACATCTGATGATTTGATACCGTCGGTATCATACCGATATGTGATGAGACCCCGGGGTCCCGCCATCCTTCTCACATGTACCCGGCATTATACCGAAGTAAAGCGGCTGTGTGTTGCGCTTCCACGCTGTTAAGTTACGTACCGGCACAAACACGAAGAGAACGACTACGTGGTGGCCTCTCCCCGCGTCGGAATTGCGCCGTTGACGTGCTTTTCGGCACGAGCTCCGTGTTGTTCTGCGCTGCTGACGCGCTACGGTACTGACAGCACTCTTGTAGCCACAACCTCAAGCAAGGTTTTCCAACTCACGGGGTTGTCCGGAACCCGCAGAGCCCGTGCTACAGAGACAGAAGACGAATACCGTATAGCACTACGGTACATGTACCGTAACGCAAACTGCGTCTACATTCTGGACGCCTAGCGCGTGTACATGCACATGAATAGTACTGCATGGATTAACCAGCTACGAAAGTGCACTGCACGTGCGTCTGGTTAAGACTTTAGTCCTAAGTCCTATCCGTATTGGACCTACGGTAAAATGAGCCAGGACAAAAAAGGAGCCACATGACCCATACAAGAATCAAGATGTCGTTCAAACCAAGGGTTTCGCCCTTGTCAACCTTCAAGTGCACACGTAGCCATCGTCTCCATTAGGACTTCTAAAAACTTTAGATTAGGATTTTCCCGACTAAGTACGAAAGTCCTAACATGACTGTTTGAATTGAGGTAAAGGCGGCGTAACTACATTAATCGACCAGGTCCCAAACGCCGCTCCCAATGAGGAGAGCAAATCATAAGTGAGATTCCATATGACTTCAACAAAGTATGGACTGGTTTATCGGCTCCAAAGCCAAGAAAAACCTTAAGGTTTTATTTTTGGCCGGCTGCGCAGCCTTCTCCGCCTTCACACTTTCCGCCCCGCATCTCCAACACGACAGCGCGCTCCGAGCATGCCGCACGCCTCCCCCGCCGACCACCCCAGACCCGAGTGCCCCCAGGCGCGCCCCACGCGCCCCACGCAAGGACCCGTCGAAAGCAGCTACAAAACCCGGCAGGGCGGGTGTTATGCTGCCGGTTTTGATAGCTGTCGGCCAAGCACGAGGTCGTGCGCACTCGCTGACGGTATGTGAGCGTTTTTCTATTGTGTATGACTTTGTATCGGGACTGACGGGAATGCATACGCTGTGCGTAAGTTGTGGGATGGCGATGACGGGTGCATTTGCGCCTTGAATTCGATTATCCATGTTGTATGAATAGGAATATATTAAGCGTTAATACAAGCTGCGTGATCCTACGACTCCAAGTCTTTTTGCTTCCATTGGTGACTAGCTGGTGTGCAGCGGTCGACGATGCCACCGTTCGCTTTGGGGGTGATAAATGCTGAGCAGAGCGCGTCGTACGAAGAGCGGTGGTCAACGCGCAGCTTTCTCCAGCGCTTCCGTAGCGACCCCGCGGTTTTGGACCGGCATTTACCGTCGATACTCCCAAGCGCAGCGTTGACCTTCTTGTCCAAGTCTTCCGCTAGCATCCAGACACGCTGCTTCCACAGCCGATACGCGACGCCGTCCCGATCCAGTGGCGCCGTTGGTACGTTTACCTCTCGCCCTGCTGCTATGATCATGATGTTGACGCCTGCCTTGAGGTCAGCACGAACAAACTGTTGTTTCTTTTGGGTTGCCGTGTGCCACAGCTCCAGTGTGTACCAGTTGTAGAAGCAGCCAGCAAGAGAGTGCGCTTCAACGACGGTGTCAGTGCTCGCCTGCGGGGCCTGGCCAGCACAGCGACAAGGAGCAGGACCGTCAGCGCTGGTGGACTTGCTCTCGTGGACCGCGACGAGCTTCTGAAGTGTGCGCTGCATTGCTGCGATGGCCGATAGCATCTGGGTGACGGCTGCGGCAAGTATGGTGGTGTCTCCATTGCTGCGTTCACCCAGCTGTCCGAAGTTCTCCGTTTGCCAAGCCGCGCGAAGCTGCCGACCCCAACCAATGCACGTGTCCGGCGAGAGCCGAGCTCCCAGCGCTACGTTGGTTACGTCCAGACCTTCGTGGAAGCGGTACAGGTAATGCGATGTGAAGCCTGTGGCAGCCTGCTCCTGCTGGACTGCCGTCGCGACGTCGTCAAGATGGATGAGCAGGGACGCGAGCGCCGCATCCAGGACTAAGGCATCAACGTTGAGCGTGGTGTCCGTGAAGCTGCTGACGTTCTTGAAGAGCTGGCCGCGCAGGGTTAGCAGCTGGGCGTACTCGAGCGCAGGAAGAAGCTCGCTCAAGGTGGCAATCGTGGGCGTGACGCATGGCAGGTGCGGGTCTCGGTATCCAGCGAGGGCTCTGGTCCTCGCGTGTCGTGG
This sequence comes from Phytophthora sojae, assembly GCF_000149755.1. Taxonomy (NCBI): domain Eukaryota; phylum Oomycota; class Peronosporomycetes; order Peronosporales; family Peronosporaceae; genus Phytophthora; species Phytophthora sojae. The sequence goes on from NW_009258118.1 coordinate 2,863,775, forward strand.
TACCCACGTACGCGAACGCCTTCGTGAGCGAGTCCAGCAGCCAAGCTCCCCGGGTCGAGATCCACTGGATCGCAAGCTGCGGTGAGGCGTTTGCATACGCTGCGGAGCCGCGGCGCAAGGAGTGGCTGCTCAGCCCTGCGGTGAGCGTCGGGGGCAGCGGGGAAGAGGCCTGGGCTTGGCGCTCGTAGACCATGGTGATGACGCCGTTAATATACTTGGACACGTTGGTCTCACGCGCTTTGTTGGTGGCTCTCTCTCGTTCCTTGGTTCAGCTTTCTCTTCAAGGTTCTCCCAGTAAAGTATAGCTTCGTCGTGGCTGTAGGTCTTCTCCCCTGGCAAATCCGATGCCGCCGCGTGCGGCACTAGCGGGAACACATAGCTGGAAGGCTCCGACGCTCTGACGAACAGCATTCCGAGGCTGTGCAGCATACACTGCTCCCAGTGAGTCGCGGCCTTGTAAATTGAGATGCCTTGAACCACCGAAGTCTTGATTCGAGCTAGATGCAGAAAGAGCTCCCCCGATATCGCCATAGATAGCTGGCTCTTCCTAGCAAAACAAGTATCGATCGCTCGACCAAACGTGTGCCACATTAACGTTAGTACAGTAGCGTCATGCAAACTCTTATAACCTGAGCCAACCCCCTTAATCGCAGTTTCCTGCACCAGAACACGCAAGTCGCTGAGCGTGCAGCCTGGAGCTTCACCAGTCTGCACGCCAGCTAGCAAATTTCGCTCCTCAATAGTTGAACCCATTTTGTCGCGTATTTTCGCAATTCGCTTGCTGTCTGACAAGTACAGAGGGTACCGCTCTCGGAGCAGGTTCACAACTTGGGACATATAGCCCACATCAGTAGCCTTAGCAAGACGGCCTCCTCGAGCACTTGGCTTAGTTTGCAAGAAAATGGAGAAGGCGGTTAGCAAAGAGTAAAAGTTTTGACTTGGTAGAGCATCAGGAATAGACAGCGACTTCGCAATACTAGCAATTGACTCCTCATTCATGTTAGCAAGAGCTAAGAATTCGCTGAAGCACTTCATCGCCGCTGCCTCCTGCCCTGCTGTCCCTTGCGGGATGTCAAGCCCTCTCGGCGCCCGCTGCATCTTTTCAAATGGGAGAGGAGAGAAAGCAGACGAGTCACAGCCACCAACGATACAATCATGATTTGTATTGGGAATTTGCGGTCAAATATGAGTAATGCAACAATTACACTAAACTTTGTATTGGACATTATTCTAGCAAGACTGTAAATTCCCAAAATAATTGGGAAAATGTTGGGATACACACGAGTCGATCGTGATTGGCTAAATTCATTGAAGAACTTGTCCTGATTGGATAGATGCAATGACAGAGAAGCGCAAGGAATGCCAAGTTGGGAGAAAGCTTCCTTATCCTACAATAAGTACGGTCATGTATTGTGCCTTGCACACATTTTGCCGCCCCGATTTAACCGTCAAATCAAATTGGCTCACCAAATAAAAGTAACTGTGTAAAGCAGGCCAGCACCCATAAATCGATCCTCTTCGAATTTCTCGCGAGACTGAACGTGTGCACACACGTTCTAACGAGGAGCAGATACTATATCTGATGTGGAAAATCCCAGGCAATAGGCGCTAGATCGATCTCGATGTGGCGTAGCGGACCAAAGCTGAGCCAACAAATCAGGGCTGATGCACGGATTATGTGCTTGTTGTATTGTATTGTGAACGCGTTTCGCGGTCAGTCTCGCTACCGAAGTAAGGTCTTCTGCCAGTTTCGTGCCGTCCTTCGAACTTGCGGACTTGCTGTGGCATAACTTTTCATTGAATTGTCCATTCTGAAATCTGATTGCACCCGCTAAATCTGCGCGATTGGGCTGATTTTATGTACTTCACGCTGGTCCGTGTAAATTTTGCAGAACGTCTTGTTATTGTTTTGAAAAGCTTGTTGATTTGGAGTGAGCTGCCAGTTTCCTGCCTCTTTTTGATAGCATTTTTGTCCTAGGAGGCTCATCACCGGAAATTGCATGTGACGCTGGAAAAATCTACCAATAGACTACGAGAGTTTAACAAGGAGAAGATGCTAATTGGCTAAGACAAGGAACTGGTTGTAGGCACGCAGCTGCACCTTACCTTAGTTCAACATTCGCATGCGCCGGGTTATCTCTCTCTCTGTCGTACTCTCTGCCCTCGCCCACAGCCCGTCGTGTGGCACGTATGCAAGTAGCGCGTCAACGAGTGCTTTCCACCCCTTCCGGTCTTTCGCACAGAGGCGGAGAAGGTAGAGGTCACCCGGACGATAGGGTCTGGAGGTCTGCGTCGAGAACTAGCGTTAGTCGTCGTCTGCTTTGCCACCTGCCGTTGTTACTGGATCGAAAATAGGCATACATGAAGCGGTACGCAGGAATGCCCGCCGGTCTGCGCAGGATTTGGCCGAGGAGGTTCCATCGGCTGGGAAGAAGATGGTAGCGGAGTGGGTCGGTCCCGGTCCGGTCATAAAGCTTGTCGTTGGAGATCTTGTGCGGGTATTTCAGGCCGATCACTGTGCGTAGTTGTTGCCGATGAAAGCTCTCGAGGCCGAGCGAGTCAGAGCCCAGGTGCCAAAGTTGTATAGTAGGACCGGGAGCACGTAGCAGTTGTAGAGTCGGACGCGCGTTGCCTCAGATGTCTTCGATGGCCGAAGCCACAGCTTCCACATGCGGTGGAGTGCTGCAGTTGCGAGGGTTTTACGCCTGGAGATGTCTTCACAGTCGCCTAGGAGAGAACTCAGTTTGCGTGAGTTTCGCCACGTTTCTTCTTTTGCGCGCTCAATTCTGTTGATGCATCCAGTCGAACTACGGTGTACGTCGGTGTGTTCTGTCTTGGACGTGTTCATTTGAAGAGACCACTCTGCCAGAATGGACGGCGCTTGGGATTCGATCAAATGGGCGATTTCTTCGCTGCTGCAGATGAAGTCTGCGTCGTCGGCGTATACGATCATGTCGGCGAGAAGATCGTGGAGAACGTCGAGGCGGTCAGCTAAGTCTCGGAGAACTGCTTCTAGGTACACAACAAAGAGAACAGGGGAAAGTGAGTCACCTCGGGGAGTACCTGTGTTGCTCTCGAATGGTGTCAGCAGGTGGTTGTCGAGTCGGAGTGCGAGTCTGGTGTCGCGAAGTAGTAGTCGGATCAGCCGTAGTTCATCTTCGTCGACGATTTCTTCGAGTACGGAGAGTAGTTTATCGCGGTTGACAGTGTCAAAAGCACGTGAGAGGTCGATTCCAAGGATGTGGAACCTTTACTTGTATCGTTGAGTGCGTGCTGCTATCCACCTGTGAGCCCATACTGCTGCGACTGGGCCGAAACCCGCTTTGGTGCGGGGACAGGAAGCGTTCGACCTTCGGTGAGATTCGGTTCAGCACCACCAGCGAGATTGCTTTGCGGATGCTGTTAAGAAGTACAATGGGTCGGAGGCTGGCGCACTGACCAGCCGGCTTGTTTGGATTCGGAAGTCCAAGCAGGATTCCGTCGCCCAGGTGGATGTTATCTCCGGTGACGAAGCCTTGGTTGATGATGTCGGCGAGGGGTTGAGCTAGAACGGTTGAGCCGTACTTGAGCAGCTCGGCGGGTATGCTGTCGGGACCTGTTGCGCGTCTGTTGCGTAGGCGATTGAACGCTCGCCGGATCTCTTCGGCAGTGATCGGATGATTTAATGGTCTCTGGATGCCATCGTCGGTGACAGGAGTTGGGTAGGGTCGTTGAATTGGTCCTGGAAATGTCGTTTGATCCTGGATCCTGTTTCGTTGCGACTGAGGATGAATTGGCCTGTGGAGTCGCAAAGAGATGTTAGCGGTGAGCGCCGACGAAATAGGGCTCGGGTGACCTCGAACATTCGTGCGGATTCGCTCGACTGCTCAAGGTCTGTTAGCTTCTCGTCGATAAGTGCACTGCTGAGCATCTTGCTGCGTTCGCGTATCTGGTGCAGTAGTCTGCTGCGCTGTTTGCGGAGGTACGTGGCGTCCTTTGAATGGTCGTTGTAGATGAGTTGGCGTAGGCGGTGCTGTTCATGTGAGAGCCGCGCTAGCTCGGCGTCAACTACTTTGGCGTGATTGACGTGCGGCAAGTAGCCGATAGAGTCCGCTGCGGCTTGGATCGTCGTGTTCAGCGTGGCCGTCCAGCGCTGCTTCGTCGTCCCTTGTTGTGGCGGTAAATCGCCAACCATTGTAGCAAGTTGTTCTTGATAGTTGCGATGGGCTTGGCCATCGTGTACTAGCAGGTGCGTGGCGAGGCGGGTCTCTCGGTCGTTGAGCCATTGTCTGTGTTGCCGTCGTAGAGTTCGAAGCGCACGTAGATTGAAGTCGAGCGTGACCAGCTTGTGGTCCGAAGGGGTGAGCGTCCCGCCCCACGACTGCGCGTTGACGCACAGTCGTTTGTTTTGTTGGCTGCAGATAATGTAGTCGATCTGGTTGAAGATGCTGTGGTTTTCGAGCCGAAGCGTCCAGGTTGTTATGTTGCAGGCACGTTTCCTAAAAGCTGTGTTAGTCAGAAACAGGTGGTTAGCACCACAGGATGAAGCGAGGACGTGGCCGTCGCGATTCCGTCTGCCGCGTCCCCAGTCCCCGAGGAAGCTCTCTTCATCACGGCGTCGGCCGACTTTCGCGTTGAAGTCGCCAAGGATGAATGTCGTATCTCGCGATGGAAGTCGCGTGAATGAGGTGTTGAGGTCTGCGTAGAACTTGTCGATTTCGTCGAGGGGATAGTTACTGTGGGGCGAGTACACGTTGATGACGTTGGCACGCTGTGCTTTGGGAAGGCGGATCTGCAGGACGCCGACTCGGTCTGATTGGGACCAGAACCTGTACAAAAACTTACGGAGCGACTGCGAAGTCGATGCCATGGCGGGGGTTAGATGAGTAAATGGTACGTACCAGCCTTCTGCTCGCTTTGATAGGCGATGCGGGTTTCTTGGAGCGCCAAGATGTCGATCTTGTACGTCGATAGATCCGCGGGAAGGGTCTCATGTTGCCTACGCTGTGAGGTCAGGGATTGCACATTGAACGTACTTAGCCGGAGATAGGGCGTCGACTTCCTCGAGCGGCCTTGCTTGCATGCGGCTAGCGTCGACGGGAGCTGGGGTTGAGAGGGAGGGTTAGTAGGTCGTGCAGAGAGAGAGAGAGAGACCGGTGACAGACTGACAGACACTGCGGAGTGTCTGCCGAAAGCGTTGGGCTAGCATCAGGCTGGCCCTAGCTTCCCGAGAGGGCGTTACCCCAACTCGTCCAGGATTATGTGTTTGTTATAAAGTTAAAACGATCTCACTATATTAAATCGAGAAAACTTACTATGGAGCGGATATTTCGGTGCAAAGCACAATAGTAATTCTCGTTCGGAAAGATTGAGATCAAGGCAACGAATCCCCCAGCAGATGATTTTGGTCGTCTGTTACAGGTAAGTTACCTGAGGTAACCACAACCTGTGTCCATCCTGTGTCCATGTGCGAGTTGGGCTTGTTCCTGGTATCAACATGGAGCAAGGGGGACATCTACAGCACTAATAGGTGTGCATCTAGACAGCCCTTACGCTACACACTGCTGACCGCGGTCTTGCAGGATGAGTGTTTGGACTGTTCGTACATGCGTGAGCCTACCTCATTGAAGCAGAAGGCGTGGCGGATCATCATCCAATTTGTGGGGGCAAGTTCAGTAGAGGACATGCATTTGGCCCATCCGGAAGATCTGGGATTGGAGCAATCACAATATAACGGCGATCAATGAGCTCTTTGAAGAGCGCACTTGTTGCTGTGTAGTCCGGTGGATGAACGAGCGCCCCCTTGCGGCTTTGATTCCGGTCCCTCCTCGCTTTCATTGTCAATTTCTCCATCATGGCCACTCGTCAGTCCTCTCGATTTTCCTCGCGGCAGTTCCTGGTTCCGGCCGTCATTGCGCTGGCAGCATGCAGTTCGTCGGCATCGGCCCAACAGTACCCCATGGAACCTACCATGGCGCCCAGCGTCAACTTCGGTTATCCTGACAGCGGCACACCAGACGCTCCAGGCAACTCCACCTACCGCAACCTCCTTCCCAGACTACAACCAGGAAGAGCCTACCACTACGACCGCGCCCAGCGTCAACTTCGGATACCCTGACACTACACCAACGGTGACGGACACGCCGGAGCAGCAAACGATGGACAACCCCACTCAGGGAGCTACGGAGCCCCCGCAAACGCCTTCGGTTACCACTCCTACCGAGTCGAGCAACGGCGGCACTACTGGTTCACTCCCGACAACCCAAGGCTCATCAGATGAAACAAACGGCGGCACTAATCCGACTACGCAAGGATCCTCAAGTAACGTCGGAACCACTGGTTCGCTCCCGACGCAAGCCTCCACGGAGGGGTCCATCGCCCAAGCCCCGTCGACGGGCAACTCCAGCGGCGCCCACGCCACCTTTGGCGACGTCACGTCCGGCAGTGGCAAGTGCGTCGTTGGCAACCCGAACGCCTACATCTCGACCAAGGACGTGGAATGGGTCTGGACGCAGCGCATGAGCAAGTACGTGCCGGAGTTCAAGAACTACATCTTCGACCAGCTCGTGACCAACAAGGGCAAGCTGCCGTACTGCGTCCGCTGGGACAGCACCAATAAGCTGTCCAAGTCGGTGGCGTCCAAGTTCGAGGCCATGCTGAACCGGCAGTTCAAGGCCTGGAACGAGTGAAGATCGTGGGCTGGGCGACGCGCGATGCCTCGCTCTTCGACTGGAGCGACGACTCGCTCGGCACCATCTACTCGAGCGAGAAGGACGCGGACGGCGTGCCGCAGTGCCCCGAGGCCTGCTACAAGCACAAGGACTTCGCTGCCAGCGCCGACACGAGCGGCTGCAAGGGCAAGCCGTTCGGCATGTCGCTGTGGCCTACGCTGGGCCAGGGTGGCGGCGCCGGTGGCGACTGGGGGCAGCGCGTGGACGCGGAGAACATGTTGGCGAGCCTGGACCAGGAGCAGTTGACGATCGTGGCGCACGAAATCGACCATGGCTTCGGCCTCCCCGACTTCTACGAGACGACGGACCAGCCGAACGAGGACTTCCCGGTCTGCATCATGAAGGCCGGCTCTTCGCCGACGATCACCCCAGGCGATGGCTGGATGCTGAGGCGTGTGCTGGAGCACGTCAAGTCCCGCTACAAATTCTAGTGGTGATGGTGAAGACTCTATCATCGGTTAGTTCCGTTTTGATGTAAAGCAGAGAAGGAATTGCGTCGTTGTGAATACCGTATCAAGTATGTTTTGCAAAAACCATTTGGTTCGATTTCGATCGCAAAAATCTTCGCGAAAAATATATGTTTTCAGAAATTTACGCGAAATATATTTTGATAATACTAGGGGCTGGGATAGGAGGATTTTGGTATAATACTGTAAACCCCTTATTTTTATTTTTATTAATCACTTTTCTTACTACAAAGTCGTGCTGCGCACGAGGAAGCTCTGAAATTTCCAATGCAACGTTGGCATGGCTAGAAAGCTAGCTACATCGTGAGAGGCAGCAATGATTGCAAGCAGAATAGTGTAGGAGGGCAACAGAACACCAGAAAATAGTTATATTAACTAAGTATTCATGATACTACGTGTACTAGTAGTATGCACTAAGTCCTCGCGTTTGTCCGTCGTAGCCGACTCTACGGTGGCGGTGGCAGTGACGATAGTGTCATTCACTAGCGTGATGCTGAGCATCGTGGCGCAATAGTTCTCCGCGTGTGTTGATGGGGTTCTTGCGCAGCACCTCGAAGTCTTCTTGGGTGTGGATGTTGACTGTCTCAGGGTTCAGCGTCGACATGGGCGCTGTTCAGCTTGGGTGACGAGAGGAGCTCGAGCCCGACAGACTGTAGAGCAGCTCCAGATGGATCTCGTAGATATCGAGGACCTAGTAGAGCAGCGTGACGCCCGTGACGGCCAAGTGAGCTGCGTCATCTGGTTCCACTTGCCGATCTTCAACGAGCCGTCGAACTCAACGAGGTCACCGACGTAGTCCTGGCTCATGAAGATGGTGCTGACCGCGCCGTCATTGGGCTGTCAGGCCGTTGAGAACCCCATGGTGTTCGGTGCATTGCGACAGCCAAGGAAGATCGACAGAATGTTGAGCGGCAGCAGCACCGTGAGGATGTTTGTGTACGAGATCGTCTGCGGCTTCAAGTTGTACGTGTAGTAGGTGTCTTTGGTGGCGTAGCTGTAGTAGTTGTAGATGACGTTCAGCGTTTCGACCGACGTCGACGCGCTCTCCTCCTTAGCGTTTACCACCGAGAGACATCAGATGGATACATTCCTGAACCCGGACTTGAAGATACTACAGGAGAAGACCCGGTCGAGATATCCCTGCAGCATCTCGTCGTCCTGCTTCGTCGTGATGCTCCAACTTCGCGTCGTAGATCAAATCTACCGAGTCGCCGAAGAGGGGTCATCGTTTTGTAACGCGTTTAGCCCCACACGCTCGGGGTTGGTCGTGACCGTGCTGATGCGGTCTGGCCGAAAGTGTCAAAACGCCTGACACTGCGCCGGTGGGTGTCCGACTGACAGCCACACCTATTTTATTTAGGCAAACTAGTCGCGGTATCTGCTACCGTCTAACTACAATACACGTCTACCTGCCGTGCACGACTTGGGCTCCGTTCGTCACACCGTCTCTAGCCACTCGGGTGTACGCCCACTCGCGCCTACCCTACTCGTCGCAGCCGTCGAGAGACTCGGAAGCCGTATGCTCCCTATTCGTTGCCTTCGCCGTCGTCCACCGCGTGCAGTCAAACTTGACCCACAAGTTCCAATCTGCTTGCCTCTCGTCCTGCATGAACGTCGCTACGCAGTCCTCCCACGAGCGGTGAAATCGTTCGACAAGTCCGACCATCTGGGGCCGATAGGGCACCGGGTTGATCTGGTGCGCCTGGAGCAGTTGTACGAGCTCTTCGATGACCTTGCCCGCCAGCTCTGGGGCTCCGTCTGTCAGCAATTCACGGAACACGCCGAAGCGCAACACCACCTCCTGCATGATGAACGTTGCCACCCTCTCACCCGTGTGCTCCGTCACGCAGCTTGCCACTGCATACCGTGTTACATACTCCACGGCGGCGATGACATACCGGTCGCCACCGTCTGCTACGGGGAACGGGCCGGCGACATCAAGTGCCCACTGCACCACCGCGTAAACTTCGTAGTGGCGGAATCACCTCACGTGGTTTCGCCTTACGTGAGCCGCACTCCTGGCATCCGCGCACCCAGCGGCGCACTTCTCGGTAAAGCCCAGGCCACAAATGCAACTGAGCTACTCGTCCATACGTGTGAGGGCCACGGAGGTGTCCACTCCACATCGTTCCGCGCATTTCCTTAAACACCGTAGACCACAGCGTCGGTGGCAACACCACTCGCCATCCGTTAGCCGTCTCGATGGTCACCAGACCGAACTTGGTCTCGACCGTCATGCTGCCGTACCTGCCGTCCGTCAGCAGTCTCTTCACGAACTTGCTGCGCCTAGGCGCCACCATCAGCTCGTCGTCGCTCAGCTGGAGCGTGTCGTCCATTGGGTCATCTTCGTCATCATTGCCCAAGTCGTCCACGCCGTTCGTCATCACCACGGCGTTGTTCGCCGCGTCCAAAGCCACCGTCGACTCCTTCGTCGTGTTCGCCGGGATCACGCCCTTCGTCGAGCGCTTCTCCGTCGTCGGCAGCGTCGTCACCGTCGGCGCCTTCTGCGTCGCCGCCGCCTTCTTCACGCGCGTCGGAGGCGCTATTACTTCGCGTCGACGCCTCGTGCCGCCGTAGGTTGTGGTGCAGGGGCTGCCCTTGCTCGTGGGGCTGGTGTAGCCACTGCTGGTGCTGCACTCGCCGTCGTTGGGGCGCCAGTAGTCTCCGTAGTCGTAGTCCTCGGCTCCACCGCTACACTGGCGTTCGGCACGTCCGTGCTGGTCGCCTGTGTCGTAGTCGTCGTAGTTGTTCGTCGCCCCGCACTTGGTGTCGTGCTGCTCACACCAGGGGCTGTCGTCTAGGCTGCCGGCTGTCCAGCGTCCGAGATCGCGCTGGTCTCGTCGTCTCGGCCGGATTCGTCGTCGCCTGGTGTACGTGGCGCTCTGCGCGCTCACGTATACGTGCACTTCGTCGTATGGCAGGCTCAACTGCCTTCTTCGTGCGCCTCCTGCTGGCTGTCGGCGCCAGCGTGGTGCTGCTGTTCTCTTCGTATACCTCCATCGCCATGCCGTCGTGCACCGTCACCATACCGTCCACCGTCGCTGAGCTGCGGTTCGTCGTGGCCACCGCGGCCGTGTCGTGCCTTTGGGCCGTTGTCGTGCCGTATATCGTCGACGCGGGGTCATTGCTTGGCTCCACGGTGGTGCCGTTCACCGTCACCACCACCTCCGTCGTCTTGTCCGTCAGCTGCTGCACTGGCACTGCCGGCTCGGTCGTCGGTAGCTCCACCTCGCGCTCATTGGTCGCATCCTCTGCATGTGTCGCTTCGGCAGCCGCTGAAGAGACACATACTGCATCTCCTCGTGCCATGGGCGCGTCTGGCGCCACCGTCTGCATCTGCGTCGTCTCGGCCGCCGTAGTCTTCGTCGCTGGTGCAGCGTCCGCTGCATCACTCCTCACTGCCGTCACTGCCGGCGCCGGCTGTTGTCGTCGCTGCCGTCCCAATGCCGCTCGGACAGCTGCAGGCGTCCTCGACAAGGCGTCTGCTACAACATTTGTCACTCCAGGCCGCTACTTGACCTGAAACTCGTACTCCTGCAACACTAACGATCATCGGTGCAGCCTGCCGGCCAGATTTGGTCGCGTCATCAGCCACTTCAGGGCCGCATGGTCCGTAATGATCGTGAAAGCTCGGCCGTACAAGTACGGTCGAAACTGCTTCACGGTCCAAACTACCGCGAGGCACTCGAGCTCCGTGATAGAGTAGTTAGCCTCCGCCGAGTCGTTGACCTTGCTGACATACGCGATCGGCTGCCAGCCGCGTCCGTGATCCTGCATGAGGCAGGCACCCAAGCCGATCTTGCTGGCGTCTGTCACCAAGCGGAATGGTAGTTCAAAGTTAGGGTAGAGTATCAGGGGCCGCGTCGTCAAGAGCGTCTTCACACACTCAAATGCAAACTCCTGCGCGTCGCTCCACTCCCATTGCACGTCTTTCTTCAGTAGTCTCGTCATCGGCTCAACGATCGAGCCAACGGCAGCGATGAACTTCCTATAGTAGCCAGCGAGGTGAACAAATCTCTTTACTTCGGTAGCATCGGCTGGTCGGGGAAACTCACGCACAGATCGCACTAGTCGCTCAGCGGGCTGCACGCCCTTGTCGCTTAGATGATTCCAAGATATTCCATGGACGTCTTAGCAAAGGTGCACTATTTTAGTTTAAGACTCAGTCCAGCCGCCCGTAATCTTTCCAATACACCCGCCAATTCGATGACATGCCGTTCAATGCCCCCTACGTAAAGATGATGATATCGTCCAGGTAGACCAAGCAGGTCATCTACGTCAAGCCACGTAGTAATCCGTTCATCAGTCGTTGAAAAGTAGCAGGAGCGTTGGTAAGGCCAAAGGGCATCCACATGAAACGGTAGAGCCCACGTTTCGTCGTAAAAGCTGTCTTGTCGCGATTTTCTTCTGCAACACGGATTTGCCAATACCCAGAACGTAGGTCTAGCGTAGTGAACAGCCGGCACATCCTAGCGATTCCAAAGTTTCGTCAATTCGGGGCAGCGGGTAGACGTCTTTGCTTGTGACGCTATTGAGAGCGCGATAGTCTACACAAAACCGTACAGACCCGTCTTTCTTGCGAACGAGCACAACGGGGAAGCCCCAGGCTCCTTCACCGTGCTCAATCACCCCAGCTGATAGCATAGCGTCCACGTTATTGTCCACAATGGCGTCCTCCGTCTGCGCCTGTCGTCTTCGTCTCATCATAATGGGAGCGGCATCCCCAGTGTCAATGTGATGCTCAATATTGAGTGTAGTAGCAGGTGGACACTCGTCCTGTGCGTTGGCTAGGTCGCAATAGGCTCGTAGTAGTCGTAGGATAAGGGCACGGGTATCTGGTTCCTCAGCACCGATGTCCACATCATGCTCGTCGTCCAACGGCGTCCCAACTCGTCCAACCACGCCTGCACCCGCTCAGGTTGTAGCTCACCATGCATCGTCAAGAGCTCAATGTCTTGATTAATAGGTATCCGCACACCCAACTCCCCCAACTCCTTCCTGCTAGGTAGCTTGATGCGACAGCCGTATGTGTTGATCGCGGGGATCAGAGCCTTGCCCTTTTCCACCTTGGTCACCGCCACCGCTAACCGCACCGCTCCATTGTTCATAGTAGGTTGAAACACGCCTTCTTCACCATCAGGCGCACGTCCACCGTCTGTACGGCGCGTCTCTGCAGGTTCGTGACGCTGACCAACCCCACGGCCACCACTGCTGAGTCATCCTCCGCTTCCGTCGTTCGGAACGGAATAATCACGTCACGGCCACGGTCAGCGTACCGTACCTCACCACGATCAAAGTCCATAGCCGCCCGACGCCCACCTAGGAAATCAACACCTACGAGGAACTCACTCGTACATCCCTCGATGATGCATTGCCTCGATAGTCACCTTCTGGCCGTACACGTTCACCATCTCGAACGTCCACACGCCGAGCACGTCCAACAAGAAGCCGCCAATCCCTTCAACATACGCCACGGGAGCGTCAACTCGCTTCCGTTCGCCACGGGCCATCCAGTCCGTGCCTACGACTGAGTAGCGCGCCCCGCTGTCGATCTTCACCAGCTGCTGCTCGCCGTCTCCGAACATCTCGGCCGTGGTCAGTCCGTCACCGGCTGTCACGTCCGCATCGCTGCCGCCATCTGCCTCCTCGTCCATAGTGGCGCTGTCGTACCGCACCTGGTTCACGCGGGCCCGTTCGTCAACTCGCACTTCGTCACCGGCAGCACGCTGCTGTCGTCGCGCTTCCAGCGCGTCACGTACTTCGGCGGCTTGCCGCTGTCGCCGTAGTACTCGCCCGGCCTCGAGTTCCGCCACTACCCGCGCGACTTCGTCATCGTCACGCTTGTCCTTGGTCTTCTCACGCGCCCGCTGCACCTGCAGCTGTTTCGCTGCACCCGCAGCGGTTTTGCTGCACGCTTGGACCATTTCACGGCCATGCGCACCTTCGCCACGTCGTCCAACTTCACCATCACCTCGTCCGTGAGCTCCATGCCGAGCTCGAGCGGCGAGGTCTCCATACTCGTCATTTCCGTTTTCACCGTGGCTGCCGTACCGCTTTCCTCAGCCAGTCGCACTCCGTCCGTGGTCTCGCTGCCTTCCTCAGAGGTTGGCACCTCATTGGTGTTCGCAGGGGCTGGGCTCGGTGCCGTCACGGCGCTCTCGTCAGCCGTGGCCATCTCCGTCGTCGCCCTCTTCCTCACCATCGTCATCTCCACCGTCGAGTGGTCCGTCACGGCGCCGCTGACTTGGTCGTCACCACCGTCATCGCCCATCTGGTGCACTTAGAGCAGTGTGGCCATGGCCGGCCTCACCGTGCTAACGTATCGCTCCGCCCGTCCACTCTCACGAGCCGCGAGCTCATCATTCCATTGAGCAGCGACAGATCTTCTCACTGCTGCCACGCTCCCGTCATTCGACACCGCTTTCGCGCTGTCCGTCACCTTGCCCTTGTCGGCGGCAGGATGGGATACCGCACTATCAATAACTTTCACCCCACACGAAAACCTGTAGGTGGCACAAGTTGTACCCATTTGGACTGTCCACCTGTGGAAAAGGGTGCCGCCACCCAGAACCGTGAGTTGTGCACTCACAGAACGGGTAGCACTACATGTACCCGTATGTGCTTTGCGCAGCGTAACGACCACAGCAAGGAGGAGAAAGGAGACATGGAGTCAAGCAGCAGCGCTTCTCCGCGAAGTCCCCTCCACGTCTGGATGAACCGACCTACTGAAGTATCGTATTTGGAAGTCAGTGTGCGAGATAAAAAAAACGAAAGAAACGCGCTAGCTCGCCCACACGTGAACAGACAACCATTATACAGTATGCCTTCTACGTAGATCGATGCTCCTTGGACGGCCCCAATGTAGCTATGTCCAGAGGGATTGGCTAGACACGTTTGTCACTTATCTCGCGTCCAGGGATCGCTAAAGCTGACGACCGATTCATTCTAACAGCACCTGCGCCCAGTGTTCGTCTGTGCTACATTACCCAAGCCAACACGACAGTTACTTAATTATCGCGGGACAAACTACTGGGTACTAACCACAACCGAGCTGTATGGAGGGCCTTGCATTAGGGTGAGCAAATGCGTTAAATGAAATTGATGCGTCATTCACGGCTGTAATTTGTTAGCAACAGCCCACAGGACTCGCGAGGCGAGAAGCTGCGCTGGTAGCGGAACTCGCCGATCATTATGGACGCGAGCCTGGTATTTTCCTCCAGAGGGGCTTAGACCGACCCGTATCCAGCCGACTTGGGCTCGTCGTTCACAACACGCTTAATGTACTTAATGCACCATCCAATATCGATTGTGCGCTTGTGGGATGCGCAAAAGTACACCATCGGGAAAAAATGTCCGCTCTGGTCTGAGTAGCCGAACGCAAAAACGACGTATCCATTGATAACCATGCTGTGCGTGCTGTCTACGTGCAAAATGGTGGCGCAGGCATCGCGCTCTTGCATAGCAACGTAGTTCTGTATCATCTGTAGGCACGTCATGCCGACACGCAATGGGTAGGTCTTCGAATCATCTCCAAGATGGGACACTCATCCAGACGCGCCAGGCCTCGAGTCAACCTGAGAGTCACAAAGGATGACCATGTCTCTTGCCGGCAGTGTCGCTATGTCGAGCTGGTCATAGAGCCGACCATCGCACAACTCAATCATCGGAGCCATAGAACCCTTGGGATTCTTGCGTCTCCAGTTTTGACAAAGTCTGTGACTTGACTGGGCCATTGCGCCGGTCCCGCAATTTCGTGATTGTCGATGAGCGTGCCCAGCACTGTGTATAGGCGCGTAGCAGTCGTTTTCTCACCGGTAGATAAGCACTCCGTAATGTAGACCTTCATTTCTTCTGTCAACTTGCGCTTAACGGGCGTCGGTGGGTCGTTTATGTCCATGATGTGGTGGCCTTGCTGAAACACCTCGCACAAGCTTGTAGATAGACATAACTTAAACTTGTATCGACACGGACACTTCGTCAGAGGCGGGACGTCGCCATCGTCGCTTGTTTCCAGCTGCGCCTTGCAGCGTTGCGACTCGCACAAGACAATCCGCGATCTCATGTCGTGACGACGGCGGTGCAGGTCGTAGTTTTTGTCGGATAAGTGATCAATAGTACAACCAACTTTATTACTTTTGTCGATACTGTGAGTTGGTAGAGTTGTTCTGTAGTCCGCTAAACCTTCAGGAGCAGTCGAGCGCCATATCCGTGTCCACGGCCGACGCGGTCGGGATCCCGAAGCGTCCTCGCCCTCAGAATTCGATGACTGCAGCTGCCACCCCCCCATCCAAATCTCTCCTCTCGTCACTGACGCTTCCTTCCATCTTAAAGCGAAAAACGAAAGCTGAAGATGGCGCGATAGCAAACGTGGAGAGCGGTTCATGCGACTTACAACTATTTATTTTAAGCAAAATACGACGCGTTGAACTTGAGAATCTATTTAACCCTTTGTGGCTGGTGGTCCTAAAACCTTGCAATATGCTTGGTTGTACACATTTAATCCAATCAAATCACCCTTCTATTGATTTTGACCTATTGTAATGGGCCTACTTTGGCTCACTACTTTAGCTTACACGTGTGCGCGTGTATGTGAGGAAGCGTAGCTTGGTTTAAATTAGAGTTAATTATACTCGGGCCTCCGAGTATAGATTAATCTAAATAAACGAACCAAATAATGTTTTTGGGTTAAAATGAGAACTGCTATTTTTGTTTTATGCTTCTGACTTCCTCCAAATGTAATATTCTAAGATAGGAATCTGCCAACGGCTGGTTGGCAGAATTCCAATGCTATGCATGTCGCTCATTGGCTAAGAGATGCTGCTCTCAGCCAATAGGAATCCTAAGTCTCTATGCACCACCCGTCGTGGTGGTCGTAAATGTATGTAGCCTTTGGTGTGTCTACACCAAGGTCGAGAAAGTCTCTCGAACCTCTAACAGACGTCGTGTCTGTTAGAGTTACAAGTGACTGTAGCCACTTGTGCGTGTAACCCTGTTACATTCTTGGCTTGGCCACATACTTGTGCAAGTACGTGAAGGACTACGCGGGCATGATACGCCCGCTGTCACAGCTCCTGAAGAAAGACGCCGAGTGGGTTTGGACTGCTGAGTGTCAGCAGGCCTTGGATGCAGTCAAGCGGGGCTTGACTGAGGCGCCGATCTTGGCGGCGGCCGACCAAGATCGCCCATTCCACGTTGTGTGAGACGCATCCGACTTCGCAATCGGATGTGCGTTGATGCAGCACGATCACGAGGGTCGCGATCGTGTCGTCTACTACTAATCGCGTCAGCTGAAGCCAGCTGAGCGCAACTACCCGGTACATGACAAGGAGCTCCTTGCCATGAAGTACGCACTCGCGAAGTTCCGAGTGTATCTACTCGGAAGCAAACCGTTCGTGGTCTATACGGACCACGCATCGCTGCGGACGCCTGTGAAGTCGCCGCACATCTCGCAACGAGTGGTGAGATGGCTCTCATTCTTCGCAGAGTATAACGTCCGGGTTGAGTACAAACCCGGAAGACTCAATGTGGTGGCCGACGCGCTCTCGCGTCGACCTGACTACGCCACGACTGATGCCGACGTCAATGCCATTGACGCCATGCGATCAAGCACCCCGACGTCGTCACTGTTGGACGACGTGAAGGTCGCGTTCGCGCACGACGCGGACGCGAAGCTCTTGCTGGCCTACGGCTCAGCGCGTTCTGACAAAGCTCGTCAGAAGCTGCCGAAGCATCTTCGGGCTCGTGCACACCGTTATCGGGTGCACGGCGGGTTATTACTCTACAGTGCAGTCGACAACAACGCGGACCGCGTTGTCGTGCCCAATGACCATGACCTGCGACTCAGAATCATGTACGAGTATCACGATGCACCGACTGCGGGACATCCGGGCCATGAGAAGACATACCTTCTTCTCACGCGGGACTTCTACTGGGCCCACCAGTACAAATGGGTGCGCAAGTACGTCCGTGCTTGCGAGGTTTGTCAACGTGTGAAGCCTGCGCCTTTCGCGCAGGCTCCCTTGCAGTCATTACCAGTGTTGGCAGTCCATGTCTTTGGACTTCGTGTTCGGTCTTCCCCCGGACAGCCAGGGGAACACGGGCGTTGTGGTCTTTGTTGACCGCTTCAGCAAGATGGTACATCTTGCTGCGGTACCCGCTGAAGTGACTACGAAACAGACCACACGTCTGTTCGTTGACATGGTGTTCAAACACCATGGCATGCCGATCGACATTGTGTCGGATCGAGACCCGCGCTTCACTGCACACCTTTGGCAAGAAGTGTTTACACTTCCTGGGAGTCAACTTTCGATGTCGACTGCGGATCATCCGCCGACGGACGGGCAAACCGAGCGCGTGAACCGCGTGCTCGTAGACGTGCTTAAGAACTACGCTCACTCGTTCCAACACTGGAGCGAGTGCCTGCCGATGGCGGAGTTCGCCATCAACAACTCGGTTCATGCCTCGACCGGGCATACACCGTTCTGCGTGAATGCCATCAGGCACCCACGCCTCCCGAGTCTACTCGGGATGGTGGCTCCTTCCTTAAGTGGGGGAGGATCTACGACTGCAACGCAGTAGCCGCAGAATGCCGCTGACACTTGCACAGTGTCAGCCGCGACTACGCGCAAGAAGAAGAAGAAGAACGGGTCTGTGCAGGGCACAGACACCGCGAAGACGAACGCAGAGGCCGGGCCTACTGCTAGAAACGAGCTGAACGAGTTCAGCTCGGACGCAATCAACTTCGTGCAGCGCAGACAAGCCGTCATTCGGTTTGTCCAAGACGCTATTGCAGCTTCCGTCGGTCGACAGAAGCTGAACGCAGACAATGTTGGTAGGGGCAACACTAATGGATTCAAGAAGGGTTCATTGGTTTTGTTAGCAACTCAAAACCTGCCTAAACAGGCAGTTTCCGACTTCGGGGCGAGCAAGCTCGCTCCGCGCTTCATCGGGCCGTTCACGGTGTTGGCACGGCATGGCAACGCCTACACGCTAGACATTCCATCTAGCATGCGCCTCCATCCGACCTGTTACGTCGGGCGGTTGAAGCCGTACCGGCAGCACGAACCACCTAGCTCGGCCGGCCCGAAGCGGAAGCCCCAGCGGGAGCGAACCTCTGCTCCAGCGCGTGAACGCGCTGGGCCAAGCGTGCGACGCGGTCTGCGAACCCTGAGCGACTTCAGCCCTCAGGATCGCCACCTCCTGGTTCAGAGCGGCGAACTCCCGGCTCTGATGCTGTTCCACAGCAGCGATCCGCTCCTCGAGCGTCGGATCAAGGTCAACCCCAGGTTGACCATACCTGGGGCGTGTTCCCACCACCGCCGCCTCCGATCCGCGACGCCCGCGGCTCAACACGCTGGATTGTTGAGCGTATTGTGAACCATAGTATCCCGAAAACAAACCGGCAGCCGGTTTGTTATCGTATTCGTTGGAGAGGGTTTCCGCCCCACCAAGATACATGGGAGTCACGGGACGTCCGGCTGCAGGACGTTCCAGAAATGGTGAGGGCGTACGAAGCTCACCACGCACTATCGACGCGAATGTAGCGCGAGCGCTGTAATTACCTGCAGCGCCCGAAGTTTCGCGATCATCGCGTTCCTCGCGTGCCAGGAACTTGGCACGGAGATCCCTGAGACTCGCAGGTACACGAATCGTCGTGTACCCGTTTAGGTCGCGGTCGCTCAAGCGCGCCGCACCCGGAAGACACAACGTGCACCGTTGGCCTTCGGGCACCGCGCATGGAATACCAACGTCCACAGAGGATCTGTGGAGCTGCTCCAGCCGCCCGCGCGTCGAGAATGTCTCGAAGCGCTCACGGGCATGCTAAACCCGCTCGCGGTAAGCAGTCGGTTTCTTGTTGAAGTTCTCAACAAAAGCATTCCAACTTTGACAAAGTGCCTGCCACTCAGGCACTTTGCTGCGAGAAGAGGTCTTCTTGCTGGAGAAGTACTGGAGCTCGTGGAAGAGCCCGATGTAGTAGTCGCGCCTTTGATTCGTTAACGGATCAAAGTGCTGCTCCTCCGCAACAGCATCGTCGTGGATACCGCTGCATACGTACAGCGGGATTTCGTTTGGAGGCACAGTGTTGCCCACACGGTCTGCGATCTCTGACGCAGACGGCATCCACGGATCGCACGCTGCCTGAGTAGCGCGCGGAGAGCTTGAAGGCGCCACCTCATGCGGGGAGCTCAAAGCCCCAGCAGCAGAGAGCGGAGTGTCGCTCTCGCCGCGCGAACGCTTCGAGCTCGAAGCGTCCGAGTCGTCTCCTTCACGAGGGCGTTTCGACCCGGCATGCGGGTCGAGACTATCGCTGTCGATAGACTCCTTGCGCTTGCTACAAGAGGCTTCGCCCTCTTCCATCTCCACGTCGTCGTCCTCGAAGTCAACGGCGTCGTTGACTACAGAAGAACCTTCGAGGACAATCTCTGGTTGAGTTGTCCCCGCCGCAGCCTTGGTAGCCAGAGCGTCACGCCTTGCTTTGAGACGCTCGCGGTACTCGGGGATAGAGAGAGTCTCTATCCCGGCGGAGGACTTCCCCTCTGCTGCAGCGTCGGTCTTCTTCTGAGGCGAGCTTATTGCGGAATGAGCTCGAGTTTTCTTTCTCCAACGTGAAGAATTGACGAATGGTCAATTTCCTTATTGACGTGCCGTGACTCGGCGCGTCTAACCTTGAGGGGGGATGGTGTAACAGGGTTACACGCACAAGTGGCTACAGTCACTTGTAACTCTAACAGACACGACGTCTGTTAGAGGTTCGAAAGACTTTCTCGACCTTGGTGTAGACACACAAAAGGCTACATACATTTACGACCACCACGACGGGTGGTGCATAGAGACTTAGGATTCCTATTGGCTGAGAGCAGCATCTCTTAGCCAATGAGCGACATGCATAGCATTGGAATTCTGCCAACCAGCCGTTGGCAGATTCCTATCTTAGAATATTACATTTAGAGGAAGTCAGAAGCATAAAACAAAAATAGCAGTTCTCATTTTAACCCAAAACATTATTTGGTTCGTTTATTTAGATTAATCTATACTCGGAGGCCCGAGTATAATTAACTCTAATTTAAACTAAGCTACGCTTCCTCACATACACGCGCACACGTGTAAGCTAAAGTAGTGGGCCAAAGTAGGCCCATTACAAAAGAACTGCTGCAGTTCCTTGACGTTCGACGGCGTCGGCCATTCATTGGTCACTCTGACCTTCTCAGGGTCAGGGCGGACGTCGTTCTTCCCGACGAGACACCCGAGCACGGGTATCTCGCTCGCCCCAAAGATGCACTTCTTCAGGTTCGCATAGAGCTTGTGCTTGCGCATGAGCGCAAGCAGCTCCCGGAGATGCACCTTGTGCATCTCAACATCGCTCATCCCGTTCGCAGCCCGGCTGTGGACGAACACATCGTCGAAGTAGCTCGGTGCGAAGTCGCGCACCGAGCGCAACAAGTGCGTCACGCACCTGTTGAAGGTCGCAGGGGCGTTCTTCAGACCCTGTGGCATCACTAGCCACTCCCAGAGCATGCCGCTCGGCGTGCTCACAGCCGTGAGAGGGATATCGCTCTCACGCATTAGGATCTGATAGAACCCATCGCGCAGATCAAGAGCACTGTAAATAGTGCTCCTGGCCATCGAATCGATCATGACATCTTTTCGCGGTATCGGTGTCTGCGCCGGTATCGTCGCATCGTTCAGCTTGTTGTACGCATGAACGATGCGCCAGCCGCCCTATGGCTTCTTGACACAGAACGTCGGAGCACCGTGCGGGGACTTCGATTCCCGCACTTGTCCAGCTTTGCGACGACTCTCAAAGACGTCGTCGATCGCCTTGACCTGCTCTCGCGGCAGTGGCCACTGCCGCGTGACACAGTACTTCGTCCCCGGCACGAGATCAATCTCGTGCTGGATGCCCTTGTCCTGCGGAAGCTCCGCAGGGATCTCTTCCGGAAGTACGTCCGCGTACTCGCGTAAGATCTTGTAGTAGGGACTCGTCTTCAACGAGTCCCAGCTCTGCTCTTCAAAGCGCTCCTTCTTCGTCTTCGCACTGAGAGTGTCCTCGCTCTCAGTGGTGGTCTCCATGAAGAACTGCCTCAGTTCTTCATTCTCGCTCTTCGTTCTCTCGGCGTCCGAAAGAATGCATATTTGGTCGATGCGTCCATCGTGCAAGTCACGCGCGAAGCGCTTCCAGCTCATGAGCTGGAAGCGAAGTCAACTCCGACGCTTGCGTCGGAGGATTAGCGAGGGTCATCTCCCTGTACCGGAACCCGGCACAGGTACGCGTCAAGACGTTCAACGTTTCGACGTCCGGCTTTTCAGCCTCCGTCTGCCCGGCAGACATTTCTTGTAGCGTCTCGGCCCCAGGCCGAGACTTGTGCAGCGACCATCGCATGCGCCGTCTTCTTGTCCGGCTCCGCATGACTCTTGACCTCGTCCAGGCCCAGCCGTGGGCGGGTGTTCTTCTTCAGTACCGCCGGCGGGTTCATCCCGCGAGCGAGCGACTTCAAGCCCGGCTTGGTCGCCCGACGCTTCGTCGTGCTGCCCGGCTGCACGACAGCATGCAAGTGTTTCCGGTGCGGGACGTTTGCAACCGTCCGCACCGCCTGCAGCGCCAGTTCCCGGAACCGTCGCAACTTTAATACCTCGACGCCAACCATTGGCGGAGACCCCCATTACGGAGGGTGCGTCGGCTCCCCGAGCCGACGAATCAAATTCACCCAAGTCATCGACTCCCGGAGTCGATGGCGTTACGTCACCTTGGCTCTTATTATTGGCCAGACCTGATCCAATCAGATTCGCGTCAGCCTCCACGGTGGAGGCGTGTGACGCGCCTGCGTCATCCGTGCCCCTTGAGGCCGGAGACTCTTCCTGATTCGCTGAAAAGCGGGTGTCGACCTCCGAGGTCAACACATTTCCTTCATTAGCTGTCGGCGGCAACACCGACGCTAGCTGCTCTTGCGCGTGTGCTCGCGCGCGCCCAGGGCGCTCCGGGACAGTGGCATTAGGCGCTGTCTCGAGTGGGGAGTCGCGCGCACCTGTCGGTGCGTGCGTAGCGGCAACAGGGCCATCGCTCACTGTTCCGCTGTCGCGACCGAAGCGCACGAGAGTGCGCTTCTCCCAATCGATGACCGGATCATGCCGGGCAAGCCACGGCATGCCCAATACAATGTCAAACTTATCGTCCAGATCCAGGACGATAAAGGTCTCGACAAACTCTTGATCTTCATACGTGAAGCGCACGCGTACCATGCGCTTCTCGGTCTTCACGACGGCACCCGTTGCCAGTCGTACTTCCAACATACTTCGAGGTATCTTTAAATCCTCGAAGTCAAGCCTTGATAGACTTCGCAGTCGAACAAAGTTCTTCGACGCGCCAGAATCTACCAAAGCACGGAGAGAGCTGCTTGCTCTCATCGAGTTCACGTTCAGGATGCCAAGGTCAGGCTTGTCATCTTGGTTCTTGCAGCGAGAATGAATCTCACTGGGGGCTGCAGTCCTCAGTATCGCGTGTCCAAGGTCGACACGCGGAACTGCATTACCAGTAGGGCGCCCCGCGCCTACTGGCGTCCAGCGTTTTTTGCTTGGTTGCGACGGTGCCCGGCACCGCCGCGATAGCCACCCTGCTGGTGCACGGGGGCCGTGCACTCCCGAGCAAAGTGACCGACTCTACCGCGACGGTAGCATCGCACATTGTTTCCCTGCGACTGCTGGGGTCCAGCAGTTGCAGCACTCGAGAGGTCCATGGGTTCTGGGCCTCCCGTCCTCACTACCGGGCGTGGCTGTGGCCTCGGCACATGTGCATGCAGCTTAGCCTGCCGCAGGCTAAACTCCTCCTGCATTGCAAGGGTAATTGCAGCTTCGAGAGTACTCGGGTACTCACGGAAGAGATAGGTCTTCACAGGCCCATCTCTCAGTCCCTTCATGAACGTGACGACCTTGGTCGCCTCATCGATCGGATTGGTCACGATGTTCGAGACCAAGTACCGTGCTCTCTGAGCGTAAGCATGGACATCATGCTTGCCCTGCTGCAGGTCGAGGAACTCCGCCCTCGGCCAGAACTCGTTTTGCGGTGGCTCAAACGCTTGTCTGGGCTCTTCCTTGAAACCCTCGTACGTGCTAAAGCACGTAGGATCCGAGAGTCGGCGTCCATACGCCCAACTTCGAGCACGTCCGCCAAGACATGACATGGCGAACGCAACCTTCGACAACGGGTCGATGATATGTCGAGCCGCAATGGCAGTGTCGAGTTTGACAAGCCAACGGAGGAGAGGCTCGCCCTCTTTTCCGACATAGTTACTCACATCGAGCTTTAGCGATTGCGCGCGTGATGTCGTCCCGGACGACATCGCGGTAGTAGCAGCAACATCGCGTTGCTCCTTCAGGATGAAACCCAGAGCAACACCGTGTTGCTCTGTCGGCGTTAGCGTACGCAGCATCGTAGCTACAGCCGCCTCACCAATGACTGTTGACAGTCGTTGGAGGGCCTCCCACTCTGGATCCGACAGGTGGGGACAGTCAGCGCGTGCAACGTAAGTTGCAGGCGTAGTGGAGCTTTCCGTGGGCACCTCTGTATCCATGGGAAGGTTCTCAGTTCCGCGTTCGTGCGGTGACGTACGAACTCAGGTAGTCGGTCGTTGGACGGACTACAAAGTGATACCAGGTGTAATGGGCCTACTTTGGCTAACTACTTTAGCTTACACGTGTGCGCACGTGTACGAGGAAGCGTAGCTTAGTTTAAATTAGAGTTAATTATACTCGGGCCTCCGAGTATAGATTAATCTAAATAAACGAACCAAATAATGTTTTTGGGTTAAAATGAGAACTGCTATTTTTGTTTTATGCTTCTGACTTCCTCTAAATGTAATATTCTAAGATAGGAATCTGCCAACGGCTGGTTGGCAGAATTCCAATGCTATGCATGTCGCTCATTGGCTAAGAGATGCTGCTCTCAGCCAATAGGAATCCTAAGTCTCTATGGACCACCCGTCGTGGTGGTCGTAAATGTATGTAGCCTTTGGTGTGTCTACACCAAGGTCGAGAAATTCTTTCGAACCTCTAACAGACGTCGTGTCTGTTAGAGTTACAAGTGACGGTAGCCACTTGTGCGTGTAACCCTGTTACACCTATTATATCACTTGCGTAAAACCAAGCATAGTGCGAGGTTTTACAACAATAATTGCAATAAATATTGGTAAACCCCTGCAAAATGATATATTATGCTGTGGGGTACGGAGCAAAACCAAGCATTTATGCATGTTTTACACTTTACTATAGGGACTTCAGTATACAAAATCAAAGTATTATATTGATCACTAAAGGGTTAAGTGGTAGCACTTCAACTTTTGATTGGATTTTTTTACTTGGTGGTTGGGCCTTTTTTGTTTGGTGGTCGTCCCTTTTTTCTATGTGTGTGGATATGACTATATTTTGGGTGGTGATACACCTTTTCATGACAGCACAGCCCTAAAGTTGTGGTGCGAAGAAGCCTCACTCCTGCGGCGTCGGCAGGAACGTCGGCAGGTCCAAGTCGCGTATGGTTCTGCGTCTGTTGTGATGGAAGTCATCGTCGCCTGGGCGCGTCGCGGGTTGTCGTCGTCCGCGTCGCCCACCACGGTCGTTGCCGTCGGAGTCATCGTCGCTACTGGAACTCGACGAGTCATCATCGTCGCTGCTGTCACCGCCGAACTGTGGAGAAGTGCTGAATAAGAATTGCTCTCTGAGAAAGGCGGCAGGGCCGATCGACTGGAAGTATGGGAGATCAGCGATCCAGAGACAGGCAGCAAGATTCTGTGGATCAGAGGGAGTTCTTCGGGAGATCTCAAGTGGCCCGATGACGCCGGCGCGTAAGGCAGGACATGTGGCAAGCCGGATTGTGGATGATCGTGCTCGAACCGTGGCGTGATTCGGGGTCGACCCAAGCCCCGATCGACAACAGATCTCGCAGATCTAGGACGGCCGAGGACGGAAGATGATGGATCGGCTGCGGACGGCAACCGGCACCAGTCATCGATCGGGTGTTGATCGCCGATCCACGATCCACGATCAACCCACGATCGGCTCCTGATCTGCGATCGATCTCGATCGGACGCAGAGCGAGGACTACCGCGCTGCTCCACAAACTATCCCCGCATCACGCTAAGACACTCGATCGTCACCAAGTGCTGCATCTTCGGAGCCCCGAGAGAGCATATCCAGCCCGCCGACGGGTACACAAGGTGAAAACATCTTCAGCCGATCACGGATCGTTGGGGGACCCCCTCCGTTAGTCGGTGTATGGGCGCTGGTGGGAAGCTCGAGCAGGCCTTAACCAGATTTTGGCCGATCCCGCTACACCACAGAACGCCACCTGCCGGTGCGTGGCAGCTGGCTGATCTTGCTGCGGGGCTGCTGGTGCCTGTGCCGTACTCGTTGAAGCTGGCGGGTTCGTCACAGGCGCTGGCGGCTGCTGCGTCGTCGCCACCTGCGTGCCGGAGTCCGTGGGCGCCTGGGACTGCGCCGGGTTCGTCGCCGTCGTGCTCAGCTGGTCCAGCCGAGCGTCCATCCTGGCCATCGTCGTCACCATCTGCCGCAACGCGGCCGTCAGAGCCGTCAGCGGAGCCATCGCAGCGCCGTCGTCGTTGGTGCTGGCTGGTGCTTCTTGCGTCTCGCTTGGGGCGTCGTCGGCACCGCCCTCGTCGGGTTCGTCGCTTGCGTTGTTCTCGTCGACTGGGTCGCTCGCCTTCGTCTCTTCGTCCTCGTCCTGATTCGCTCGTCGCCAGAATCACCCTCCAGCAGCTGGGACCGTCGTCGCCTGATTCTGATTCGCCGGCCTGTTGCCCGTCGCACGTTTCGCTTCTTCTCTTCCGCCACGTCGGTGCTGCCGACACCTGGTATCAGCGCCATGTGCCCAGTGGTACCGTTCGCGGGCACGACGTAGGTGTCAGGGGCCGTCACGAAGGCTTGGCCAATGTTCTCCATGCCCTGGGCCACGTTGTCGATCGGGTCGTTAATCTCGGTCGCCTTGTCCACGCACTATGCCCGGCGAATCGTATGCAGATTTCGCAGCTGCTCTGCGAGATCTGTGCGGCAACAACAGGATTCGCGAACGTGTGCTGTTAGCACAATTCTACCGTAGTCTGGATCGCACGACCCGACTCCTGGTCAAGCAGAGGCCGAAGCCCGAATCGCTGGAGGAAGCCGTGCTGGACGACGACCTCCATGGCCTTCGTCCTTGCCATCGTAGAGTCTTCGGATGTCTTCGTGAGGTGCCGGCTTCGTCGAATGCTTTGTCTAGGTCCCTGTATGACCACCATGCAAAGTGTTTAGCCCCACGCGCTCGGGGTTGGTCGTGACCGTGCTGATGCGGTCTGGCCGAAAGTGTCAAAACGCCTGACACTGCGCCGGTGGGTGTCCGACTGACAGCCACACCTATTTTATTTAGGCAAACTAGTCGCGGTATCTGCTAACGTCTAACTACCTGCCGTGCACGACTTGGGCTCCGTTCGTCACGCCGTCTCTAGCCACTCGGGTGTACGTCCACTCGCTCCTCCCCTACTCGTCGCAGCCGTCGAAAGACTCGGAAGCCGTATGCTCCCTATCCGTTGCCTTCGCCGTCGTCCACCGCGTGCAGTCGTCCACCGAGGTCTCTCGTGAATCTGCACCACGCCCCGCTTGCCGTTCGTTCGTTCGTTGTGCTCGCTCCGAGCACGCGTTGTAGATCCAGCCGGCTTGCTCGTTAGTCGTCCAGTTCGGAAGTGAGCTCGCTCCGTTGAGATCGCAGCGTCCGTGGGGTCCGAGGATCCCGAGGTCCAGATCTTCGCCGTGCTGCCGATCCTGCCGACCGCGTGGTCAGCTGGATTCACGTCCCACTCGGCCGTGAACTGCAACACCGCCATCTGCTGTCTCGTCGTCTCGCTCGTCGTGGAGACGCCGGCCTCCCTACAGTTTGACTCCGATATAATCTTATTTGGTCTGCGATAGTAGCACTAAACGTTGCTTCCTATCCCAGTATATTTTGTTCTGTGAAATTTAATTTATTTCAGATTTCAGAGTCTCTCGGTGATCAACCACTTTCCGCGCTATTTTATGTATCAGAGTTTAGCGACACCCTCTTTGCTTAAATGGAAGATCTGCTGTACTGGTCACCCACTTCTCAAACTTCATAAATAAAGTTTTTTGTTAAAAAAACACAGCCTTCGTAATTTAAAGGGTCTGATTGTCCATAAATCTTATAGTTAAGACTACACAATACGCAATTATCGATGCAGATCAATTTTTAAAACCCTTTATATCGTATACCTCTTGCCGTTTTGAATCACCCATGTGAATGTTGACCCTGTCGGCGACGCGTCCATCTTCGCGCAACCCGCGTTTGTAAGTAATTTAAACGGTAATTTATGGCGTGAGTTTTTCATGGGATAAATGCCACTGAAAATTCCAGTCGATCGTCAACGACTTCAAGCGCAAGGCTGAGATCTCCGCGTCGGCCATCAGTGGCACCCATGGCGAGAGCATGGAGGTGGAGGAGAAGGTGGAGGAGATGCTCGAGTTTCGCGAAGGTATGAGCAACCCAAAGCTGGGTTTTGGGGCGTAGATCAGCATCATCATCATAGCAGCTGTGAGGCTTATGCTTATGGCGCTCGCGCGCAGATCAAAGGTGGGGTCACGAACTGCGCAGCTCACTCGGTAAATTACGCCACCTGCTACGGGCTGTACCCGAAAAGGGGCGAGGAGTACGAAGAAGATTCACCTCGTGGGCCACAGTATGGGGGGGGGGCAAACCATCCGTGCTGGCTCAGGTGGGCACGAGTGGCTCCACTCCATTACTACCATCTCGTTCTTGGAGATTGGTGATACTTCAAGGACCTCCTTGTGTCATGCTTCGGCGACTCGGTAGATTTGATCTACGACGCGAAGTTGGAGCATCACGACGAAGCAGGACGACGAGATGCTGCAGGGATATCTCGACCGGGTCTTCTCCTGTAGTATCTTCAAGTCCGGGTTCAGGGATGTATCCATCTGATGTCTCTCGGTGGTAGACGCTAAGGAGGAGAGCGCGTCGACGTCGGTCGAAACGCTGAACGTGATCTACTACTACTACAGCTACGCCACCAAGGACACCTACTAGACGTAAAACTTGAAGCCGCAGAAGATCTCGTACACAAACATCCTCACGGTGCTGCTGCCGCTCAACATTCTATTGATCTTCCTTGGCAGTCGCAATGCACCGGACACTATGGGGTTCTCGACGGCCTGACAGCCCAATGACGGCGCGGTCAGCACCATCTTCATGAGCCAGGACTACGTCGGTGACCTCGTTGAGTTCGACGGCTCGTTGAAGATCGGCAAGTGGAACCAGATGACGCAGATCACTTGGCCGTCACGGGCGTCACGCTGCTCTACTAGGTCCTCGATATCTACGAGATCCATCTGGAGCTGCTCTACAGTCTGTCGGGCTCGAGCTCCTCTCGTCACCCAAGCTGAACAGCGCCCATGTCGACGCTGAACCCTGAGACAGTCAACATCCACACCCAAGAAGACTTCGAGGTGCTGCGCAAGAACCCCATCAACACACGCGGAGAACTATTGCGCCACGATGCTCAGCATCACGCTAGTGAATGACACTATCGTCACTGCCACCGCCACCGTAGAGTCGGCTACGACGGACAAACGCGAGGACTTAGTGCATACTACTAGTACACGTAGTATCATGAATACTTAGTTAATATAACTATTTTCTGGTGTTCTGTTGCCCTCCTACACTATTCTGCTTGCAATCATTGCTGCCTCTCACGATGTAGCTAGCTTTCTAGCCATGCCAACGTTGCATTGGAAATTTCAGAGCTTCCTCGTGCGCAGCACGACTTTGTAGTAAGAAAAGTGATTAATAAAAATAAAAATAAGGGGTTTACAGTATTATACCAAAATCCTCCTATCCCAGCCCCTAGTATTATCAAAATATATTTCGCGTAAATTTCTGAAAACATATATTTTTCGCGAAGATTTTTGCGATCGAAATCGAACCAAATGGTTTTTGCAAAACATATTGTGGGTTCTACTCAAAATTGGAGTGGTCGATTGGTTCAATCAACCGCCCCCGAATCGCCCCGGTCACACCTTGAACAAACCAAACCATGAAACGTGCAAGAAATTGGTTTGCTCGTAAACTACCCAGATTTCCGAGCCAAAATTACCGCATTCGCTGGTTTGTGGTCAGATCCTTCCAGCTTTCAAACCACGAGCGGGGGTTCGGAGTTATGTGGCGTTACAGGTTTGGAGTTACTGTGGCGCTCATTGGCTACAAAAGGCTATACAAAGATATCGCACACTTTCGTAAAGGTCCGCATTTGTTGAAATAAATTCTCGGGCTGTAGAATACCCAAGTATGCCGTTAAGAATTGATGTACGAGCCACAATTAATGAGCACCCTAAGATGCACAAGAGTTTGGCACAGATTTTGAAGTTGCTCGAAGTGAGCTACGACTAGCCCGCATAATATTAGATGGCGTGGGAGACTAGAGACTATCTTTAAGACACGATCAACTTTCCGGGCATTCAGCGTTGTTAACACTGTTCTAAAGTAGCGAATTACCGCTGCTAAGCAACAATTGGATACTCAACAGACCAAGCGTATGCAAACAACGCGTCTAGTTTTTTTTTCAGATTTACAGAACATTTCAAAATTGGCGGAGCTGCACTGTTGTTAGGGTCCCTAATCCCTAACTTAGGGATCTCATTATTAAATCCATTTACTTCTTGTGGTCATCATTGATGACTTGATGACTCATCAAGTTAAAAGTAAATCATGTAACTTGGTGACTCCCGTGAACTAAATTTTTCGTGTAATTTGAAGCTGGAAATTCTTGTTGCACGTGCCAAGCGCCAGGGGAGGCAGCATCATAGACAGCTATTGCTAGTTTTGATCCTCAGCCCACGCAAAAGGACGACGGTTGCCCCCATGCCGCTTTCATGAGAACTCAAACCGAGTAGGTGATCTATTGCGAAATTCGTTGTTGTATTTGTGCCCACTCAGTGATTTGGTTCGTTGCAAAATGAAATGGTGGGGAAAGCAACAAAGCAACGGAGATTTGATATTTCCGAAGTCACTCAGTATTTACGACCATACTCGGTTCTAATCGAGTGCATGTCACACACAAAGTCGCTTAATCTCTTCGGGTAGACTACTTAGGCTCACTTATTTAAGATGCTAAACACTGTCGCGTCATTATCATCCCTCCTGCACCTACTCCTTCGATGTCGCGACGGATGCGGAACATGCTGCGGATGAGGACCGCAACGCTTGCGGTCACGCGTCTTCGCATCGAAGCTCGCGGCAGGCTAAATTGTTCACGCAGACGAACATCAGCCTCTTTTGATCTTTCTTGAGAGACTTCGCATGAAATTCGCCATTTCCACTGGTCACGGCTAGTGCTTTGATGCGATCTTGCCTACCTGTAAACACATATTCCCGTCCAGCGCTCGAACGACCTAACTAAATCCTCCATTCGCTCCTTCGTCCTGGATTCCGGAGCTCCAAGTTGGAATAAGGGGACCGTTCGAAGGTTTGATTGGGCCCGTGGCATCTTAATAAACGGGCAAATTTTGCGTGTAGATCCCCCTTGATTTATCGAGTAAACTTGTTGAATATCTGGATTTATATACTCTCTGACGTCGTGTCTGCCTGTGTATATATTTTTTTACCGCAAAAGAAAGTTTGAGGGCAAATGCCCATATTATCATGAGCCGGAGACTGGCTCAAGCTAACAGTAAGCTTGCTTGCAACTACTTTATCTTTGGGCGTTCCCGTGGTCGCACTGATCGAAGCGGTTTCTCAATCGCGATAATTGTTGTCGTGGCCTTGCCGAAGAGCACAATAACAGTGAAGTGATTCTAACCGCGATCCATTCTGTAAAAGCCGCACTGCCTGCGAATGTGCAGCCGCGGTGCGCTGGTTCGCAAAAACGGCATGCTTGGTTTGGAGTTACAAAATGAAACGTGTTCAAACCATGAAACCGATTCAAACCTGGTTTGCCGGTAATTTTGGTTTGGTTTGAACTGGCCGAGGTTTGGTTTGGTTTGGTTTGTTCTCGGTACTATGCTAGGCTATTTTAGGTGCTGAATCCGGACTTATACGGAATGATAAGGTATGTCGGCGTTTCATAGGCGTTTTGTGGTGGGAGTCGATTGGAAGAACCGCCAAAAGTCCAAATTTGGCCGGAATTTACAATACTTGTACGGTATTCACAACGACGCAATTCCTTCTTTGCTTTACATCAAAACGGAACTAACCGATGATAGAGTCTTCACCATCACCACTAGAATTTGTAGCGGGACTTGATGTGCTCCAGCACACGCCTCAGCATCCAGCCATCGCCTGGGGTGACCGTCCGCGAAGAGCCGGCCTTCATGACGCAGACCGGGAAGTCCTCGTTCGGCTGGTCTGTCGTCTCGTAGAAGTCGGGGAGGCCGAAGCCATGGCCGATTTCGTGCGCCACGATCGTCAACTGCTCCTGGTCCAGGCTCGCCAACATGTTCTCCGCGTCCACGCGCTGCCCCCAGTCGCCACCGGCGCCGCCACCCTGGCCCAGCGTAGGCCACAGCGACATGTCGAACGGCTTGCCCTTGCAGCCGCTCGTGTCGGCGCTGGCAGCGAAGTCCTTGTGCTTGTAGCAGGCCTCGGGGCACTGCGGCACGCCGTCCGCGTCCTTCTCGCTCGAGTAGATGGTGCCGAGCGAGTCGTCGCTCCAGTCGAAGAGCGAGGCATCGCGCGTCGCCCAGCCCACGATCTTCACGTCAATCTGCTCGAACGGCCAGCAGTCGTATCCGATGAGCCACTCGTTCCAGGCCTTGAACTGCCGGTTTAGCATGGCCTCGAACTTGGACGCCACCGACTTGGACAGCTTGTTCGTGCTGTCCCAGCGGACGCAGTACGACAGCTTGCCCTTGTTGGTCACGAGCTGGTCGAAGATGTAGTTCTTGAACTCCGGCACGTACTTGCTCATGCGCTGCGTCCAGACCCAGTCCACGTCCTTGGTCGAGATGTAGGCGTTCGGGTTGCCAACGACGCACTTGCCACTGCCGGACGTGACGTCGCCAAAGGTGGCGTGGGCGCCGCTGGAGTTGCCCGTCGACGGGGCTTGGGCGATGGACCCCTCCGTGGAGGCTTGCGTCGGGAGCGAGCCGGTTGTTTCGCCACTTGAGCCCTCGGTCGAGTCTTGAGCCTTCGGCATCGAACCAGTGGTGCCGCCATTGCTCGACTCCTCCGAAGACCCCGTCGTGGGGTTTTCCGGGGCGTCTGTTGTCGTTTGGACAGGGGAGTCCGGCGTTTGCTGCTCGGGCGAGTCCGTCACTGTTGGCGTGTCGGTGTCAGGGAAGTCGAACGAGACGCCCGGCGCAGTTGTGGCTGATGGAGCGTACGTGGTTGGCCGCTTCTTTATGGTGCATTTCGCAGCCGACGTGATGGAGCTGCAAGCAACCAGCGCAACGGCCGCAGCGATCAGTAGTCGGCGCGTGAAAATCCGTGAGGTTCCGCGAGCTGCCATGGTGGAGAAAGAGAGAATGGTGACGAGGTTGGACAGATTAAAAGCCGAACCAAGGTCGCCGGTTTGCGTACAACTGCTGTAACGTCGGTGCACAATATCGCAAGGAAGCAGTGCGGGATCGGCCTTCAGCAATGCTTCTACAGTACAGTGTACAGACAACGACTTAACAAAGCCGGTAGACACAAAAAGCCGGCAGACGAAGTCAAGCAAAGCTTAACATGAGCAAACCAGCCAATCAGATTCAATCAAATGACTTCATCTTTGTATACCATCTGGTTTTGTGTACTTTATATGCTTTATTGTGTACTTTATGCAACACACCGTGTGTTTTATAACAGTTTTACAGATTTGACGTGAGGGAATTTATCGTTGTTTTTATATACAGTAGGAGGATGGCATTACTGTAAGCATGCCGGCTTTGTAAGTCGTTGTCTGTACGTGTGCAGCTTGCTTTTAGGCACATTCCGCGTAGAATACTGCGATAACGGCGGACAGGTTTGCACGCGCAAATCCTCAGGACCCGCTGGTTCAACAATGATGCGAGTCGCGAACTGACGAACTTCGAACAGTGCATCGACACGAACAGCATGCCATCGGCCCTGACTGTACTGTATGCGCTGAGTATAGGTAGCACGACACCCCACCTGAATTCGAAGGTTAGCGAGTGCGAGCCCTTTTGCTCATTGAATTTTACATTACATGCATTGCTAAACTGTAAGTTTATTAATAAAATAACTGATTCGGTTCGTCCGAGCGTTACTCAGGCCAATCATGCTAGATGGGCAAATACGGACACATGCGTGTGTGGGGTCTGCACAGAGCTCTTTGTCCTCAGGCAAACAAGCATGAAAGATAAAGCAACGATGTGTATTATTGTAGTATTATAATATATTGTGCTTTGCAATGATTTTGGCGAGATTTGCTGTATTTATAGCGACCACCTGCTAGATTTACGATAAATCGAGGTGCATAAATGGGTGGAGGCCTAGAATTACGCTAAAAGCGCCACAATTCTGTCCGTTTTTATCTACAAGCACCTACACACACGGCAATTATGCATAAGAGGGTGGATGTGCTGGGGATCATGTACTGGGCCAATGCATGGCTGCTGACAGGCCCTCCAACTTCTTAAAAAGTATTAAAATATAAATAGGGGTTGTCACGATGCTCCTATTCGACAGATTTGTTTTGGCGAATCGAATCAAACCTTCGCCCATTTAATCAGCTAATCAACTGAATTGTTTGTGCCCAACTCAAACTTCCCTCTTTTTACCGAGAGAGAGAGACGGGCCACAGCAAAAAAGACAATACATTTGAAGCGATCTGATTGGTCGAGAAACCCTACGGCAAACATATCTAACCGTGATGCACCCCTATTACATAGTACAGGAAGATACTAATGTTTCCTGCCTTCGCAGTCCTTGAGCCGCAAGCTACATGCCAGCGACAGGCTGTCAGCATGTTGAGTCAACTTTGGAAAGTCGTGCCAACTCAAAGACGATCCTCTACATGTACCTTGCGCGCTGCACTTTGCAGCTCAAACAACGCACGATCGGCCACTGTAAAATACAGTGTGCAACCATAACGGCTACGGTACAGTACAGTACTGTACCCGTAATCTCTCTGACTCGTAGTCTATCCAGTCAACATGAAATGCGTTACCTATGCCTCACATAACCACCAATCTGAGATTGGCAATCTCCACAATCAGCACCTGAGTGATCTGTGATCTACCTCAAGCTTTAAGTAAGGTCCTGCCAACTCGCCAGCAGTGTGCAAGCCCATACTTCAGGTGGCTTGCTATCGTAGATCAGTAATGAGTATCGTGCGTGCTGCGACTTGGTACTTAACGCGGTACCCTCTGTTCAACACGAAGCCCTTGCGCCTTGATTGTACTGTAGTTTTCATCGCGCCCTCGAATCAGCATACCACGATCCACTAAAGGTGGTTATGCTCTCTCTCTCTCTCTCTAGAGCGCGAATTTCCTGGGTGCAGGTGCAGATCTGCACCACCACGCCATTAGTCGAAGACCTTGACTGGAGGTTGCCAGTCAAGGCTACTAGTTGAAGACGTGCTCAGTATGCAATAATTATTATTACGTACCGTTTATACGGTACACATACAGCTTTGCTCAATTTGTTTGACTTGAAAAATGTATGGCCAGGTGCTCAAAATTGAAGTCTCATCACTCGCAGTGCCTTCGAAGTCAAGTACGCATCGTCGCGTTCTCTGCCTAACTGCCCATTTAGGTGGCAAACTGACTCCTGCCACTCCCCAAGCCGACCCGAAGAGCGCGCAGCTCCAGGCAGCAGCATGGCGTCGCAGTCGCTCCCCGCTCCGACCTCTCCGTTCGTGGGGCGCAAGCGTCGCATCGACTGCGACTCACAGCCGCAGACCCCAGTGCGTCGCCGCAAGGTTAGCACCTCCCGGGATAAGCAAGTGTTAAAGCGACAGGGTGCCGGCAATTCTCTAACCAAGACACAAGACGGCAACAAGCAACAAAAATCGCCAGGCACGGTCCTCCTCAGCAGTCCAACCGACGTGTCCAACGCTTCGGTGGTGGTGCAAGTGCAACAAGTTTGTGCCAAAGAGGCAAAAGCAAGTGGTTTGCCAATCCTTTCACTTGCACCTCCTCCGAAGATCGTGACAAAAGTTGATCCACAACAAGAAGAAGTGTCCGAGGTTGAAGCTGAAGAGGAGGCCGAGGCGTTAACACCTCGCCCCTCACTCCCAGTGCGTCGAAGACCCCCACCGCGGCCCCCACTGAGCCGGAGACGAGCTGTCACCGTGAACCGAGCGAGGTTCGGCGTGGGCATCGTCCGCTGTCGCAATTGGGGACTCAACAACGGGGAGGAGACGGAAACAGAGGACGAGAGTCCCCCGTCGTCCCCACCGAGTGGCAGTGTGGGTGTCCAAATCAGAATCTTTCCAGTGTCTGCCATGCAACCTTCGAGTTGCAAATGTTCGGACGAGACGAAGGATGAGAGTGAAGCTCTGGAAGAAATCGTGGGCAATTCGATGTTGCCGATCGATCCGAGCCAAACGTGCTTCGACCCCAGCTACGGTGAAGACCAGTGGCAGATTCGATCCCCCTCTCCAGACGAAGAGTTCGTGCCTGGAAATCGTGTTGTGCCGGCAGTGGGAAGTGCTGAAAAATGGTGAAGTTGAGTTGGAACTTCGTGATTAGCTTAGCGACACATAGGTTAGTTGATAAGTGTTGTTTGAAAACGAGGAAAAGTGGCAACTAGAGTTTGCCGTCGTATCCGAGAAATAGCGCGGTCGAGAAGTCGACCATTGCGTCGTGTACGCGCTTTTGTAAGGCAACGATTTTGCCGCGTGCCAGATAAAATTCCTTCCGAGACGGGAGTTCATCGATCGCCTTTTTGAAGAACAGCTCGGCCTCCTGCGTGTCCCCACTGCGAGTCAATGCCACCGCCTTGTTTGCATACGCGTAACTGCAGCGAGGGAGGAGTGCGATGGCAGCGTCGAAGTGGACGAGAGCGGGCTGCAACTCGTTGCGACTCAGACGAACCACCCCCAGATTCAGATGCGCGACTCCAGACGACGGGTCCAGTTCAAGTGCACGGTGAAACTCGGCTGCTCCTTGCTCGAAGTTGCCCTCGCGAAGGCTGAGAGTGCCTAAACACACGTGGACGTGAACCGATAGCGGGTCAAAGTGCAACGCATCGCTGTAGTCCTGTCGAGCACGCGCCAAGTTCCCCATCTTCTCCAGCATAATTCCTCGGTTGAGCATGTACAGAGCGAGCGTCTGCTCGTGTGAGCCTGTGAGATGCACCTTGGGGGCTGGCGTCTCCATTTGCGCCAGAAGAGTGGCCGCTGCACTCGTGGCGTTGCTCCCATCGGTCGGTGAGGTCGGGGCTAGTGCCATTCCCCTCGATAGCCGACGGGCTCCATTCCGTCTAACGGTTTTGCGCTCCAATGCGTTGCGGTGAATGGTTCCACTCGAGAACGCGTAAAAAATATTTTCCAGGTTGGCGGAGGAAGCCACACATGTACGCACCGCGGCATCCATGCAAGCGACAGCGTCCATTCCTCTCCCAGGCAGCACGAACAGAGCTAGCGCCTTGCTCTCCAAGCACGTGTGGTTGAGCGGCTGGTCGCGAGAGATGGCATCGCACTGAGCAATCGCCGCTCGCAGTGAGTTCTCCTTGCGCAGACAATTGGCCAAGTTGAGTCGAACGTCCACATTCGATGGCTGCAGTCGCGCAGCTCGCAAGTAAAATCGTCGAGCGCGTTCAAGGTACGCAGCGTGTTGAGTTTGTTCGAGGTGCGTCTCGCTCTTTGTGGCCAAATTGAAGTAAGCGTTCCCGCTATCAACGTACGTGTCACGACCCAGTCGTCCATAGGCGGCGAAGTGTTTGGCAGCGTCTTCGTATCGATTCAGCTGCAGTAGAGCGAACCCTAAGGCTCCATGCACTTCATCATCGTCCGGGGCGCTCTGTTGAACCTCTTCCAGATCCTCCAGCGCGTTATCAAAGCTCCCCAAGTGGCAGCGCACGATCGCTCGGTTTCGGTGTGCCGCGACATCGCGACCTCGACCAAATAGCGAGATACATTGACTGTACGATCTCTCAGCTTGAGACCAGAGCTCGAGCTTCTGGTAGGCCACACCGCGATTGAAATATGCATACGCGCGCGTCTCTGCGCTTGTTGCTGCTTCGAGCTTGATGGCTTTGTCGAAGTCCTCAATAGCTGCGGCGTATGCAGCGAATTGGCACTTGAGCACGCCCAAACTCACGTGAGCGCGGGCGTATTTTGGCTGGCGCTCGGTCGCAGTCTCCAGATCGCGGAAAGCACGGTCGTACTCCTCGCCCAGTGCATTCAACTCGGCACGATCCACATACGCGTCCGCAAGGAGAGGCTCCAAGCGGATGCATCTGGACAGGTCGGTGATGCTGCCCACAAAGAACTGCTTCATCATCTTGCGTACCAGCGCTTCGTCTTTCATGGCGTCTGCTCCCAGGTGTCTTTCCACTTCACGCGCTGTGAGTTGAGGGGCGAACTGCGAGCGTGACATATTCTGCACTGCATTGGGTACTCCGACAGTGCTCGAAGCGAAGTTGAGCTGGAACGCAACGCGCCACCGCATATACATCTGCATCTGCACGACGCCACGCTCGTAGTACACACGCCCCTCCTTTGGTGCTAGTGCGATAGCTCTGTCGTACTCGGACATAGCGTTGGCGAGTTCCCCCACGGACACGAGCAGTTGCGCGCGACGCGCGTATCCGCGGAAGCTGGAAGGGTCCGTATTCACCACTTTGTCGCTCACGCGCAGCGAGTTTTCAGTGTCTCCCAGCGAGTGCAGAGACTCGGATAGCAACACAAGGTTCTCGCTCGTAGGACTCTCAGCAACGGCCTGCTCGAACGCATGCACTGCGCTCTGGAAGCGCGAGAGGAGCTGATACGCTCGTCCACAGAGCAGTAAAGCCCCCTTACTGTCAGCTTTGGGCTTGCTATCCTTGCTTCCTTTAGTGTCCACAGGAGGTCTCTCTCCTTGACGGCTTGACGGAGGGTCTTTCATAACCTGCTCGACGAAGCAAATGAAGCTGTACAGTGCTGGGCGCGCCATCTTGAGCTTCAGCAGGAGCCGTCCTCGTAGCAGGTGTGCCCAGCGATCAGTAGGCTGGAATCTTGTAAGACGCGTGTAGTCTTGCAGAGCGGCAGTCGTGTTACCTTGCCGCGTGTACGCCTCACCCCGCACGTAGATGGCACGGGACAGACTGGCGTCGTTCGCCAACGCGCTCGTACACGCCTTCACGGCTTCTTCGCAGTCGTGGTAGTTGTTCAGGTAGACCAAGGCGATTTGCAGCCACACCTCGGAAAGTGTCGGGTCTGTTGCAACTGCCGCCTTGAAGTCTTGCAACGCGTTGTTGAAGCGCAGATCTCGTAAATGCAATGCACCACGGACTGTGTACGCACCAGCGATCGTCGGATCCAGGGAAAGACAACGAGATAAGTGTTGCATGTTGTTGGCGTGGTGAGCAGCTGCTGTCTCCGCGTCTTTACCTGTTCCAGTAGAGTCCTTGGAAAGCAGCAGCGTCGCGAAGGCGCCTCGATAGAAGTGGGCAACAGGGTAATGATACTCCATCACCACGGCGTGATCAAAGTCCTCCATTGCGTTGACTTTGTCCTTCGAGAGCACGTACAGTCGTCCTCGCTGAGCGTGGATAGCAGCCACCAATAGTTCACGGTCCCCCGTAGATAGTGAGCGATACTCTCCGTTCCCAGAGGAGGACGCTCCACCTAAGCCGCTGCTGTTACTCGGAGTCTGTGGAGTTCGTGGCATGCCGAGTCCACCGCTTGGGTCAAGCACGAGTAAGTGAAGTAACCGCGTGAGATTTTGGATAACTTGTCGTAGCACAGTCGCGTCCCCCGTGAACTCGAGAAGACGAACCGTGAGATCGCCGACGGTCTCCACGACTTCAACCAATGTGCAGCCTTTGTGAAGTGCGTTCACGTAGTCTTGGATGATAGAGGCCAGGAGCTCCTCGTAGCGTAGGTGCTCCGAATGGTAGACAAGGTTTTGCTCTTCCCCTTCAATGGCGCGTAATCTTAGCGTTGCACGATCATAGTAAGCTCGCCAGCAACCCCGATCCAAAGCCAGCACGGACGTCAAGTCTTGCAACGCCGCACCAATCGAACGCCCTCGATGGAAAATCTCCGCCCGTAGCAACAGCGCCTCCGTGTACTGCGGATGCAGCATCAACGCACGATTCACATCAGCCAGCGCGTTCTCGGCGTCGCCTATTTTGCTGTGTAGACACGCTCTCAGCAGGAAGAGACGCTGGTCTTCCGGACGCAACAGCAGGGCGTGGCTCAAATCCTTGATCGCTTGAGTCCAAAGCCCAAGTCGGCGACAGCAACGCGCTCGAAGCAGCGCAGCCAGAATGAACTCGCGATCGATGATCACGCACGCTGAGGCCAACAGGATCGCGCGCTTCCAGTCCTTCTCTGCTTCTGACAGTAAAGCTTTCAGGAACAACTCGTCAACCGTCATGTGCTGGTCTCCCTCCTTAAGGTAAGCGGCCAAGCTCTCCACAAGGTCGGACGCCATAGACTTGATCGGGATTCGGTTATCTACCGTCGCGGATCTGGAGTTTGGTCGATCGGACCCACGACTAATACTTGATGACCCAGGCCGGCGTTGCAAGGCTGCGTCATCGCGCAGCAGCACCTCAGTCTGGGCAATCACCGACATCTCTTGACGCAAGAACGACTTCATGGCTCGTTTTGCGATGACGTGGCGACAGATCCGCATCATGTGCGCCGATGTTGGATCCAGCTTGACCCGCACGGGGATGGCCCCCACCTCGTCTTCACTAATACTCGACACGTCTGACGGCCGTCGCCGCTGCAGTTTTTCCTTTGGAGGAGCGAGTCCCTGCGCGGGGGCAGCAAGTTGCTTCCCTTCTCCAATAGTCCTCAGCGATGGACCTTTACCCAAGTTTTGAGCGTTAAGCGTTGGGATACTTGCGCTGGACATCAACCGCATCCGATGGGCCGTTTGCGTAATCGCCTTATCCACGGACGCTAGTCGGTGGAGAATAGTCGTTGGCCCCCCAGCTGACCCCGCCACTTCCTCGGTCACGCTGTCAATAACGCGCTCCAGCGAGGACTTCCGAGATCTTACGCTGCTGTTTGTACCGATCGCTGGTATTGAGAGTTTTCCGAAGCTGCTGGTACCTGCTGGAGCCATGGCGGACACTCGAAGGACGTGCTGCTCGGTCTCTCGAAGCTTTCGGGCGATGTTGCTCACGTGCAAGTACTTGCGGAGGATAACACCACGGAAGACATGTTGCGTGAACACTGCTGGCTGTTTGTCCCCAGGTTTGCGGATCACGATCGGGGTTGCAAGGGATAGACAATCATCGCTTGGCTCTGGCTTCGCTGGTTTTGGTTCGATCTCAAATGTCTGGACTTCTTCCACGATGGGAACTTCGAATCCACTCGACAATGAATTTGAGTCGGTTGAATGCGAAGGCGGATACGCTCCTTGTTCACTTCGCTCGTCAGTTTTTCCAGGTGCAGAGGAAGGGGGTGAGAGCGGCTGAAGGCGGATCGGAGGTGTCCCCGGAACAGGCTCTGATAATGGAGGATGGGAATCCAACACAGCCCCTCTCAAGCTGGTTCCGGCAACGTGTAAACTTGTCGCCGTCGGTAGTATCCCCACCGACGAAGGTTCAACGTTCACTGGATTGCTGCCCGCTTTACTGGAAGTGGACGCGCTTGAGGGACGGACCGGTGTCGATAAATGCGAATGATCCTGGGTTTGGGTCGCAGGAGTTGGCGGCTTTGACGGTACTGCTGGAGTTGGCGGCTTTGTGGAGGTGGCTGGGGTTGTAAGTCCCGACCGCGACGTAACTGGGCCATCGAAGAGGTAGTGGTTGTTCTCAGGAGTAGCTGGGGCTGGAGCGTTTTCTTCATTCCACGGAGCTACCCGCGACTCATTCGCTGCGTCGTCAGAAGCGAATCCATTATCACGCGTTCCACCTCGACTTGATGGTGGCGTGGAGATCGCATCGTCATCTCCGAGCAGCTCTGGCGCTCGTGTATCAACCGCAGCCTTCCAACTGTTTTGCCGTCGCTGAGCACTTGGAGAAGGCACGATCGGGGGAGGCGCGGCAGGCTTGCTCTGCGCGTACACGGGAGGAGACTTCAGCGGGGCCATCGACTGCGGTTTCCATCTGAAATACTTGGGCGTATCCGATGGCGTCGGGACGTACGGTCTTTTAACTGGGCGCGGGCTGAATACGGCGGGGAGAGCTCCAGCAGGCAGAACAGGCTCACCACTCTGGCTTTCACTGTCTTCGACCCCACGTTCGTACTCATAGTCGTCATCTTCCAACGGGTGAAGTCTCCGATGCTTGCGTTGTAGTTTCTCACTCTCCTCTTGGGTGATCACCCCCAGCGGCGGTCGCTGTTGGGCTGGCCGGACGTCGAACAGCAGGGGGCGCCGCTTGAGCACGGGGTCCATTGCCGGCAATGAGCACCTGGAAGGCTACTAAAGGCATTATTGAGCTAATGGAGCGTTTCCTGCCGTTTTCGAGCCACCAAGAGTCACCTAAATGCAAGCATTCATACACGAACACGACAGTCCAGTCAGGCGGCTACAACACTGGCAGATCAGACGCAAGCAGTGGCATGTGAAGTGACGAGGCGAATTATTCATCTAATTTTTGTGTGCATTTGTCTAGCGTACTTGAGTACAGCCCGCCACCGCGCCTGCAAATTCATCGCAAGTCGGCATTATTCATCTTCTCCTGCAAATTTGCAAGGCATTTACGCTGCAATTCGATACCAGTTGGTCATCGGAACCCGAAACAAACAAGGGATATAGCGGTCTTACCTGCCACGGTGTCAGTCGGTGCGACGAGTCGTAACGCTTTGAGGCAGTCTCGAGAATCTGTGGCGACCACTTGTTGCACGCCTTGAGTAAACTTGAGAGGAAGAAATCCATCTCACTAGGGCGGTGACTCTCGCCCATGTGCTCCGTGAATCGGTTGAGCATGTGCTCGGCGCCAGCAATGTCCAGCTGACCAAGGCGACAGAGGACAGCATTGCCGTACGCTTCATTTGCAAGGTCGTACTGGGTGTTTACACGTCGGATGTCCCCAACAGCCTCAAAGCACCCTTCCGCGGATGCCCACAAGCCAGCTTCCGCGTACACACTGGCCGCCCACAGTCCATTCTCTACAGCACTGTGTACACTGCCGCCGGCTTCCGCGACATTCTTGGCCTGCACGTAGAGCTCCGCCACCTGCTTTGCCAGCTCCTCGGTCTTGCAATCGGTCGGGAACCTGCGCTTGAGCCTCAGGGCCAGCTCCGCCAACCCGCGCGACGCCTCGTCAAAGTACCCGGCCGATGCCAACTCGTCACACACTCCCCGAATCTTACGCACCAACTCGCTCTGCGTCTTCGGGTACGTGTCGACCTCCTCCAGCGTGCACCAGGCGGCCTCCAGCTCGTAGTTGGCTCTCAGCAGCAGCGCCCCCGTCGCTTTCGCCGCCTCCAGGAAAAACTCCGCTGCGTGCTTCCAGTCCTTCCGCACTTTGCACTGCAAGGCCTTGGCTCTGATCTGTCGGTGGGACTCGGTCTCCACCTCGTTCACCTCTGAATCATTAAACCCCGTGGTCGCTCCTGCTGTTCTCCTGCGTCTCACAGCTCCGTCGTCTCTCGCCGACGCGGACGTCGCCCCCCTTACCATATACTTCTCAATGCTGCTCATGACTCCACCCCTCGAGACTTTATTCACCCACGGGGCGCGACACAGCGCCTTGACGTAGTCCCCGGCCTCGTCGGCCCAGCGCCACGTGCCAAAAATCCCAAAGGCGTAGCGCTCCCTCGACGGCATGAAGACGACGCTGAAGGCCAGCACGTTGTGGAAGCGCCAGA
Source organism: Phytophthora sojae (assembly GCF_000149755.1). Classification (NCBI taxonomy): domain Eukaryota; phylum Oomycota; class Peronosporomycetes; order Peronosporales; family Peronosporaceae; genus Phytophthora; species Phytophthora sojae. The sequence goes on from NW_009258118.1 coordinate 2,906,876, forward strand.
CGAGTGGTTCGTTGCGCACCAGCGCCTTTGCCGTCTGGTACATGGCCGAGAACCACTTGGACACGCCCAGGGACGCGTCCGGCACGAGGTCCGCCGGCTCGTTCTGTTGGCTGAGCCACAGCGCGAACGAGTGGTCCGACGGGTTCGTGGCTGCGGCGAGGAGCAGCACGGCCACGACCAGCGCCAGCAGGCGGAGCAGCGTCGCGACCAGCACGGGTAGCAGTGTAGCCATGAGGAACATGCCCAGCACTGCAATGCAACAGAAGGTAGAGGAGTTTAGAGGGCTGTAACGTTGGCTAGAGAGGGAGAGGGGGCGGTGGAGACGCGGGAGGCAGCTTACGGATCAGGAAGAGAGCGTTGTTGGCCGTCATGGGCGCTGGCGCCGCCGCGGGCGCTGCAGTCCCCCACGCCATACTTGGCAGGAATATCAGGTTGTGAATTGCGTCAAGTGGTCACTGGAGTGGGGAAAATTGTAGGAGAGGCTTTAGTGACAGGGTAAAGTTGATGTTGAAGTGAAGTTTGTGAGTGTCATGATCTTGATGCACGGACCGCGTTAAGGACCACGCTGCTGAAGGGGACATGTACGCTCTTGACACTACATGTAGTTCTCAGCTTGCTGAGTAAGTATTGCGAAATGTGTCTACTAAATTGGCAATGGCTTCGTACAAAGCTTACGTAATGGACGGGTTCCATCAGTAGTAGGGTAGTAATAGACAGAGGACAGAATGACGGGGTTGACTCCGGCGCCAGAAACGAAAAAGCCCACAGGATCTTCATTTCTGCATTGTCATGTCAGCCTCATCAAAGTCCTCCTCGTCTCCGCCTGCTTCGCCGCCATCGCTGGCTGAACCGGCGACATCGACCGCCCCTGCTGACGCGAAAGTTGAGGCCAATGCACCCACGGGAGGTGACGCAGACAGCGAGGCCAGCTTTTGGGACATCATCGCCGACTCCCACCCGGATCTTGAGAGCTACATAGACCCTCAGTACAGCCAGGAGGAGGTGAACTATCAGCCCGCCATCGACACCTCTAGTCTCATGGGCAGTGTGATGGTGCCATCTCCAAGCTACTACGTCACCGTCGACACACGTCTGGATGGAACGCCTTTCCGTACGAACTCCTGCCTCAGTCGTCTTCACCCTTTTGGCGTTTATTTACTCGCTGATCTTTTCTATCCACTCTTGTTGTGTCTGTAGCGCTGTCGAAGCCGATCTCCCGTGAGGATGGGGCTCTTATCGTGGGCACGGAGCTCGTGGGCACGGAGCTCGTGGGCACGGGGGAAAGGAATCGTATCTTCACGACAAATTTTCTGAGCTCGAACGATCCGGTGACGCAAATACAAGTAGAACAGGTGCTGTATGCTTCAAGGTTTTGTTTGCTCTTCAGATTCTAACATTGCCGAAATATTTGGCTTCCTTCAGGAGGTTCGTGACCTGCAATGGATCAGTTCAGACGTCGCTGTTGCTGCTGTCGGATACGATATCCAGCTGATGCAGCTTGGGCCCCTGAGGATGCAAGGTACGAACGAAAAAGCGCTCTCAATCTAGAGTTTGTTCGAGCTAGCAATTGATCTTAGAGCATTTGTACCTCGTGTTACAGCCCCGATCAGTAGTGTCCACTCCGATGCTATTCGAGATTTGGCCGTCTCAACCACTACTAACTCATACGTGCTTTCTGGTGGTAAGTTGAGGACATACTGTTCAAGATACCTTTGTATTAATGGATTTTGCTGGCTTTCTCCAACCAGGGTTTGACGAGACTGTAGTCATCACGGACCTCCGAGATACCGGAGACCCGACAGCTTCAACGATTGTTGCAAAGTACGACGCACGAGATGTGGTTAGTAGCGTCCGGTGGTCGCCTGTGGGTGCATCGCAAGTGAGCTGGACCACGGACGGGGGTGATTTTCAAGTCGCAGATTCACGTGTACCGTCGCCTCAGCTCCAAATCCCGCTGTACGCGTATCTGGTAAGCGTCTGTCCACCTTACACATTAGATGAACATTGCTAACGATCTACATACTCTGCAGAAGGTCGATAAACTAGGCGGGCTATTTGCACATGAATACCTGAGCAACCTCACTGTCGCTCTGGGATTCGAGAGCGGATACGTCGCCATGTTGGACCTCCGCCAGCCTCGACAGTCGGCTTGCACTTCACTTGTAGAGTCGAAGCTGACGGCGGTCGGTGAGATCAGACGCTCGGGCACCAAGCTTGCGATGTTTGGTCGCAGCGGGTACGAGCTATCCTTTTAACCTATTTTGTTGGTATGAGAGAGTAATGTTTTGTCGTTGCGTTGCCAGGTTTTCAACTGCAGGACTGAACGACGGCAGTATGAGCCACCTCACGCTGTGCGTAGTGGCCATCTTCTGATATTCTGGTACTTGAAGTATTGTACAGTACCAATACTGACGCGGTCATGGTGACTTATGATATGTAGGCGGCAGCAACCGACCCAGATTGCGGCGAGTTCCTACAAAACCAGCGGTGACTTCTCGTTCGAAAGTGGCGCCCACCTAGCAGTCTCTGACAAGTACGTACCAAGTCGTACTGAGTTTTAAAGCTAGAACTACAGTGCTGACATGTATTGTGGTAGTATGGGTATCGTGTCAGTGTACAAGGAGAACGACATCTTCGTGCCATCGACGGCATTCAATGGGAGTGGAGTTGACGCCTGGTAAAACGATGCACGTGCGAAAAGCAGTGCGTCGGTTGATGAATGTTACAGAAGCAATACATTTACACCACACCGTTGAATCTCCATGTATGTATAGTAGTGTTTTACTTCTACGACTATCGAGTGTAAATGGGCATATCCAGGTCATTGCTATAGGGTACAGAAACTCGGAAATTGAAGGCACCCCGCAAGCATAAAGGGAATTCATTTACATTATCGCAGGGAAATCTAGTGGTGCTGCATGCGCGAGATTTCTTGGAGCAGCTTGGTGAGATTACTCTGCGGCTTTAGGTTGGTGAAGCTGTCGAAGTGTGACCAGGAGTAGCCGTCCGTGTGCGCAACATCACTCGTTGTGTCTGCAAAATAAAAAAAATAATAGTGTCAGTAGAAGCAATACAAGCACGTCATATCGCAATCCATATCCACATACCTGGGTTCATAGCAAGCTGCACACGACCAAGAGCGTTGCACTCATACCACTCCGTCTCCTTGCTGCGCGACTTGTTGGACAACCCGATCATCGTGGTCGCCAACTGCGTCCTCAAAGCAGGAGATTGCAGCGTTTGCGAAAACTTCACCCGCGTCGGCTGGGCGAGCTCCGCGAGACCAACCTGGATCCGCTGCAGCGCATTGACCTGTTGGTCCGTGCACAGATATAACATCTCGATCAGGCGAACTGCGGCCAGACACGTTTGCTCGCCTTCTCGCTGCAGGAAAAGCGTGGCGCCTCCATCTTCGCCGGCGTTGGCGCTTTTCTTCTTGGGTTTGTCACCCTCATCATAGACTCGCTTCCATAGCTGCAGAGCCCAGCCGATCGCTTGAAAGATCAAGTTGTTGTTGCGCATCTTGTTGGCCTTGGCGCGCGATTTGGCGCGAGCTTTGGCAGAGCTCGATGTGCTAGCGCCGTCGCTCTGCAACAGCGCGAACAATCGCGTTCGCTGCACCCACGCCTTCCCTTCCAGTCGCTCATACCGCGAGCGGCACGCATGGAGATCTTGCTGGAAGCAGTAGATAAAGAACTGCACGACCAGCAAGTTCCGGCGCCAGCTCTCGTCCTTCTTGGGCAGGCCGTCCTCTCCGACTTGTCCGTTCCCGCTGACTTCCTGCAACGCGGTTCCCAGCGGCTCCCACTGGTTCGGGAAAGTCAAATCGCAGCTACACGAAGCCGCCTTGTCGAACACAAACACCAACGCTGCGTAGATGGCCACTGCGTCGCTGTAGGCAATGGCGTCGTGGCTCTGGATGCGATCAATGAGCTCGGCATAGAGCAGATCTGACGGGTACTCTTTGCCGAGCACCACGATGCTCCGGAGAGTAGCGATAGCCACCCCCGGGTCGTTCGTACTCAGCGACGTCACCATGTCGAACACCAGCGACGCGTTCATGGACGACTTGAGCGTCGATGACGGCGTGATGGGCTTCAGCTCGTCCGGTCGGCGGACAGGGGGCGTGCTAGGCGCTGAGAAGGGCCTCGAAGTCGCACGGCGCTTGGCCGCTTTGTCCGGCGTCTTCTCGGGCGTGGAGAAGTAGTCGATGATGGAGCGACTTCGCATTTTCTTGCCCTTAGCGGGACGTGGCGGCGTCTTGGTGTTGTTGTTATTGTTGGTGGTGGTGGTGGTCTTGGCCGCCTTCTTAAGGGCGCTAGACTTGGAATCAGAGTAGACGGAGCCCAGCATCTCCTCCAGCTTCACGTCCGTGTCGCTGTCACTGTCGCTGAGAATGCTGGCGAGCGCGCTTGAGGCGGCGCGACGAGGTCGAGTGGAGCCCTTCCGTTTGCCATGCTCGTCTGTGGTTGAAAGGGGATTGTCAAGTAAGTAGGAGGCGTTGTGGGGGTTGAAGGGTATGAGGAGAGAGAGGAGAGTCTGGCGGTTCAGATGAGGCTCCTTGGACAGGCAGACGTACCGTCGGAGATGAGGATGACCGCGTCTGCCGCGGTGTCCGCCGCGGCCTCGCGCTTGACCTTGTCCGTCATACGTTTTGAGACTTTTGACGCCTGGTATGTTGGAGGTCACAATTTCAAGGTTTCATGAACTCTTTTAGTGGCATGTATGCCACTTTAGCGGGGTGATTGCAGTATACTTAGTGACATGCAGGGCACTTCAACATTTTCTTCGCAAGCATCGACTAGTGTCAGCTCAACGAGTGGAAGGTCTGTCAGAAAACGCCGACGGTCCGTAAGGGATACAACTGCATGCTGTGCGGGAGCTTCGTGTGCAAGTTCTGTCGCGTATCGCACAAAATCGCAGACATTGGCCCGGACAACAAGCTCTACTGGACCAAGCGCGTGTGTCCATTCTGCATGACGCAAGTCATCAAGTCCGACACGACCGTCACGATGCGCTCCGAGATCGCGGCAGGCGAGTACCCGGACAGAGATAACAAGGTCTTGTAGTTGTTGGATGAAGGTAGCGGTAGTTGGTAGCTAGGTGGTAGATGGTGCTTATGAATCTCAGCCAGTATAAACGTAGGAAGCTGTTTCACTGAGTGGCTTCTAGACATTGTCCCTGTTTGCTGCGCCTTGTTGATGCGAACGCAACCCACACGGGACAATGATCCGACAGCTCGTACCCGCACTGAACGCGAGACATATAAGTTTGCAGTCGCGGAAGCATCGCGTCCATCGGGTTCTGCACGGAAAGACGACTGCTCTTTGAAGGAGGGTAGTATCGCCAATCCACGCGGAGGACGCCGCTATCCACAAGGTAGTCGCGCTCTTGTTCTTCGCCCGGGTTATTGCTGCTACTGGTGAAGTCTGCACGATCGAGCCAAATATTATCGTAAAGTTTTCCGAAGACCGTGGTTGACAGCGGTGAGCGGATCAGGGCCATCTTGTGCGACCCCAGACTACCCAGCACGTCCTGCGGCGACAAGTTGAAGTCGCCCAGCACCACCACTTTCCTCTCTGTGCCAAAGTTCTCGCTCAGCTCCGCTGCCAGTCGGTTGATCTCGACGATTTCGGCGTGGCGGTCCTCCTTCTCACCAAAGGAGACGTGAACGTTCATCAACGCGAGCTCCAGCTGCGGTAATTTCGACGCTGCCGTCGCTCGAAAGGTGGCGACGCACGGTAGTCGGTTGAACATATTCTTGTCACCTTCCAATAGCCAGCACTTCTCAACAAGATGCACAGCACTCCGCCTGTAAAAGAAAGCATAGCGCTCAACACGCTTCTTCATTCCCGGGGTCTTGCGCCCCACCGGCTCCGACACCACGTAGTCCCACCCAGGCAGCATCGTTTTGAGTCTCTTCAACACAATCAAGTCCCTCACTTCCTGCAGCGCCACGAGATCGAACTCGTCCAGCACGTCCGCAATTCGCTCCAGTAGAACCGTCTCCTTGCGTCTTGAAATGTTGCGGATGTTCCAGCTCGCCACGATGAGCGATCGGTTGTCACACCCGTTACAATTCCACATTGAAAACACATTTCCACGCACGTCGCTCTCAATCTCCCGACAAATGTGAAAGTTTGCGTCTCGTTTTACCCCCTCTTGGCCACACTCGACACCGTCTTCAACCTCTTCTCCCCCACTGTGTTCCTCGTAGGAATTCACTTTCACTTGAGCCCCCGCTTGAATTTTCGCGTAAGACTTTGCCCCGATGCCTTTCACGGCCAGCAGGTCTTCCTTCCGGTGGAACGGCCTCGCCTCGACGATCCGTTTGGCCAAGGCCGGCCCCACCCCCTTGAGCTGCTGCAGTTGCCTCTTGGACGCAGCGTTGAGGTCGACTTTAGTGGGGGTTGCATTGGATTCACTGCAGTCGACCGGCCGTCCACCCACGCACACTTGGTGCTGGGCAGTGATGGCCGCCAACTTGACGGGGCCGATGCCTTTCACGCGCAGCAAGTCGTCGACGCACGAGAAGGGGCGAGACTCGACGATCAGCCGCGCGGTGACGCAGCCCACACCCGGCAGCTGCTGCAGCTCGAGAGGCGACGCCGTGTTCAGGTCCATCGAGCCGAGCAGGTACCACCTAACTGCAACTTTTCGGCCCGCACTCCCAGCAATTTTAGCGTTGTAGGTCACAATATCGGGGTTTTATGCGGAAATTTAGTGACAGGGTAGACCACTTCAACTTGACCTTTTCAGGGGTTGACGGCGTTCTTACGTGGGGAGCTGGATGCTGCTGTCGCTGTGGTGCTAGACGAACTTTCAGCAGCCAGTGTGGCGTTGAGTTTGTGGCGGAAGACGTCCGAGTGCACCACGGCCACGTCCTTGGCTGGGTCGTCGATGTCCTCCTCGTCCTCGTCTTCGGGAACGCCCCTGGGTGTTTCGCATTGGTCTCGCCTTCCCGCGCCGGCCATAAAGACGTCGACAGATTCCAGTTCTTGGACGTGATGAGGTTACGGCTGTCTGCTCAGTCACTGTGATGGTCTCAGGCAAGCGCCGCATGGGAGTTGGTACCAGACATAATTTACACTAAGCCGTGCTAAAGCACGGAGAAGCTCTGGATTTTATCATGTAGTTTTGATTCTAGGTTTGATTCTAAGTTAATTTATCTTAAATGTGCCTAGCAGTTCTACCCGAGGTTCTTTGGTTCAGTTGGTGCTTTTGTCTTTATTCGGGTTTGCTACCAAGTTCCGAAACCATGAAAGCATGCACTGCCAACTATCTCAAGCCCTTACGCGAGCATGTACTGGTCACTCGCTATATCTTAGCTATCTTGCAATAATATGCAGCCACGTCAAGGCTTGAATGCGGCGGTAACGGTACGTATGCACGTGCAGAATGGTTGAAACGAGTATATGCAGAATGGTTGAAACGAGACCAGCATCGTTTGAAGACTTCAACGACACCCACGACTTTAAATTGAAGTCGTGGGTGTTCGTGGGTGTCGTTCCATGACTTGAACGTGGCGACACCGATGTAACATCGTTGAACATACATGTACTGCAAACACAACTGTAGTTATGTTTGGAGTCATGGTCGAGCGACATCCGATCGATCGTGTCACGCGAATGTCGACCCTAAAAGACTCAAGCAACACGCCGCTGGATAAGCGTTTATTAAAGTTAACGGGTACGTTAACGATCCGTTCGTTTATAACCGATAGCGGAGCATGGATTTTTTATAATGATTGCACCTGCAGTCGTATCGCCCAAACAATTTGGATAAAATCCAGAGAACAGGTCTTGTAATCGGGTAGGGGGTTCTAACTCTAGACTGCTCTAAAAAGAATCACTGGCTTTTATTCGGGGCAGTTACTGTATTGCATTCAGAAATAGGTGTCCGTTATGTAAACGTGGTGTGGCACTATATCGCTGCCGGGAAACGTTTGGAGTGCATCGATCGAAACCTCCGCGTCCACGATGGCGTCCGCAAGGTAAGCCCCGCTCCCCATCGGCCCCTGGCGCGTTCACTCCCGTGCCCAGCCCATTCTCACCCTCGCATTGTTGCAGTCGACCCCTAGCTACCGCACAAGACGACGAATACTTCCCGTCTTTCCTCACGGCGCTTCAGTCCACGCCCAAGGCCGACAAGTCCAAGGAGAGCGTCCCCCGCACCCGATCCGAGACGGATGTGCTGTCTTCCAAGGCCAAGCCGCGCCTAACCTTCGCCGAGAGCCTGTCCATGAACCGCACCAAGCAGCAGGGCGTGGAGGTGCCCGAGGATTCCCCGTTCAGCTTCGGTGGCAGCTACCAGGACAGCCTCGGCGCTCGCAGGCGCAAGGGTGGCCCCTCTCAGGACGCCGCTAACGGCAGCAACGCTCAGGACGAGGACGTGCCGCCCCCACCGACGATGTCGCTGCTGGACCCCGTGGGCTTTGCGGCCGGATCACACAGCGTGGACGACGACGAGGCGGCAGCGGCTGCACGACGCAGTGCTGCCGCAGCGAGGGCCTCGTACTACCCGAACGCGCACAGTGACGAGTGGGGCCAAGACAAGCAGTACTGGGTCACCGTGTTTGGGTTCCAGTCGAGCGCCAAATCCTTCATCCTGCACCAGTTCCAGTCGGTCGGCGAGGTCGTCAACTATTCGAGCAGCAGCGGCGGCAACTGGCTGCACCTGCGCTACCACACGAGACTACAGGCCGAGAAGGCGCTAAGCTACGACGGACGCACGCTCGCGAACAACATCATGATCGGCGTCAAGAAGTGCTACCCGTTCGACCGGGACGCGAACGCGCTCGATGAGACGCCTGTATCTAGCTACTTTGGCGCGCAGGCGCGCCAGAGCTTGGGCTCTCGTGACCTGGAGGTGGATCCCACGGACGTGGATATTATGCTTCCCCCGCGCCGCCGACAGGACATTTGCTCGCGGCTTCTGAGCTATCTATTTAACTGGTGACACAGTTGTCATTTCGCATTGAGAAGTGGTGCAGCACAGATGCAATTGTGGAGTAGACACGGTGGACTGATAGGCACACAGGACAGCGAAAACAGGACCAACAGTATGGACGGCAGTGCGTTCGAAGAGGACTCGGTGGAGGACGTACGCAAGCAGTCTGCATGTATGTAGACAAGCATCATTGTGTCGGGGGAAACTCGCAGTCCCGGGTAGGATACGAGTTGGAGGAAGAACTGGTGAACTTAAGTGACCACTGCCCTGAGAATGTCTCGTTGTTTTTTGCTGCGCTAAAATTGATCCGCCGCCAAGGCGCTAACCTGTATGCAGTAAGGTATCTTCGTCCAGCTCGCGCTTGTTGCGACTGAGATCGGCGTCAATTCAGCTCGTCCTTGCATCGTGCAGCCCAATCGCTATCACACTTCTTCGAGGTTGAACAGGTAAAGCAACGTCAGCGCCTGGTTTGTCTGAACTGTTTTTTTAACAGTTTTCTTCGTTATCATAGACCCCATTAACAGTGTACACTCACTGAGTGTCACTCAGACACAATTCGGGAGCTTGCCGTCTCGCGCACAACGCCATCTCACGTGGTTTCTGGTGGTAAGTTGGAAATTCAGAGTCGTGTCTTGATTTTGATTTCCTCAATGCTGATGAAATCTGTGATCTTTCTAGGTTTCTGCGGAACTGTGGTAGTGATAGATCTCCGGGACCAAGGCTGCCACCATCATTGACGGGCACGGTGATAAATACATGTAGCATGGGTATCGTGTCAGTTTACACGGACAGCAACATCTTTGGAAGTGGAAGTGGCAGCTGGTGAAGCGCCAAAGGAAGTTAGAAGAAAACGATATGAAAGAAAATAGTAAGTTCTTCATTTGCATAACTGTCGCAAGCGCATGGTATGTTTTTTTTAGTACTAATTAACGAAACGAACTTGAAGCAAAAAAGGTGAGGTACGTCACTATTAGGGGGTAAATATGGGAGTTAGTGACAGCAGGGTGCATTTGCTAATTCCTCGAGTCGGCCCGTCATGGCGGTCGCCGGCACGCAGACGATCGCGGGCGTGCCCGTGGAGCTCGGGCAACCCGTGCACATCAACACGAAGAAGCAGCTGCAGCGCCAGATCAACTCCATCGTGGGCTGGAACGACCTGGACCGCGCGCCGATAAACGTGGCGCAGACCATGCTGCGCGGCAACGAGCACCAGGTGGGCGAGCACCCGTACTTCGTGTGCGAGAAGTCGGTGGGCGTGCGCTACCTGGCGCTGCTGGTGCAGGGCCGCTGCTACCTCATCTCGCAGAACTACGACATCCGCGAGGTGGCGCTCTTCTGCCCCGTGCGGCCCGACCGCCTGCAGCCGGGCGTGGACCGCAACACTGTCGTGCCCCACCAGTGGACGATCCTGGACGGCCTCATGGTGTGCGACAAGGACGGCAGCAAGTCGGTGCTCACGCTACTGCTGTACGACATCCTGGCGCTCAACGGCAGCCCCGTCATGACCTCCAAGCTGCAGGATCGGCTCAAGCTCATCCAGAACGACGTCGTGGGGCCGCGCAAGCAGCTGCCGCCGCCCAAAGGACAGCCGCCCGACATGTTCCAGCTCGTGCTGCAGTCCATGTACCCCATCAACCGCGTGGGACACGTGATCCGCAGCATTCTGCCCCGAGTCTCGCAGACGCGGCAGAATGCGGGACTGGTGTTCACGCCCGTGCTGCTGCCGTACACGCCAGGGTACTCCAAGGGGCTGTTCCATTGGACGCCGACCTCCATGCTGTTTGCTGACTTCCAGCTGGGCGTGGAGTGGCGAGGCCGACCGCCGAAACCGGGATTCAAGCTGGTCATTCATGACAAGCGCACGCAGGTCTTTCATGACTGGATCACTTTCGCGCCGGGTGAGTTTCTTTGTCTTCTATGTCTGGGTGTACGGAAGCAACAGGCAGCTTGACTCATCATTGGTGGAATGTGTTGCAATAGACGACTTCGAGGCCTTTCGGCAGGACAAGAAGGCATCATCGCGCATTGTGGAGTGTGTGTACGACCCTGAGTGGCTCACGTATATCCCGTCGCACGACAAAAGCACATGGGACTCCGGCAGCACGGAGTTTAACGCCACAGACAGAGGAGTTGGATGGCGAAAGGGTACGTTGAAATCGTGTGGAGCTGCTGGCATTTGTTGATATTGTCTTCTCACGTTTGATACGTCACTCGTCTTCTTGCGAAGGCGGTTGGAGATTTATTCGATGCCGTCCAGATCGCGGGATGCCGCTAGAGCGCAATTTTCTGACGATGATTGAGAAAGCGGTTGGTGAAGACATTAAACTGGAGGAGATCGAGCGATTTTTCCCCGATGACCCAAGCAAGAAGCCGATGTCGTCGCAGCAGAAGAATCGTCATGACACCCCGTCGACGTCAGACGTAAGGCTTCCTGAACTTTAGTTTTGATATATTTCCATGAAAATACTGACACTTTGTTAATAATGAATACCGGAACTCTACAGGACTTTGCCCCACCTAACAAAAAGAAGCGCGGTGGAGGTGGAGCAGGTGGGAGTCAAGGACCTGGCACAGGCGTGTGTTACGACTTCCAGAACAAGGGTGTATGTCAACGTGGTCGGTTCTGCCACTTCTCGCATTGCGCTTGCAACTCTACGTGTTCGTGCACACCGACCAAGAATACTTACGGTACACAACTTCTGGTTTTGAGAGAAGATGACTGGTATGTGAAGCTAACGGTTTGCTTGTTTTCAGGCCAACGACCTTCTTACAGGAGAAACGACTACGATGCTCCGCCGTCTCCTGAAGTACCGCCTTCATCGATCGCTGATGCAAGTTCAGCACCTGACAAGTCTCCATCGTTACGCCACACAAATTCGTTCGAGCGGGATTCGAAGAATGATGGGGCCGCAGGAGAGGAAGAAGAGGCTGGCGAGTTGACCGACAACAGTGCGTTGCATCCCTGCGATGGCTAGTGTGGTGTGACTTTCCGAAACTCATCTTTTATTTTGTTCGGAATTGCTAGACAACCTGCATATCAACAGTATCTACGCGCCTCTCGAGAATTTCGCTAAGGAGACCATTGCTGCGAAGCGCGCGCAGTTGGCAGCACTCGGAAATCGCCGCATCTGGGCAAGCCTCGGACTCGAAGACAAGCCACAGCGCACTCGACCTTGCGGCTTGATTGTGTCGAAGACGGGTGAGGTGGCATACGTCCGTGCGTTGGAGAAATAGCTGCAACTGCAGCTTAGCTGGCGTAGTGGGGAGAACATGCAGTTTCCGCTTCATTACTTACGTCACGGAATACAAATACGATGAGTGCGTTGCTATCTGGAGTTGTGTTTGTCGACGCGTCCGTGCTACACCGATCTACTGCTGCTTCGGTGCAGCTTTCCGCGGCAAGTCTTCAAACACCATCGTGCCGTCCTTCAATCCCTGAATCTCATCCTTAGTGAGAAATCGGCCGCCGGGGCCACGCGGTCGCCGCATAGCGTGTTTGTGACGCGAGTCGTGCAGATACGCCTTGCGCTGACGAGGGTTTCCTAGCTTGGCCTCCAGCTTTGCTCGCTGCTGGCGACGGATCATAATGCGGTGGTACTGCTTGGCGTTCACGTAGACCGGCTCCTCCTCCGTCGCCTCCGAGTTGGGCGTCGACGGGCGGGGGAACATCGACTGCGACAGCTACAGCAACAACAGAAAAACACGATTAATACATGTCCCCACGTTAAGGCGGATCACCTTTACGCCTCACCATGTATGGCTGCATCATGGCGCTCGAGTTGTACATGGCCCGGAGCTGCTCACTGTTGGTTTGTTGCTGCAACGAAGAGAAATTAACACACACGTCAGCCATTTAATGTTACGCACAGGTCAAGCACTCCCATCTTACCATCTACATATCACACGTTAAAAGGCAGCGGCGTCGGAGCGAGACGGAGAAGGAAGAATATCGGGGTCAGCATCCACACACTGCAAGAGTCAAAACGGTAGAGCAGTCGGAGCCTTACGAGCTGCTGGATGTACTGCTGCTGTTGCTGCTGGAAGAGCGCGAGCTGCGCCTGAAGGTCGGCCTGGGACGCGTCAGCAGCGGCGCTGGACGCGTCGTTGGGCGTCGTGGCGGCGTCCGAGTCGGTGAAGACCAGCTTCGTGTCCGTGGCGGCGTTCGTAGTGTCCTCCATGTTGCTACTACGCGCAGCATAAGCCCATGCAGAGACGGTCAGCTCTTCCAGCATGGCTCCTACCCACTTCTAGCGCCCAGATACGGCGCGCTCGCGAGTATCTGGCGGCGTACATAGCTACATTACCTTCTGGTGGCGGCTTCTTCGGGCGAGTTCCGGTAATGAGCGCGGGAATTCGGTTTGAACAGAGTGGCGTGCTGGGATTGGTCGAAAATAGATGTACATAGATTGTACACAAAACAGCTTGAAGCGCGAAGCGACACACAACAAAGTGAGACCTTGGGGCGGCCATGAGAGGCGACGTCAACCCCACGCAGATCCAAGTGCTCGACGGGGCTGCCCTGGTGGGTATTTGCTGCTGGGATGGAATATGTTCATTGTTTTTTTACTGACTGTTTGTATTGCTGAACAGAGGGCGCTCTCGACGGAGCTCAACTCGAGCAAGTACGCCATCGACGCGCACAACCGCTCGATTAACGAAATCGGCAACTTGTCGGAGGTGCAATCAATGCGCTTCTTGTGCCCGGCATTGGTCTGCCTTTTGTGATTTATTGATGCAATTTGTCGCTGTTTGTTGCATTGCAGCTACCGAAGTTGTGTTCGCTGGATGTGTCATTCAACAAGATCACATCGCTGCGGAACGTGAGCACGGCCAGAGAGTTGCGGGAACTCAAGATCTACAACAACAAGCTCACTAATACTATCGGACTCAAAGCGTAAGGCTATGGTGTTGGTGGTTGAATAGAATTTGGCGGTGGGGCTTATCTTTCTTGCTGGTGAAGCAATTCCAACTTGGAAGGCCTGCAGATGAACGACAACCAGATTGAAGAGATCTCCAGCGACTTCTTAGCGCTGGGTAGACTCAAGAACCTGTGGCTGAACGGCAACCGCATTGCCTCTGTGCAAAACCTTCGGGGATGCAGACTGCTTGTTCATTTGGATTTGGGTCGGAACCGTCTGCAAGGTGCAGCATCCGAGGTGCGTCTCTGCATTCCATCGTCTTGAAATGCTTACCAATGATTGTTCTGCAATAGGGACTAGATGCGCTTACCAACTTGAAACACCTGAACCTTGCTGGAAATGAGCTCTCATCGGGTGGCAATCTCGCTTACCTTACGAAGCTGGAGGAGCTGAACTTGTCGGAGAACAAGCTCACAAGTTTGCAAGGCATCATGCCGCCGAATCTGCTTGTAAGATGCACGGACCTTATTTTATGCCGTTGGGGTTCGCTGACAACTTAAACTGCTTTGACACCTGAGTAGGTGCTTCGAGTGAACGGAAATCAGATTTCTGACTTCCAAGGCATGGCAACGCCACTGGAAAAGCTTAACGAGCTCTACGCCCACGACAACATGATCGTGGACATTGAATCACTTCCTACTCGCTGCCCACAGCTGGAGTCTGTCGATTTGAGAAATAACCAGATCGCTTCATGCTCCCAGATTGGGATTCTGGCTACGTGCGAGGGGCTACAAGATATTTGGTTGCAAGGAAATCCATGCTGCTATTCGAGCAGGTGAGCAGCTTAAACCGTTGGTAGCAAGGCTGGCAGCACTATCGCGTTATTGACGTGAAGTTCTTGTGTCGTTCTGCCCAGCTACCTCATTGACGTGATGTCGGCGCTTCCAGAGCTGAAAACACTCGATGCCTTCACTGATGCGCAATTACAGAGCCACCGCGATAGGCTGAAGAAGGGTCTTATCTCTCAAGAAGAGTTGCTTAATTCTTCTAGAGCCTCGACACCCGCATATCGACCAGGGTCTGCGGCCTCTCGTTCGGGAAGTGCACGCGCTCGAACGCCCAGCGGGAGGCCGGCGACGCCCGACTCGGCCCCTGTTTTTCATACCCCTTCAGCTCGAATCGGTTGGTGTTTATTATCGTTGAGTACTGTTATCAGGAACTAACTGACTTATTCCTGCCGTCTGCATGCCAAGGCAACCTCACGAAGTTAACCAGTGAAGACGAGCTCGTGAAGGCTCAAGAGGAAGTTCGCAATCGTTTGCAGAAGATGAAGCAATTGTTGCATCGCGTGGGGAGCCAGACTGACGAGTCTGCAGCACCCGACAAGAAAGAGCGGGCGGACCAGCCAAAGTCTATTCAACGACGTACCTCGGCACCTGTAGACCCCATTGCAGCAGCCATCGCAGCCAGAAAACGCGACTCCGCGACCAAGGTGGGGGCTAGACCGCATGACGGTCGTAATCCTACAAAGCTCGCTCCGTCGACTCCATCGCCCACAACGTCTATGGATGCTGTTAGTGAGACAGAGCGGATTCCTAAAGTGGTGCATCGAGCGAAAACCGTGCAGTCGCTCATCAGAAGGTCATGTGTCGACGCGGGTACGGACCCCCTTGAGTCGCTTATGAGTCACAACGAGCCCGTCGGTATTCAGACACCTGGGCGAGCCTGCGAAATGGAAACACAGACGACATTGCCACCAGCTCCACTCCTTTCTGCATCAAAATCGGGCTCTCTTCGTGACTCGGAGTCGAGACTACCTCAAGCCGAACATGAGCAACACGAGCAGAACAACGAAGCTGATAAGACACCAGATGAATCAGGAAGCGAGCCCACGAAGGCTGACTCTCAGTGGGGCCCTCAGCAAGACGGCGATGCGATCGAGGCTGAGATGAAGCTCTTCCTTATGCAGCATGCCATGGATGGCGCTTCTCCTGAAGACAACCAAGTGAGAGCTGAAGAACAACCCGAGGAAGATGTTGACCCCGCCAAGTTCTGGTCAGACTCTCCTCGACTGGATACTATCAAGACTGCTGAACTACGCAAGCCCCCGACGTCGCTGTCAAGGACGGGCTACCGAACGTTTCGAATGCCTTCGCGACCCAGCAGCTCCGATAGCCTTCAGCTATAGGAGCAGGACGCCCTTCAATAACTCATCGAATGCTTCATTCATATCATTGAATTCTCCCAGAAGAGAAGAGTCGTGATGTGCTTCCTTTTACTGCGTTTGATCCGTGGTGCGCATGGGTCTCGACTTGCGCACAGCATTTTCGACGTATCTAACCACCACAACATCCATATTAGCAGCACTCTTCGGGCATCTAATACAAGTCGTCTGCATCCACCTCAGACTCCGCTCGACTGCGGTCATCTTCTCGTTAAGCACGGCGAGTCTTGTCTTGGCGCTGGTATCTGTACACGCGCACAAAGGTTACTCCATTGGCCATGAGCGAGATCTTAACCTTGTAGCGACGAAGAGGCGTACGGAATCGGTTGATGAAGTCCACAACGTCCAGCAGCTGCAGCTGCACGCGCTCAATCTGCTCAGCCGTCGCCCAGTCCTCGCGTAGCACCGTCGCCTTGGTACTGTGTCATACCATACATCTAGCCCCATGAGAAAGAGAGAAGCCAACTGCAGGCAGCAGCAGCATACTTACGCCATCCCTCTGATTGGTAGGATGCGCAAGCAGTCGCATTGAAGTTGGCAGAGTGATGGTCACTCTCCCCTCTCGAGTATCTAATCATTCTTCAATCTAAGTTTTACCGCGTCAAGCTCACACCTCCGTTCATGTGGCGCGCGGTCGCTCGTCCCCGCTCATCGCCCGCTGCGCGCAGCTTCCCTCGCTCGGCGGAGCGCTGGGCGTCGTCGACGGCCTTCGACCGCAGCGAGTACGGCCTCTTCGTCGACGGGAAATTCGCGTCGTCCTCTGCGACTGGCGACGACTCGCGCGTGGCGGTGGAGAACCCTGCGACGACGGAGCGGCTCGCGTACGTGGCCAACGCAGCGGCTGCAGACGTGGAGCGGGCCGTTGCGAGCGCACAGCGCGCGTTTGATAGTGGCGCCTGGTCGCGGGCCTCTGTCGCTCACCGAGCCGACGTCCTCAATAACATCGCCAAGACGCTGCGCAAGCGGATCCCGGAGTTCGCGGAGAAGGAAAGTCTGCAGACTGGACGCCCCATTCGGGAGATGCGGGCGCAGTTGACGAGGATCCCAGGTGGGTAGCGGCTGAAAGGGATTCTGGGCGAGAGGAAGCTGTGGGCTGATGTTGCATTGCTTCTGATGTGTTAGAATGGTTTGAGTACTTTGCGGCTTTGGCGCGAACGTCAGAGGGATCGGTTCCACCTTTCTCGGGGCCGTATGTGAACTATGTGCAGCGTCTCCCGCTCGGAACTGTTGGGCTGGTTGGTGGATTCGTGCATTGAAAGGCATTTTTGTTGATTTTTGAAGCTAACCCGTTTATTTTTTTGTCGTAATGTGACTAGATCACGCCGTGGAATCACCCGTTGCTGATTGCTGTGAAGAAGCTGGCTCCTGCGTTGGCGGCGGGCAATTCGGTGGTTGTGAAGCCGTCGGAGTTGGCCCCTCTCACCGTCGTGCTGCTTGCTGAGCTCTGTCACGAAGCAGGACTACCTGCCGGAGTGTTTAACTGCGTCCCTGGACTAGGAGGTGTTGCTGGACAGGCTCTTGCAGAACACCCATCGATTAAGAAAATTGATTTTACGGGGGGAACAGCGACTGGAAAGCGGGTTGCTGCCGCTGCCGCCGGCAACCTCGCAAGTACGACGATGGAGCTCGGGGGTAAAGCACCGATCGTCGTCTTTGATGATGTGGACGTGGACGAAGTGGTCAATGGCGCAGCGTTTGCGTGTTTCATTGCAAGTGGCCAAACATGCGTGACGGGTGCGCGCTTGATCGTTCATGAAAAGATTTTTGACGAGCTGGTCGATAAGCTTGTGGCGAAAGTGAAGCCAATCCGCCTGGGGGATCCGATGAATGATCGAACACAAATGGGGACTATTATTTCGAAGCCACATCTCGATCGTATTCACGCTATGGTGGAGCGTGCCAAGCAAGCCGGTGCAACGATACGCTGTGGAGGCCGCCGAGCCCCAGGTCTCAAGGTGTGGTCAACCATTCATATAGACATGATTACTGATGCTAACGCCCTCAAACGCACTACAGGGATACTTCTATGAGCCAACGGTGGTCACGGATACCACCCCGGACATGGAGATTGTCCGGGAAGAAGTCTTCGGCCCCGTTGTTACCGCGTATTCCTTCAAGGTGCGATATCGTATGCATGGCGCTGGGTTGTAAACATATTCCCTAACATCTTTTGGTGTGGGTGTGACTTCTTGGCTCTAGGACGAGGATGAAGCTGTTCGGCTAGCCAATGAGTCGCCATTTGGACTTGGGGCAGCAATATGGACAACCAACATCAAGCGTGCTCATCGTGTTGCGCACAACATGGAAGCTGGAATTATTTGGCTCAACGACCACCATCGTAACGATCCCTCGAGTCCTTGGGGTGGTGTGAAGGACAGCGGCATGGGGTAAGTTCTACCTGCTACTATCATCAAGAAGCAAAACGGTACTAATCGATGAACCATCATTTAACGTTGGCTTACAGAAGAGAGAATGGTTTGGAGGCGTATCGCTCGTACTCCCAAGTCAAAAGTGTGATAGCCGGATATGGAAGCGAAAAGTTTGACTGGTTTGTCGATGACACGGTTCGATACGGCTGAATCGAAGAGCCAAGGTACTCAATCTTACAGTATGAACCAGAGATGTTAAAAGAAAGCCGATCAAAAATGAGATTTTTCTCAAGGCTATAAGAAGATAAAAGAAGACTTTCAGGCTATCAAACCGCGTTGAGGTCGACTTTAGTGGTTGACGGCGTTCTTACGTGGGGAGCTGGATGCTGCTGTCGCTGTGGTGCTAGACGAATTTTCAGCAGCCAGTGTGGCGTTGAGTTTGTGGCGGAAGACGTCCGAGTGCACCACGGCCACGTCCTTGGCTGGGTCGTCGTTGTCCTCCTCGTCCTCGTCTTCGGGAACGCCCCTGCCTTCTTTGGGGCGTTGCGCATTGCTCTCGCCCTTGATCGTAGATGGAGGCTCGACACCGCAGAGCTTGGAAAGCGGGAGGTTGTTCGAGTCGCGCTGCTGTCGTCGTCCTTGGTACTGCCTTAGACGTCGCAGCGTGTCACTGCTGTTCGGGGTCGCAGAGGCCTCCGTCTCCTCTAGGATCTTGGCCATTATGAACTGCATAATGCGCTCTTCGATCGCGCCAATTCGGCGCATCATACCCGCCTCCCGTGTAGCCTAACGTATAAGCAAAAGTGGTGAGTAAGTGAGAAGGTTGACATACAGGCGATCGTCCTTACATTGCTGTCGAACACGTCTTCATTGCGGTCGTTCGGGAAAAACTCCTTGTAGATATCGTAGATGGGATCTCGAAGGCATTTCACCCTAACACACTCACACACACGATTCAAGTTAGAGAGAGTTCAGGGGTCTGTAGATGCAGTACTGTACTATGGACCCACGCTTCTGCAAATATATCGGCGTCTTTCACCCAGCGCTTGATATGAACTGCGTCGGCATCGAGGAGCCTCTGAAGCTCAGCTTTAATAAGAGATAGCACACAAACGAACGCCTCATCTCAATCGCAGATCTTCGATCGGTCTCGAGCACCACGTAACGTACCGGAAGGTTTTTCACCGTCATCAGTAGCATCGCTCTCTTCCGTTCCGCTGAGTCTGGCAATGTCTTGCGTAAGCTGCGCAATGAATTCATTTAGCGCAGCGTCTGGACGTATGTAAGAAGAAGGAATCCGTGGGCTGCTTAGCTATTGTGTCCCCTACACAAGCAAAAGAAGACGAGGAACGTACTTGCTGCAGTCTGAGCTTCGATCCGAGCGAACACGTCTGCCTTGGTGCGCTCTTGCTCGTTGTACTTCTGGATGAACTCGCTCAGATTTTTTACGTTCGTCTCCTCTACGATGCGGTCTAGGACCCGTTTCTTCTGCTCGAAAGACACGATCTTTTGCTCCAGATTCTCCTTCTTCCACTTGCACGATCTGACAAGCATTCCACAACCACGTTAGCCTCAAACAATAAATGAAAATATTATTATGGTCTAGTTCAAAACTGTTATATCCAACGCACCTCGCGTGTTGTTTTCGGCGCTGGGCAATGTTGTTGTGGAACATGCTGTATTTCTGCGCAAAGCAAAACGACGCCCGAGTAAGATCATTTCGAGCCCAAGAAACCCGCCCACACATGCAAACGTACATGCGACACGGGTGCAGGTTGGTCTTGAGTTCCCTGCTTCTCCACCTTCACGATCTCCTCCACCTCCAGCAGCAGCCTCTGCCGCTCCAGTCGGAACGCCTGCTTCTCCGTGTCAAACTCCTGCTTCGTAGCAGCGATTTCGCTCTTCAACTCCATCCCCTGCTGCTTCAGCTCAGCAATCTCAGCTTGCGCCGCTCTCATGTCCTCTTCGTCCTGCTGGATCTCCTTTAGCATCTCCTTCTCGGCGGCCAGCGCGTCCAGGCGCTTCCGTCTGGTCTCATCGATCGCACGTCGAAGCTTGTGCAGCTCAAAGTTGCGCTCCGCTACTGCAACTTTTAGTCGCTCCTCTGTCTGCAACATCCTGCCACTAGCTGCTGTAGTAGCCGCAGTAGTAGCAGTGGACGGTCTTTTGGCGCTGGTCTCCTGCTCCTTCTCCACCTGCGGAATCGTCGGCAGCTGCTGCTTGGCAGCCTCTTTGCTGCTCGACATCGCCACGGCAGTGAAGAGCCTCTTGGTCTTCGTAGTATCTGCGGTCCCCGGTCTCTTTTCTCCCTGGTTGGCGGTCTTCTTCCGCTCTCGGAGCTGCTTGTGGGCCTGCGCCAGTTTGGCCTCCAGCTCGACGAGCTTCTTCCTCTCCGTCTGCGCCTTGATCAACGTGAGGTCGCCCTCGGTCCGAATCCGATCCAGCTCCTCCTCATACTGCGAGTGCAGCGGGTTGATGAGGAAGTGGTGCTCCACGGAGCTCGCCTTCTTGTCCTTCATGTTTGTGGTCGCCTTTAACGGTTTTATTAAAGCTCGTTTCCACCCAGGAGTAGCGATCACTCTTCGAAATCGATATCTCTGTGACTTGTGCAGGCTGCACAGTGCAGCACAAACAGGCGAGAAGTGCAAGTGAAAGCGTTGCTGAATTCGGCGGCCCTCAAGCTCGTCGTTTCTTTATCAGACATTAAACTAGTGCAGCTTCCACCCCACAGCGGCGGGGGGGGAGGGGGGTCTTTGCGCTGAAGATCTACCGATACCCCGGTTACTAGCAAGATCATGCGGTCCCTCGCCTCTGATCTTGTCACATGAGCTCACTTTGACAATTACATCAAACATTACTAACTACTTACATAGTAGTAATGGCTTGAAGCCTATGGCGGGGGGGGGATCCATTACTAAACTTCTGCAGTTTGGATTCTCTCGTCATGATGGATGAAGAGTTCGGCCGCCTTCAGTCGGCTTTCTGAACAGTGGAGGACGACTGCATTCGCGAATTGGCTCAGTGTCGACCATGTCGTCTCCCCCTTCTTCATCAGCTTCTTCACCGCCACCGCCGTCGGCCGTGGTGTCGGCGCCAGTGGAAGCAGTTCCAGCAACAGCGACGGCGGATGACGCCGAAAGCACCTTTTGGGACATCATTGCCCAGTCGCACCCGAACTTGGAGAGCTACGGTGACCAGGAGCTAATGCTGAGCAACTTCCAGCCCACAATCGACACCAACTCCATACTGCCAGACAATGTACCGTCGTACTCTTCGTTCGCAAGCCCAAGCCACTACGTCACGGTCGGCACTCGTCAAGACGGGACGCCTTTCCGTACGGATATCAACCTGCGTACTTAGTAATTATGTTTATTGCGACGAACTAACTAGAATACTCCTGCTGCCTACAGCTCTTTCAAAGCCGATTATTCGCGACGACGGGCTTCTGCTCGTGGGAACGGAGATCGTCGCCGATTCATCCAGTCCACATCGCGAAAAGAACCGCATTTTCGTGGCAAACTTTCTGGCCCCAAGCGGTGCAAACCAGTCGCTATCACACTTCGAGATTGAACAGGTACAACAACATCAGCGCTGGTTTGTCTGAATTGGTACGGTATTTCATATTCTGATACTATGGACGATGCTTGCTTCCTTTTCGCAGGAGGTTCGTGACATCCATTGGATTGACGTGCAAGCCGCAATTATCGCGATCGGAAAGGAAATCCAGCTGATCCAGGTAGGTGACACAACCGTGGGAAGGCCCTGCAGGGTGCAAGGTAGGCATAGAAGATTGTACTGCAGTTCGGTAGTGCTGAAAAAAAGGGTCTAACGATATTCTTTGTTATCGTAGACCCCATTAACAGTGTACACTCAGACGCAATTCGGGAGCTTGCAGTCTCGCGCACAACGCCATCTCATGTGGTTTCTGGCGGTAAGTTGGAAATTCAGAGTTTTTGATTTCTTCGCTGCTAATTAAATGTGTGTGTATTGCATCTTTCCAGGCTTCGACGAGACTGTGGTAGTGACCGATCTTCGGGACAGAGGAGATCCAAGGGCTGCCGCCATCATCGGGAAGTTCGATGCGCACGACGTTGTGAGTAGCGTTCGGTGGTCGTCCACGGACGCCTCACACCTGAGCTGGACCACGGACGGGGGCGACTTCCAAGTCGCAGACTCCCGGGTACCATCGCCTCAGCTCCAAGTGCCTCTGCATGCGTATCTGGTGCGTGCTTCTGCTTCGAACGCACACAAGTTGAGCTTGCAAACATTTTTTCACCTCGAACGTTATGTAGAATGTCGATAAGCTAGGCGGCTTGTTTGCGCACGAATACCTGAGCGACCTCACTGTCGCTCTGGGATTCGAGAGCGGATACGTCGCCATGTTGGACCTCCGCCATCCTCGACAGTCGGCTTGCACTTCACTGGTAGAATCGAAGGTGACGGCGGTCGGTGAGATCCGACGCTCGGGCACCAAGCTTGCGATGTTTGGTCGCAGCGGGTACGAGCTATCCTTTTAACCTATTTTGTTGGTATGAGAGAGTAATGTTTTGTCGTTGCGTTGCCAGGTTTTCAACTGCAGGACTGAACGACGGCAGTATGAGCCACCTCACGCTGTGCGTAGTGGCCATCTTCTGATATTCTGGTACTTGAAGTATTGTACAGTATCAATACTGACGCGGTCATGGTGACTAATGATGTGTAGGCGGCAGCAACCGACCCAGATTGCTGCGACTTCCTACAAAACCAGCGGTGACTTCTCTTTCGAAAGTGGCGCCCACCTAGCAGTCTCTGACAAGTACGTACCCTGTCATTCTGAGTTTAAGATCTAGGACTCCAGTACTGACATGGGTTTGTTGCAGTATGGGTATCGTGTCGGTGTACACGGACAACAACATCTTTGGAAGCGGAAGTGGCGGCTGGTGAAAGAGCTGAATCGAGTAAAGAAGGAAAACGTATAAAAAGGAAAATAGTAGTCAATTTCCCACTTTTTGGTAAGCACATACACGTTCTTAAACGTGCTTGGACGACCGCAAGCCCTCAAGATACGTGCAAAAGATGCCGAAAAGTTCCGTCATGTTGTTTTTCTGGGGTTCACTTCCCAGGAAGTTCCTACTCAGTACTTTTAAGTACTTCACTAATGGCTTTGTGATTGTGCTAAGTACGATGACGGTGTGGGCGGTACTGTGTACCGTTTGAGCTTTTCGATTGTTGCCAAGTCGCATTTTCGATACGCTTGCAAGCAATGGTGGCGACGACTCCGCAGCGCCAGGACGGCCGCGCCGGCAACGAGCTGCGGCCCTTTGCGTCCGAGCAGGGCGCGCTCTTCCGAGCCGACGGGTCTGCGCGTATGTCGCACGGCAGCAGCACGGTGCTGGCGTCCGTGTACGGCCCCGGCCAGGCGCGCAACTGGCGCGCCGAGAAGACGGACAAGGCCACGCTGGACGTGTGCTTCAAGCTGGAGAAGGGTATCACGAGTACGCCGCAATGATTAAGCTGGTTGTGCTGCAGTATTTATTTAATGCTGTTGATGCTAATTGAGCTCTGGGGCCTACTGTTGCGCGTTACAGCGTCCAAGGAGAGGGAGTACGAGCAGATCATCCGCGAGACCTTCACGCCCGTGGTGCTCACGGACAGTTTCCCGCGCGCCGTCATCAGCATCGTCGTGCAAGTCATCGAGGACAATGGCTCTATATCCTTTCCACTGTTTTCTTACTATGCATGTGTACCAATTAGGGTGTGGAGTTGATTTTTTTTCCAAAGCGGTGCCAACGTGCCGGTTGGTTGTCCTTAACCTTGATTCGACTCCTTTTTATGAAATCGGCACCTCCTTGCAGTTGCGATTAACGCCGTGAGCTTGGCGCTGATGGATGCCGGAGTCCCAATGCTCTCGGTCGTCACCGCCACTTCGTGTGGAATTTTCGAGGATGGCAACCTGTACCTGGACCCGTCGTCGGCAGAAGAGGAGGTGCGGCACGTCGAGCTATGATACAGAGTCCCAATAGGATTAACGAGATATGTTTCCCCTCTTCCACAGGAAGCGGTTTCTTGGGTCACCACTGCGCGTTCCAGTACAAGCGAGGGGGTCCTGACGTGCATTACGAACGGTTCGTTTGACGTCTCGCGCAAGTGTTAAAGCAGTCCAGAGGCTAACTTGCTGAATTGTGCTGTTTTGTATCCAGGTCTGCTGTCAGAAGAGCAGTACTTCGCATGCTCGGAGGCGTGCCAAAGGTTCGAAGCGTGCTTGATAATGATTGTGGGTGACGTCACGACTAACCACCATGCATGTTCAGGGCATCGGAAAGTGTGACAGCCTTCTTCCGCATTGTTCAGCAAAAGAAGCACCCACTTGAGCCAGCTACTCAGTAATTTAATACTGGAATAGACAACCTTGTCTTGCTTGACAAGTGCGGACAGGTGGCAGCAGCTCCAAGTGAACGCATTGGTTTGCCTGAGTTGTTTCGGCATTTGTAAAGATGCCAAGTTCCGTTTTGTCTGCTCTTATCACGTGGTGAACTCAACATTAGGACTCATACCAGGGATGATAAACTTTCTTTTATTCATTTTTCTTGTATGTTCTTTTAGTGAAAAAGAAGATTGGTGCCAGGCAACTGCAGCAGCTCAAGGGGGTGGGGCCGGCCTTGGCCAAACGGATCGTCGAGGCGAGGCCGTTCCACCGGAAGGAAGACCTGCTGGCCGTGAAAGGCATCGGGGCAAAATCTTACGCGAAAATTCAAGCGGGGGCTCAAGTGAAAGTGAATTCCTACGAGGAACACAGTGGGGGAGAAGAGGTTGAAGACGGTGTCGAGTGTGGCCAAGAGGGGGTAAAACGAGACGCAAACTTTCACATTTGTCGGGAGATTGAGAGCGACGTGCGTGGAAATGTGTTTCAATGTGGAATTGTAACGGGTGTGACAACCGATCGCTCATCGTGGCGAGCTGGAACATCCGCAACATTTCAAGACGCAAGGAGACGGTTCTACTGGAGCGAATTGCGGACGTGCTGGACGAGTTCGATCTCGTGGCGCTGCAGGAAGTGAGGGACTTGATTGTGTTGAAGAGACTCAAAACGATGCTGCCTGGGTGGGACTACGTGGTGTCGGAGCCGGTGGGGCGCAAGACCCCGGGAATGAAGAAGCGTGTTGAGCGCTATGCTTTCTTTTACAGGCGGAGTGCTGTGCATCTTGTTGAGAAGTGCTGGCTATTGGAACGTGACAAGAATATGTTCAACCGACTACCGTGCGTCGCCACCTTTCGAGCGACGGAAGCGTCGGGATTACCGCAGCTGGAGCTCGCGTTGATGAACGTTCACGTCTCCTTTGGTGAGAAGGAGGACCGCCACGCCGAAATCGTCGAGATCAACCGACTGGCAGCGGAGCTGAGCGAGAACTTTGGCAAAGAGAGGAAAGTGGTGGTGCTGGGCGACTTCAACTTGTCGCCGCAGGACGTGCTGGGTAGTCTGGGGTCGCACAAGATGGCCCTGATCCGCTCGCCGTTGTCAACCATGGTCTTCGGAAAACTTTACGACAACATTTGGCTCGATCGTGCAGACTTCACCAGTAGCAGCAATAACCCGGACGAAAAAGAAGAGCGCGACTACCTCGTAGACAGCGGCGTCCTCCGCGTGGATTGGCGATACTACCCTCCTTCAAAGAGCAGTCGTCTTTCCGTGCAGAACCCGATGGACGCGATGCTTCCGCGACTGCAAACGTATATGTCTCGCGTTCAGTGCGGGTACGAGCTGTCGGATCATTGTCCCGTGTGGGTTGCGTTCGCATCAACAAGGCGCAGCAAACAGGGACAATGTCTAGAAGCCACTCAGTGAAACAGCTTCCTACGTTTATACTGGCTGAGATTCATAAGCACCATCTACCACCTAGCTACCAACTACCGCTACCTTCATCCAACAACTACAAGACCTTGTTATCTCTGTCCGGGTACTCGCCTGCCGCGATCTCGGAGCGCATCGTGACGGTCGTGTCGGACTTGATGACTTGCGTCATGCAGAATGGACACACGCGCACCTTGGTCCAGTAGAGCTTGTTGTCCGGGCCAATGTCTGCGATTTTGTGCAATACGCGACAGAACTTGCACACGCAGCTCCCGCACAGCATGCAGTTGTATCCCTTGCGGACCGTCGGCGTCTTCTGACAGACCTTGCACTCGTTAGAGTTGAAACTTGAGATCGAGTCGAAGCCGTTTTCCCTTCGCTCCCGAATCGCCCAACGCAGCTTTTTCATGTGCGCGGCGAAGAAAATGTTGATGCACGACTTGGACATGGAGACCAGCACCATGTGCGTGAAGAGAGCTCTCGCTCGCTCGAAGGGGATGGCGAACACCGCGCGACCGTGGATCTGCACAGTATCCTTGTCAATCTGACGGAAGAAGAGGATGCCAGCGACTTGGCCCCTCGAGTGCGTCGACAGGGGAGGGGTCAGGTGCGGGAAGTCGATGGAGTGCAGCAGCTGGTAGCTCACGCGGTCTCCGTTGCTCAGCGTGGTGAAGCCTGTGGCCTCGAGGTAGATGTGGTCGTAGCTCTTGAGGAAGGTCCGCATCACCGGCGGGTTCTCGGTCACTCGCCAGCGGATAGTGAGCGACGTGAACGGGTCCGCGTCCGTCACGTTATCGATCAGCGCCAGCACGTTGCACTCCTCGATCTTGTCGTCGACGTACGCCGACTTGGTGCGGAAGACTTCGGTCGTGGGGCTCATAGCGCCGTAGACGCCGTCCTCGATCGTGCCGTCCTTGAAGCCGACGGAGCGGATATCTGCCACGTCCAGCGACGTCAGCTCGTCGCTCTTGGTGCTGCTCATACTCGCGCTCGTGTCGGACGTGGCTCGACGGAATCGCTTCGTAGCGCCGAAGCCACGCAATCCGTACTTCTCCCGACGACGCAGGAACGTCTCGACCTGCTCGTCACGACGTACAAACTCCCACTGGTGCTCGGGGAGCAATCCGTTGTTCTCGAAGAGGAACTCCTCGAACTCCTCCACGTTGATGGCCACCAAGTCCTTGGCCAACTGCCGCAAGAGGTCCTTCTCCTTGGGGGTCAAGTCCATCGGCGGGTACGGACTCGTGTTGGGCTCGCGCGCCGAGCGGTTGCGGAACTCCCTGAACTCCATTGCCAGCGACGATCAACCGAGTAACTTCGGGGAGGGGAGAGACCAATCTGTCACTTGCTCTCGGTGAATGTCGGAATGAACCTTTGCGGCTCAACTGAGCCCGTCGGGGTCTGGACTGGAGAGGTGAGGAGAAGTCGCAATTGAAGGGATTTGCATAACGCCGGCCGGTGCCTTGATATGTAGCGTTGCAAATGTGGCACCGAGCAGCAGCGTCAGCAGCCGGTCACGAAAGCAGGGATGGGGTGGCAGACGTTTCGGCAATCGTACGTTGGTGTGCACGGGCTTTCAGATTTGCAGGTCGACCCAGCATCTTCGGGCTTCAAGACCTGGCTGCGAGTCGCAGCATGCGACTTGTGCCAGAGCAGGACTCGAGTGTCGTGACAAGTCAGAGAAGCGGCGGAGCGGCAAACGCGTTCCTGCCGAGGAGCGTCGTGATCAACGCCTGCAAAGCTGGCTACAGTACACCCGTCCTTCCACGCGGACTCATCCACACTTCCCCGCTAGGAGACCTTGGAGTGAGCTCTACAAAACGTGAATCGCGCACAATAAGTGGTCTCTTCGATTGGCTTCGTCCTTCCAGGAGCGGTGCCCGCTCCCATCGGCAATGCCGCCCGCTGCGTGGCACTGCTGCCTCACCCGCCAAAATCTTGAGTTTCTCGACGAGTGGTCAATGGCCGCTGTTACAAGCAGTGCCAGCAGTCTGGGATAGTTCGTCGCGACAAGAAACCACGTACACCAATTCCAACACGCCGCGCAAGTTATCGAGTGCCAAATTACTGTGTCGGTTGTCGTTTCGTCCAATAACTCGAGTGAAGTTACGACTTATGACTCAGACAAAAGGTTTCCAGTATACGGGCCCAGCATACAGCTTATTGGTTCATAATATACGCGCACAGAAAATACTCTCTCCACATGTTCCGTGTGTAACAATGCACAAACGAGGATGAAGCACAGCAACCAGCGCAATTCTGCCGGTCTGCCGACCGTTGTGTGCTGATCTAGGCGCTAGTACCTGGTCAACTTACAGAAGACGAAAGATGGAAGCTGACCTACCGAGGGTCTCTCGGAGTATTCTTTCTCGATGTCAACATACATCAAAACGACACCCTACAGCTTCAGTATCCACGGCACAATTGCACACACGCCAAGACACAGACGCCAGGATATGCATAGGCGTGGTCATGCTCGTCTACAGAGGCAACTTGCCGCATCCTAGTGGTTTTCGGCACTGTCGTCTGGGACTCCCGAGCTTGGCTTCTGCGAGTCGCAGGGCAACAAGTGGATGTCCTCGGGCGCAGTGTCGGAAGCCAAAAAAGGTGTACAGGTCTGGCGAGCGCTTTTGTGGTCCTGCTGCGGACAAGTTGTTGAACTCTCGTGCCAGCAAAAAAGACCGACCGATGAATTTCACCGAGAATGTAGTATTGAGACTACAGAGCGCGGATGGTCAAACAAGCAAGGAGGTTAACTCGCATGATGGATACGCTGAATCTGCTACTGTATCGGTCTCTGTCGTCGCCGGTAAAGGTCGAAATGACGACTCAAGTTGTACGCAAGTCGAGAACCGTGATGATACTGCTGACGAGGGATTAGTGTACGCAATTGTGGATCGCATGCCGGTAGGGCTTGCGTATTGGTACAGCGTCCAGTGGCGAGATGAGCCTGATGGATACCGGTGGGCCGACTCATGGCTGCCCAGGAAGCGTTTGCTGGAGGACGGCTTTGAGAAAGCATGTGCGGTCGTGGACATGTGGAAAGCGTCTAAGTACGCGTCGTTTTACGAGTTTTGCCGAAGGAATGGACACGTGCACAATATCGGTGCCTCGCCGTCAGCGAATGGAAAATGTGCAGTTGTTGCTGTGGAGACTGCAGTTACGCTTCTCGGTAACTCTGGTTGGGCACCCCCCGGGTGCTTTGGTGCATTTGTGGAGTACTGCGACCAGCGGGGTCGACCCTTGTCGCCTGACGGTCTGACCACTCGAGAGCTTCGTTTCTACATCAAATACCTGAATGATCGGTGTGGTAGTTCGAAGACAAGTCAGATCAGCATCCGCGTATTCGATGACAATTTGATAGGAGGTGTCAACAGCAAGGACGCGTCGGAAGTATTGGTGTGATGCGCTCTAGAGGATGGAGTTTACGTGTGCGCTGCCTACAGCTCACTACGAGTGACGCACTGCTTTGCGATCAAAGTTTTGAGTGGTGATAAGCTCATTTACGATGACAACAATGTTGCGGTGGAAATTCAAGCCTATGACGCAGAGTGGATCATTGGGATTATCTTTTTGCGCCGAATCGCGCTATACCTCCCTCAGTATTTTTGGCTGACAGCGTCTTCGTCTTAGGTATTACCTCGATTGGCTTAGCCACAATATACATTTCGGTAAGACTGAGAGTTTTTTAATGAAGCCTTGGGTTTGTTACTTACTCGTGTCTTATTACCACGCTGTTAGTCAGGTCAGACTGCAACACGCGTTCATTCTACAAAATCCTTGAACCAACCCAGAAGATCGTAGCACACCACTCAGTATGAGGGCACACAACGCAGTATGGATCTTCGCGGCAGCGGTGGGGAATTGATACGCGCGTTGGTATGCAAGCTTTCGTCAAACTCTACCTGAATTGGAGCGGCGTACGCGTGACACAACCTTCTTGTGGGGCCGTGGCTGTGATAAAATTCGGGACGCTTGGCGTGACATTGGGCCGGAGGAACGCGCACGTCTAATCCAAGCAACACCGGATTCCAGTTTCCCCAATGATACGTACGGCATCATAGACGAACGTAAGGCTTACCCAGGACAACGAAAGAAGACGTCTGGCACAACATCGCCCAAGACTACTACGGCCAAGAAGACTACGGCCAAGATGGCCACCGCCAAAACGACTACGGCCAAGACGACTACGGCCAAGAAGACTGTGGTCACAACGTCTACTGCCACAACGACTACGGGCAAGACGACTACGGCCAAGACGAAGCGGCAACACTTTCAACCGACTTCCACGAACAATCCAAAACGTGTTCGATACAGCAGTCGAGTGACTGATGAGCCGATGCCAACCTAGCCTGTACAGCATGATACTCAGCTGCAAACACGATTCGCAGAGATGGAGCGCGCACGTAACAACTACTACACAGTGCTAAGCAAAGAGCAGGATCTCCGAATCCACGCAGCTTACAATGGCGGGAGTATGGTCGGTATTATCGAAGCTGCTGTGGCCGGTGCGCAGAACGCGGTCGTCTTGACCAGAATCAAGGACAAACCTAATACAGTGGAGGACGCGTTTTCCGCCGTCGCACTTCGCCTGGACGATGTACTGGCGGTTCTAATGGGAACCGCTCAGTTCGAACCGGACCCTGAGTACGATCAACCCGATCCAAGGTTTGCTGCGGCGCGGATTAGACGCGCAAAACGACGATATGATGATACCAAAAGCGCCCTGTACAAGCTTTGTGTTGAGCTTGGAGCGGATGAACCTGGTGAGATCGTCATCGGGAATCGTACGAGCCGATTCTTTGGGAGAGTTTAAGTGCTTCGAAACTTTTTGTGAGGAAGCGATTTAGGCTGTGGGTATCGTCGATTTCCACAGCGATAAAGCAAATAATACATGTATTCAATCACCTAGAGGGTTTGACCTAGTCAGTGTTCTCTATTCTAATAGAATGTCTTGAACTGTCAGCGTTGGTGCTGCATGAGCAGACCTTCCAACGGGCCCTGGGAGACCTTCAGAGCTGGGAGCTGAGGATGTACTGTTCGTCTGCTTCGTTTTTCGGCTAGACGCTTTTCCCTTCGACTTTTTTGGTTTGGATTGCTTACGCTTAAATCCTGAACGTTTTGCCTTGCCCTTTGCTACGATTCTGTTTTTCAACTTCGCCAGTGGGTCGCGTACACTACTGGTGATGTTAAATTTCCGGACAACCGCTACAACATGCCAGCACATCAGCATTTTCGAAAAGTAGGGACAGGTGCATCGCTTGCGTGTGATGTCAACTAGCCACCCATCGGAAGGCATTCCTATGCGATGCGAACGCCGTAGAGACCATGATGTGGCTTGCTCGAAAAGCCTTTTCCAATTCGTGACCGTGTCGTCGTCCTCCTGTCCATCTGAATCCAGTCTAGATCGTAGTATGGCTGGGATATCGCTCGCCGACGAGCTACCGGACGAATCTGATGTTGGGTTGTCTTGCGTGGATGTCAATGATAGAAACAAAGCCAATTGGCTGCTCGGTCCTGTTGCCGTATCGGTACGCGTGGAGGGAGCCGCATTGACTGTCTCCAGAAGAAATCCGTTTTCTTCTTCAGCTTGTTCGTCTGTGTCGGCGCGTAGAATCTCGAGGACTCGTACTTGGTTCGCATCGCTTGTCCTGGTGATAACAACTCGAGAAGCTTCAAGCATAGCTGCCGCTGCCTTCACTAACTCGGATGTTGGTGTGGATGTATATTCTGCTGGCGCGGGCTTGACGGGACTCGTCGTTTCGATGAAGGTCCCGATTTTTTCGAGTAATCGACACATATGATGCTTATGGCGCTGCAGAAAATGCTTTAGTCCTCCATTTAGGTTCTCGCAGGGATTGTTGGTTAATGCGTAGCCCTCAGGATTGTGGTACAGTTGCCATCGCCAATAGCGGCCTGTTAGCCACTGCTGCTCGAAGTAGTCCGCGAATTCAACGAGATGTGTCTGCTTGCGCCAATTAGCTATTTCTCGATCTGGTGTACGCTCGAACTCCAACAAGCTTTGCGTAAAATGCATGTCGACAATCGAGTTCATCACATTTCTCCTTTTATCAAAGGGCAGGTGCTGTGTGCGTTTACGTACATTGTCCATAACGTGAAAATAACACATCAGCTTCGTAGCATTCGCAAAACAAGGCACGTTCTCGAGAGCCAAGAATTGAGCATCCTCAGCATCGCTCATGGTTGCATCGATACGAAGTGTTGCTCCTCGAACATGCCGGACGACGTCAGCAAAACTGCGCAAGCACTCGGTGTATTCATGTTCCGTGCGCCGACTCACCACGAAAAAAGCACCAACTTGGTATGAACGCCCTCGGTCCGTGAAGCCGCAAGTTATCACTGGATAGCCCAAGTCGCTAACCTTAAACGTGGCATCCGCATGGAACAGCACAAAAGCACCCGAGTGGCAGAACCGTAGGCAGCTATCGATAAGTGTGAGAGACGTCACCCCAATAATGAAAGGATCGTCGTCCTCGCCGGACCCCACATAAACAAAGCCATCCGTGTCCAACTTAGGTCCAAACAGAAAAGCAGAATCTGGCTGAAGTTCTGGTTTGTAGCGGCGAGCGCGAGCCATTTCATGCACGGCCTTGATTGAATTTTTGGTGCCCTTCGAACGCCGGTGAACTGTCAGCGCATTTTGAATCTGGGAGAGCTCTGGCCATCCGCCTTTAGATGGCTTGATATTTGCTTGCTTCTTGAGATGTGCCAGAATAATACGTGGGGCGTTCCCAATCTCATCTTGTGCCGCGATAAATGCTTTCATCGGCTGAGTCACGACTGGCCGATGCTCCGCAGTACAGGGAAGAACACCACGGGCATGTGCCTGCTCGCTTACAGTTATCTGCCACTTGTCCTGAGCTGTGCAGTAGAACACCTTCCAGACCACGCCACATTTGTCAAACTCGCGACAAGTGCTGCTCAAGCTCCGAAGACGTCTTTCTGTCATCGTATGTTCATCAGCACAAACACGGCAGTTGTCAAAGTCGACCTTGTGAAATATCGCCGAGCAGCACATCGATTCGTCACGGTAGTCATCGAATTCCCCCGTGGAATTGTGCACGGCTAGCTGATGCCAGCCAGCCATGGCCGCTCCTGAACGAAAACCTTTGTCTGCAGCCGCCCGTGTGGTAACTTGGCCAGCACAATTAAGCCGATATTTATATGCCTCACAGTGGTTAGCGGTTATATTGGTGCCCCACAAATATACCGCAAAAGCCTGATAGATTTAGCACACTGAAAGATTTGGCAGGGATGACCTCGCCTGTATAAAGAGCTGACCAATCAGTGCACACCTAATGTATTAACCCACCTTGTTTTGAAACGATGTGGTTCACATACATTATGTACCTACACAACTACTTCCGTAGCAGAGACCACCACAACCGGCGAAGAGCTTGGCGGCGGCCCGAATGGAAAGAACGGACCGGCCTCTACGAACGAGGCCCGGATGGTTGCTGCCGTGATAGTTCCAAGCGCGTGAATGGAGCGCTGGAACATGTCGTAGCGGCGTTCCCAGTTCTTGCGTGGCGGTGGGCGGTGCGTGTACAGCGCGGTGTAACGGGCTGTTAGACTGCTTTTGATAGGAGACATGACTCCCACATCTAGCGGCTGAGCCACAGAGGTACAACCGGCAGGGACGTACACAGTGTAGGTGCCCATTTCTGCAAGCCGTTGCCGCACGGCAGCACATTTGTGCACTTTACGGCAGTCCAGAATGAGGACGGTCGGTCCGCTCACCTCAAACTGCCACACCTTTTCGATCCACTCAAGCATGACACGCTCGTCAAACCACGCCTTCGTTTGACACGAAAACGTAGCGACGCCCGGCTCACAGTAGGTCGACACTTCGGCGTACACGTCATTGTCGGGCTCGCCCGCAAACACGAAGCGCGGTGGCAGCATGCGGCCATCCGCGCATGCGAGCAGCGCGACGGTGCAACGGTAGCTGCCCTGGCCACCTCCAACAGCAGGGACGCGAGTAACCCCGACGAAGTCCACCGTTGTCTTCGATCCCGCGTCGCAGTAGACCGCAGTCTGGTCCATATTGTAGAGCTAATAGGGCGGCGGCGTCGCCGTGACAGCATCCACAAAGTGGTCAATCAGCACCTTGGTCACCTCGCACGCGAACGCATCGCGCAGCGCTATCAGCTCCCGCAGCTTCTTGCGGCCAGAGTACGAGATGCGCCTAATAGTGAGTCCATTTCGCCGCATGAACTGGCTGCACCACGATTTACGTGCGGTGGCTGTTTTGCTGTCGAGGAAGCCCGGCAAAATCACCATGCAGTGCGCAATGATGCAATCCATCGACACGGCCCGCTCTTCACGCCTCTCGTCCTTGATCCAGCCCCGTAGTTCTTCCTCGACACATGCAGATGGCGAGACGCGCCCGCTACCACCTACAGTCAGCTTCTTAGCTCGCTTCTTGTCTTCAACAGCCGCCTTCATGGAGTCATAATGGTGCTCCCAGTACTGTAGCGTAGGACGCGAAAAGTCTCGGCCAGTGCAAAAGGCCACTCGGGTTTCACCCGATGCAGCGAAGTCCTCGACGGTCTTGATCTTGAATTCGATGGTATGGGCGAGCTTAATGCGATGCGGAGGCATTTTGCCAATGGCTTTCCCCAGATTTATCTACCTTCTTTTGAAATGCGCTCACATCCAACCACCTCTATTCGCAATTTTGATTGGCCAATGAGCGACAACCTTGACTTTCTGAAAGACTTGGCACCCGGCAAAACTGCTTTAGTGAAGGGTGCCAAATCTATCAGGCTTTTGCGGTAGTCTCTCCCTGTTGTCACTCCAACTGTATGGTGCAAACCCATATTTATATTCACTCCCCATGTACGTATATTTGTGCCTACAAATCTGTATATTTTGACACCATCGTCTATGACTCTGGAAATGCGCAATTCAGATGTTACAACGGAGGTTGAGAGCAATCTCAGAGCTCCTGCTCATTCGCGCCGTCAACGGTACTGCTCGGCTCCACGGATGCTGCCTCTGCCTCTTCGTCTAGCTTTCGTTTACCATGGCGCTTCCGAAACCGGTACGCCCAGCCCTTGGAGAAGCCAGGACGCTTCTCCGCCGGCAGGTCGGAAAATCGCGCCTCCCAGAGGAGCTTGCCGCGGGCCATCAGCGACTTCTCCGTCATGGGCTCGCACAGACGGTCGAACTCGGCCAGAAGCGCCCGGTCGAACTCCTCCAACACCGGGTCCGCGACCCTCTTGTTGCGGTAGTTGGTCTCGGACACCTGGAGTAGCGTGGCCTCAGACTTGAGGATAGTGTCCAGCGTTCGCTCCGACATGGGCTGCGGCAGGTCGAACTCTTTAGTGGCCCACTCACGCAGAGCTTGTCGTTTCAGACATTTCAGGGTGCCAGGCAGCTCGTGCGCCCTTTGACAGAGCATAACCTTCTGCCCGAGCGTGAGGCGGATATACGTCTTCTTGGCTGTCCGCGGCATGGGGGGCTTGCGGAGAACGTGGCGCGCTTCCAGCAGTGGAGCACCCAAGCCCTGGTCGGATTTCCCGCCTAAACGGAACGAGTTTGATTGGCTGTTTCAAACAGGTACAGTGTACCCTAATTCTGATTCCGTGTTTTATAATAGGTCAAGTTATCATTAGAGTTACCCAAAATTGTGGTATTAATACTGTACGTGTCAATTGGGCTCATTTAACCGCTCGACGAGCGCAATGGAGACTTGGGACGTCTCGTGTATTCCGCCGCTGGCTGGCAAGGTGGCGTGCGTCACGGGCGCCAACTCGGGCATCGGCTTCGTCACCGCGCTGGAGTTGGCGCGCAAAAAGGCGCACGTGGTGCTCGCCTGTCGCAATGCCGAGCGAGCGCAGAAGGCCGTGGACGCCATCAAAGCCGAGCTGGAACCGGAAAAGGCGAGCGTGGAGTTCTTGCTGCTGGATCTGAGCGACCTCAGCAGCGTTCGAGACTTTGCAGAGAAGTTCCAGGCCAAGTTCGACCGTCTGGATATTCTGGTGAACAACGGGGGCGTCCTGATGCCCTCCCCGACGCACACGCCCGACGGACTGGAGATGCATTTCGCCGTGAACCACCTCGGTCACTTCTATCTGACCAAGTTGCTCTTCGACCTCCTCAAACGCGGGGACGAGCCTTCGCGTGTTGTGAGTGTGAGCAGTGTATCGCACAAGTGGTCGACGATCGACCTGAATACGTTCGCCAGGTCCACGCCCAAGCGGGCCTACCAGGATGAATACGGCATGACCAAGCTGGCCAATCTGCTGTTTACCTACGAGTTGCATCGACGCGTTGTTGCCGCAGACTTGACCGACAAACTTATCGTGGTGGCTGCGCATCCAGGCATCACCACGTCAGATATCGTGCCCAAGGCGTTCGATACCTACCTGCCCTCGTGGTTGGCGGGATTCATGAAGAAATTGCTCGACATGCTGCACATTATGCAACCCACTGGGCGCGGAGCCATCCCGTCTCTCTTCGCTGCAACGGACGCCTCAGTGGAAAGTGGAGACTACTTTGGCCCCGACGGATTTCTTGAAATCTGGGGCAAACACCCGGCCAAAACCGAGTCCAGCGCTGGAAGTCACTCGATAGAAGACGCCGCCGGGCTCTGGACGCTGAGTGAAGACCTCACACGATGCAAATTCGAGGTGAGTAAGTGAGGTAGCAGCTGAGACTTGGCTTCATGAAACAGAATAAGTAGAAGAGGAGAAGGGTATCATTTCAACAAAGTGCAACTTCAACTTTGGTGTTAGTGAAACCAAGTCAATTCTTTTGATAAGGATACTAAGACGGAGCGACCTATGAATTCCAGACCGCAGAGCTCAATACTTCTTCTTGGCGATGGCCGCGTAGAACAGCTTGGCGTCCGCCACCTCTTGCTCCAGGTCCTCCTCCCAGATCCAGCGCATGCGCTTCTGCAAGTTGTCGGCGATCTTGTCCACGTCGTCCTCGTAGCCGGGCAGCTCGAAGTCGTAGAGCTGGCCGGCCTCGTGGCTTGTGGCCACCACCTTCTGCGTGCGGTACAGCCGCACCTTCTCGAAGGCCTGGAAGGCCGCCCTCAGCTCCGACGCGTGCTGCACGTCGGCCAGCAGACACGACAGCACGTACGCGTCCTCGATGGCCATGGCCGCGCCCGACCCGTGGTTGGGCGTCGTGGCGTGGGCTGCGTCGCCGATCACGAGCATGTTGCCGCGCGTGTAGGTGCGCGCCGGCAGGTGGTGGAACAGCGCCCAGATGTCCGTGTTCTCCATCATGGAGATGATGTCGCGCACGTGCGTGGAGAAGCCGGCGAAGTCCTTGGCCAGGTCCTCCTTGGTGGTGCCCACGACCCAGTTGGGGTCCTTCCACTCGTCCTTGCTGGCGAACGCCACCACGTTCATGACGTCGCCATGCTGGATGGGGAACGTGAGCACGTGGCCGTGGTATCCGAAGTACATTTGGCTGTTGCGCGCCATCTCGTCGCCCAGCAGCGCGGCGGCCTTGTCCATCGGGATGAGGCCGCGGTAGACGTACTTGCCCGAGAAGACGGCGTTGGCGGCCGGGTCGTTCTCGCCCAGGACCACCTTGCGCGTGCGCGACTTGACGCCGTCGCAGCCCACCACGGCGCTGTGCACGGCCTCCGAGCCGTCCACGAACTTGAGCTTGACGTTGCCGTCGGCGAGCGTCTCGATGTCTTGCAGGCGCTTGCCGAACTTGGCGACGCCCTCGGGGATGAGCTTGACCATCTCGTCGAGGAAGTGGGCACGGTGCACGTAGGCCGAGCCTGCGGGCGTCTCGACGCTGGTGATGAGCCTAGTGTCAGCAGACAGTCTCGCGATGAGACCAGGCTGCTTTCGAGCGGAGGGAGCTTCCCTCCGTCAGTCCGGCGCGCTGGCTGCATGGGACAGACACTAAAGTCTGCAACATGTACCGAGGGCACCGGGAATGTTCATTCCGCATCATGGCCCGCAAACTGAGACGAGCAATCTCTCGGTGCAAGGTGTGCATGAACTTCATGCCATGAAGGCAAGCAAGTACATGTATAACGTACTGTAGTCGCACCGAACTACGGTATCCATTACCCAGCGCCGGTCTCGCTGGCTGTGTGAGTTCCCAAGCAATCCTGGCTCGCAACGAAGCGGGCAATCGTGGCCTTAGTCAGCTGGCCAGCACGTGCAGCACGACACAATTCGGTGGGACGGACCTGTCTCCGTGACGAACAACGCGCGCCGGCTGGATCACCGGTCTGAGCCCAGCCAGCCAGCATCGACGTTGGATCGGCGGCAGCTCATTCTCCCATTTGCGTGGTCTCAAGCAACACCCGAATATCACACGACCACCACCACCGCCACCAACACCTCGCTCTCCACAGCCATGGTCCAGAACTCGTCCCGCGACTTCGACATCGCCATCGTCGGCGGCGGCATCGCTGGAGCCACCCTCGCCGTCGGCCTCGTGTGTGCCAACATCCCCGTCACGCTCTACGAGTCGGCCAAGGCATTCGGCGAAATCGGCGCCGGCGTCGCACTCGCCGCCAACGCAGCTCGGGCCATGGAGCTGCTGGCGCCCGACGTCAAGCGCGGCTTCGACCGCGTCGGCACCTTCAACCTCTCGACGGCCAAGAAGAACGTCTGGTTCGACTTCCGCAAGGGCGTCGGCACCCAGGGCAGCGGCGTGGACGAAGGCGCCGGGGAGCTCATCACCAGCGTCGAGACGCCCGCAGGCTCGGCCTACGTGCACCGTGCCCACTTCCTCGACGAGATGGTCAAGCTCATCCCCGAGGGCGTCGCCAAGTTCGGCAAGCGCCTGCAAGACATCGAGACGCTCGCCGACGGCAACGTCAAGCTCAAGTTCGTGGACGGCTCGGAGGCCGTGCACAGCGCCGTGGTGGGCTGCGACGGCGTCAAGTCGCGCACGCGCAAGGTGGTCCTGGGCGAGAACGACCCGGCCGCCAACGCCGTCTTCTCGGGCAAGTACGTCTACCGCGGCCTCATCCCGATGGACAAGGCCGCCGCGCTGCTGGGCGACGAGATGGCGCGCAACAGCCAAATGTACTTCGGATACCACGGCCACGTGCTCACGTTCCCCATCCAGCATGGCGACGTCATGAACGTGGTGGCGTTCGCCAGCAAGGACGAG
Source organism: Phytophthora sojae (assembly GCF_000149755.1). Lineage (NCBI taxonomy): Eukaryota > Oomycota > Peronosporomycetes > Peronosporales > Peronosporaceae > Phytophthora > Phytophthora sojae. The sequence goes on from NW_009258118.1 coordinate 2,946,233, forward strand.
TGGAAGGACCCCAACTGGGTCGTGGGCACCACCAAGGAGGACCTGGCCAAGGACTTCGCCGGCTTCTCCACGCACGTGCGCGACATCATCTCCATGATGGAGAACACGGACATCTGGGCGCTGTTCCACCACCTGCCGGCGCGCACCTACACGCGCGGCAACATGCTCGTGATCGGCGACGCAGCCCACGCCACGACGCCCAACCACGGGTCGGGCGCGGCCATGGCCATCGAGGACGCGTACGTGCTGTCGTGTCTGCTGGCCGACGTGCAGCACGCGTCGGAGCTGAGGGCGGCCTTCCAGGCCTTCGAGAAGGTGCGGCTGTACCGCACGCAGAAGGTGGTGGCCACAAGCCACGAGGCCGGCCAGCTCTACGACTTCGAGCTGCCCGGCTACGAGGACGACGTGGACAAGATCGCCGACAACTTGCAGAAGCGCATGCGCTGGATCTGGGAGGAGGACCTGGAGCAAGAGGTGGCGGACGCCAAGCTGTTCTACGCGGCCATCGCCAAGTAGAAGTATTAGATAACAAGCAGTACTGGTAGCTGCCGTCTACGTCTAGTTAGACATCCAATGGGAAGGGCACGTTGAAGTTGGAATGTCGCACGAATGTTGCTTTAGCATTACGCCTCCAGTCACATGTGTTCCCAATGCCGCACCAACAATGCTTACCTTCCTGCAACATCCTACACAGCGTAGCCTTGGGCCAGCCACATACAAGATCGTCGCCGGCCCGTAACTTAGAAGAGCTCCTCGACACCCTCCGCCACCATGATGCAAGCTCCGGTGATGGTTCTCAGTACGTGTGTTTCCTCCCCTCTCCGCGTACCCCCTTCCTCCCTCTAACCTCCAACCTCCCTCCTCCTCGCAGACACCAACACGAAGCGCGAGACGGGCCGCACCGCGCAGCTGGGCAACATCGAGGCCGCCAAGGCCGTGTCCGACATCGTGCGCACGACGCTGGGCCCGCGCTCGATGCTCAAGATGCTGCTGGACCCGATGGGCGGCATCGTCATGACCAACGACGGCAACGCCATCCTGCGCGAGGTGGACGTGGCCCACCCGGCGGCCAAGAGCATGATCGAGCTGAGCCGCGCGCAGGACGAGGAGGTGGGCGACGGCACCACGTCCGTCATCATCCTGGCCGGCGAGCTGCTGGTCGTGGCCGAGCCCTTCCTGTCGCACCAGGTGCACCCGACGGTGATCATCCGCGGCTTCAACCGCGCGCTCAACGCGTCCATCGAGATCGCCAAGACGCTGGCGCGCACCATCGACATCGATAACAAGGAGGACATGCGCAACCTCGTGCAGTCGTCCATCGGCACCAAGTTCTCCCCGCGCGTGGGCAACCTCGTGAGCGACCTGGCGCTGGACGCCGTGCTCACGGTCGTGCGCACCACGGCCTCGGGCCGCAAGGAGGTGGACGTCAAGCGCTACGCCAAGGTGGAGAAGATCCCCGGCGGCGAGCTCGAGGACAGCCGCGTGCTCAAGGGCGTCATGTTCAACAAGGACGTGACCCACTCCAAGATGCGCCGCCGCATCGAGAACCCGCGCGTGCTGCTGCTGGACTGCCCGCTCGAGTACAAGAAGGGCGAGAGCCAGACGAACGTCGAGCTCACCAACGACCAGGACTGGAACACGCTGCTGCGCCTCGAGGAGGAGTACATCGAGAACCTGTGCGCGCAGATCGTGGCCATGAAGCCCGACGTCGTCATCACGGAGAAGGGCGTGTCCGACCTGGCCCAGCACTACTTCGTCAAGGCCGGCATCACGGCCTTCCGCCGCCTGCGCAAGACGGACAACAACCGCGTGGCGCGCGCCACAGGCGCCACCATCGTGAGCCGCGCGGACGAGATCCAGGAGGCCGACATCGGCACCAAGTGCGGCCTCTTCGAGGTGCGCAAGCTGGGCGACGAGTACTTTGCGTTCTTCGAGGAGTGCAAGGACCCGGGCGCCTGCAGCATCCTGCTGCGCGGTGGCAGCAAGGACGTGCTGAACGAGATCGAGCGCAACCTCCAGGACGCCATGCAGGTGGCGCGCAACGTTGTGTTCGAGCCGCTGCTGCTGCCCGGTGGCGGCGCCACGGAGATGCGTCTGGCGCACGAGCTCAAGAAGCGCGCGGACGAGATCGAGGGCGTGGAGCAGTTCCCGTTCCGGGCAGTGGGCGAGGCGCTCGAGGTCATCCCGCGCACGCTGCTGCAGAACTGCGGCGCCGACGTGGTGCGCGTCATGACGTCGCTGCGCGCCAAGCAGGCCGAGACGGAGGAGTCGTACGGCGTGGACGGCGTGACCGGCAAGGTGACACCGTCGGAGGAGCTGGGCGTGTGGGAGCCCTTCCAGGTCAAGACGCAGTCCATCAAGACAGCCGTGGAGGCTGCGTGCATGCTGCTGCGCATCGACGACATTGTGTCTGGCCTGGCCAAGAAGAAGAACTAGGTGTCAGGTGATCTCATATCGCAACGAGCGTGAACCGCATGGATATTAATATATGCTTTGAGGGGCTGAGGGGCTGGAGATCGATCATTTCAGGTTATGTAAAAGGTCGCTCGCTGGATCGGCAGTTTGTATTCTGGATCGCGTTGCAAGTCATGGCGCTGGATCGCGAGCTGCGGCGGTTGCTGGAGTACGCGAGGCTGCCGGAGACTGACAATGCCTCGTCGAAAGATGGGAATCCGCCGAGACCGACTGCGCGTGGTATTCTGGACCGTATCATCGGCATCCACCGGCAGACCTGCGTGCCGTCCATGGGTGTGAGTGCTGACATGAATCTGCCAGAGCTGTTGGTCTTGACTGCAGAGGCTGCGATCTTCCAGGGAGATTTCGACACCGCGTCTGAAAGTGTCGAGTGGTTTTTCAGCGAGTGTCAGCTAAAGAACCAGGTGCGTACAAGTATCACTGAAAGCTGCAGGGCTCTTGAAAGCATACTAACGACTCGATGGTTGCTTGTTGTGTGTAGTTTTACTGCCGAGCGCAATTCGTTCGCGCGCAGTGCGGGTCTCACGACGCTCAGTCGGATACGGGAGTGATGAAGCTGAAGAAGGTGCTCAACGCCATCCACTTCATTCTGGCTGTGATCCCGATCGCTACCGACAGCCGCAAGCGCCCGATGTACGACTTCCTCGTCTACAATGCGTCCGTGACGTACTGGCAGATCGCCCGCCAGCTCATGAAGCAGTCTACGTTCCAGTTCCTCGTGCCGTCGCTGACGAAGGTCATCGACGCACTCAAGTTGACTGCAGAAGCGGATGTGGCGTGGATGCTTCAACTCCAACTCGCTCTCGTTTACGCTCAAGTGGACGCCAATCAACCGGCAAATGCTGCCAAGACTATCAACGACGTAGTCGACGTACAGATCGCCCCTCGCCTTGCTGACCCCTCGAAGGCTGCGGACGAGTCGTTCAAAGCCTTGTACGAAGAAGCGTTGCGGATCCAAGTCCACGTCGGATCCTTCAAGGACCCAGAGTGTCAGAAGATCGTGCCGAATGTCAAGCGACTGCTTCCTCCAACCAACAAGCGCTCGTCTCTGCTTGTGAAGCTGCAGTGTGTCAAGTCCGGGAACCTCTCGGGGACGTTAGAGGCGGCGTACGTTGAAATCTTCCAGGAAGCGACTGGGTTTCTCGCTTTCGCCCCTGAAACGCAGTTAGACGAAGTCAAAACGTTCGTGGCGTCGCTGGAACCGCGCGCGATGGATGACATCGACGCTGAAGTGATCGTGGAGACCGCTATCCATGCTGCCTTCAACAACACGTTGGCAATAGCGGTAGCGTGTGATGTCATTCTGCAACGCAAAGGCAAGAACATGCCGCCAAAGATTCGAGTCTTGTACCAAGTGTTGGGCGCGATATTGCTGATCGTACTGCCCTCTCAGCATACTGGTAGCAAGATGAGTTTGCGACAACGTCAAGCGACGCAGCTCGCTCGGCGCGTGGAGGGGATGAAGGCCTTTGAGCGCACTCTTCTAGCCAGCAAGCGCCAGCAGGACCCGCAGTTGGTTGAGAGGGTGTGCATCTACGCCTGGAACTTGTCGCTGCCATTGCTACAGCCTCACTTGCGCAGCAACTTAGCGCGAGTGTTGGGTCTTTCGTCTTCGATTTTGGAAGAACTGGACTCGCTGCTGCTTGGATTGCGCGCTCGACTCTACCTGGAGGTTGCGAAGCTTGAAGTGGCGTCCGATTTCCTGGCCAAAGCGAACTCGAATGTCAGCAAGGCGCTTACTCTCGACTATGGGACGATCGCCCGCCCCAACGATGCGACTGCGATGACTGTCGAGCTTCTCAGTACACACAAGGACTGGATCGCTCGACCAGTTGACACGCATTTGTTCCCCATCAAGCAGAAGCTGGAATTAAAGTTGGGGTCCGAGAGCTCACCTTCAAAGTCAAGCGAAGTGTTGGCGATGTTGGAGCAGGTCAAAGTCGCTAAAGACCCTCATCAGCAGCGACCCACTGTTGAACGAGCCATTGACGTGATGACGGAGATCAGTAGCTCAACAGAGGAGTCTACTGATGTTGCAGATCACGTCAGACTCTGGTGTGAGATTTCATCTCTTGCGTGGAACGGCTTGCACGATGGTGAGCTCGCCCAGAGAGCGGTTGAAAGTGCTCTATCGACATACTTCGCCACAACTGAAGCGGGGGAGGTTGTGGCCCCGAAGATCATTTCTGGCGAGAAGAGCTTGATGATCCTCGAGGTTGATATGCGTCTGCTGTTAGTCGAGATTCTCGCGACGAGGCTTAAAGACCAGGCGACCAAAGTTGACAATGTACGTCGTCAAGCAGAATCTGCCGGAAATTGGTTGGAGTCGCAGGGTGTTGAACGGAAAGCCGGTGGGAGAAGAAGGTCGAGCATTGATCTCTCAGCTTTGGTACTACTGGGAAAGGAGGCGTACGTGCTTGGAATCCAGCGGCCGCGGCCACATGCAGAAGCATCGCCGACGTCACCGATGGATCCGCCGGGCGAGAGTGTAGAGCTGGATGAAGACGCAATACTACAAGTGCGGCAAAGCAAGCTGGAGAGTGAAGTACACGCTGTCAAGAGTGAGATACTGAAGCATCTGGCCAGGGCCTTGAAGGCAGCGACGAAGATCGGGTGGACTTTTGTGTTGGAGAACACGTGCATCTACCTGTGGAACTATCACTTCCACGTCTTCCGCCTGGTGCTAGAGTCCTCTCGGCCAGAGTTCTTTGAACCGCAGTGGATTCTGCCGGAGTGTGTCAGTGCATTTGAAGCCGTTTACGCAGCTCTAGAAGCTGCAGCAAATGCAGTTGATAACGACCTCCTCGCCTGTGTTGGACTTGGTCTATCAAGTATTTACGAGAAGACTGCTCGACTGGATAAGGCCCTCGCAATTGCTGATACCTTCTTGAAGCGGAAACCACTAGCAGCTCCTGCAGGGTTCAGCCTTCAGAGCAGTGTGGGGGTGCTGCACCTGAAAAGGTTTGCAGAGATGAAGTCAAGAATCCAGATTGCTCAGAATACAAAAGAGATTGCGCCTACGGACTCCAGCACAGCCCAACTCAAGGTAGTCGCGTACCTGGAAGCGATGGAGGCTGTATTCCGACAAATGTTGCTCCCTGCAGCGCAACAACCTCAATTGATGGAGAAAGCCCAAGGATTATACCAAAAAGCCGTCGGGATATGGCAATCGAGCGCTCCTGAGATCTTCAATGCCTTTATGAGCGATGACCTAGAGCGAGTGCTGGAAGAAGAGCAGCAACTGCTGGAGCTTTACGTGGAGGTTTGGGTCCGTGTCGGCTGCGGCGCGTTCCGTCTCCACAGTACGAAGTACGCCATCGAGTGCGCTGACCAGGCGTTGCTGCCGCTTAAGTCCGGGGAAGGCAAGAAGGCCAGGCAGATGACGCAGCTTCTTGTCGTAGGGAGCACCTGGAAATGGTTTGCACTGGCTGAACTGCTCTACGGACGTGCGATACTGGCGCTAACACAAGGGGATTCTCCGGCGCAAAAGCTGCTACTTGCCTCGCTGTCTCACCTCGTGCGTGCGATCGAGTACGGCCTTCGTGGGAGCATCTCCACGCTTGTCACTCAGGCGTGTGAAGTGATCTGGAACGCGACGATATCGGCTATTAACCGAGGCAACACCGTAGATAACGACGAAGCGGAAGATGACTTCCTCGACCGCGTCGTGCAGCACTTGAGGAAGACGTTGCGCTATCTGGACCAGGTTATCGCCTCCCCCGAAGCTGATTTGTCCTTTTACGGTGAAATGGTCTTGCTAACGCTCGCAGTGTGCGAAAAGGCCAACAAATGGACCGATCAGTTCGCGATCTGTGACGCGGTGCTGAAAGCCTTCGGACCAACCTCCCACCGAGCTCCCCTTCCCAGTGAGATCATGAAGGAGATCCAAACTGCGTCTGCGATATCCGGAGCGCACCTGGGGAGGCCGAGCGCGATGCCTAAAACCGGAGGCAGCTCCAAGACGCCAGAGCAACTCAAGGAATCTCTTGTTCAAGCTCAAATCTTACGGAAAGTGGCGTTTACGTCTTGGAAAGACCCGCCTGCGCAACTTAAGGCGCTATCCAACGCGTACGTGGAGCTCGACGGCCAGCTAGAAGAGCAGGCGCTGGTGCTCGTCGATGTCGCGGAGTGGTTGTTCACCAACCGCTTTCCGTCTCAAAATGCCGAGGCGTATCTCGAATGCGCGACCGCGACGCTGATGAATTGTCAGAGACAGAAACTTATCGCCTCGCAGATGGCTGCGTCCCGAAAGGCGTCGATGTCCGTGGGTTCACGACCTAAATCAACTGTGGTGTACTCGCCGTTGTGGTTTGCCGAGAAGCAGCTTCGCGTCTTCGTGATGCAAGGAAAACTGGCCAAGACGTTCACCGAGCGCTCAAAGTATTTACGTTTGGCTCTGATTGAAGTGGAGAAAGCGTGGGAACACATCTTCTTAGTGGCAAATGAGGTGGAATCCCAAGCTGCGTTTGATGCGGACCCATCCAACAAGGCGAACAATGTGGAGTATGACGAGTGGAAGAAGGATAAAGCGCCGAAATACTCGAAGCCGACGTCCGAGCGTGGTTGGGTCCACTTCTTCCTAGACCACGATGAGAATGCTGCTCATCGCTTCCACACGCCATGGACTAAAGCGCTTCAGTCGGTGCAGTCGCCGACTTTCGTCCACATTACTCAGCCGGTTCTAACGCTGGCTTACCTCGAAGAACTGGTGACGATGCTGCGTGACGTGGGGCTTCAATTCGGCGCTATGACGCCAGCATTTTGCCTATACGTCGTAGTATTCCACACTTACATTCCGCATCGAACTCACGTCGCGCAAATTTGGCTGGAGTTGTTGCAGTTTGAGGTCATGGAGCGCTTGAATTTGAGCAAGTTTTCGCTGCCTCTACAGAGCGCGCTCGACATGATTCAGACGCACGCAGAGTTGCTGATGAGGGAAATTCAGGATGCAGAGGCGACTAAAACACTTCCAGATAGTGCCCTCACCTCGAGGAAGCGTCTTGTGCTGCACAGTGATCGCCTGGAGGCACGGGCCAAAGCTGTGGATTCAGTCAAGATGCTTCTCCAGTTCGGCTTTGTTCGTCAGGCGAAGATGCTTCTCGAGATTTTGCGTTACTCGGCCAATGATGGAGATACCAATGGGAACAATGCTCCTGCCACTGAAGCGCTTAGCGAGTGTGAGCTTCTATCGAGCCTCGTCTTAGAGATTGAGGGACAACGTGAGTGGGCGTTGGCTCGGATGACTAGCGCGCTCAAGTGTCCTCAGCTTGATCTCTGTCGTTTCTTAGAGTGGACACTCCGAAGCTGCAAGCTGGACCGCAACCTCGCTCAGTCTCTTAATGCCTTACAAGCGACTGAGAAGAAGGCAGCTAAGACCATAGTGGCTGCTGTACGGCGTCCCGCTGTGCAAGCACCAGGTACTTTGACCAGGGTTCTCAACTCGTCAGGTAGGGCAGCATCTAGTCCCTCAGACCTTTCATCAGTGTGTTTATTGGCTCGAGTCATCTTCAAGCAAGCGACGATTTTACTCAAGATTTCTGCCGCGTCCAACGGCTCTGGTGTGATGGCGCACTTGTTGGAGAGCAAGCGAGCGTTCGAAAGGAGTGTGCGGGTGTTAAAACTCGTCGAAGCAGACTATGGCCGCACTCAGTTGATGTTGAAATTTGTGAGCGCCTTACGATCCTATGGACAGACCCAGGGGAGTTTGCAACTATCTAGCGCTGACTTGGATCCGAAAGTCATTGTTCAAGAAGTTGTGGCGTTGATCGAGAGTATTTCGTCGAAGCACTTCCGATACTCGGGTACTAAAGCGCTTCTGGCGGACGCTCATCAGCGAGAAGTCATTGTGAATCCCCTGGAATTGGACCTTTCCATGACAAAACTGCAGCTCGCCCGACTGCTTGTGGCCCCTGAGCTGTCTACGGCAGCTATTCAAGAGAAAGAGATGACTTGGTACCGCTACTACGAAGACAGTCAGCGCAGCATAGTGGAGAAATGGCTAAACGCCACGGGGTCCGTAACGAAGAAGAGCTTATCATGGGAATTACCACGCGCAATGACGCTGATCACTTCGGCGATAGATAAACTCAGTGGGAACCCGACGCTGGACATTCAGCACGCGATAGCTCAAGTGATCCGCCTTCAGTGCCAGCGCCTCGCCCTCTTGCATGGCTGCGATCGACAGACAGCGGATGCGATCCAACATCGCTTATGGACGAGGTATACCTCGTCTGACTCGCCTAACGTGACGTGGGTTTGCTGTCACGGAGCCCGAGCTGAACTGGCTGTTGCTGCTGCCGACGCTGCTGCTGCTAACCAACCTCAGACCCAAACCCAAGCTCAAGCTCAAAGCCAGCCTCAGACCCAGGAGGACAATATCGACCAAGAAGAAGAGGAAGAGGAGGAAGGACTGGATCAAGCCCGCTTCGACGAAATGCTGACTGCCCGAGCCGCTCAGATACAGACGTACCAGGTCTTTGCGTTCGAGAAGCAGTGCGCGGAGCTGTTAAAGCTTTGTTCCAATGAATTGATCCAGCTCTTAGGCTGTCGGCATCCTTTCGACTGCGCCAAGAACGTGCTCAAGCACCAGAGCGCGGAGGTCATCGAGGTGACCAATAGTTTGTTCGAGAAGTGCGTCTCCGAGTCGAACGTGCAGCGGCTGCACTTGCGACGGATGAAGAAGCTCCAGAAGACTCACACCAGCGCTGCAGCACACAGTCTTCCGTTCCAGCTCTCGCAGCTTTATCTGACCCAGCAGTCAGAATCGTTCAAGCGGATGAGTGTCGGCTTCCGAGTTGATGCAATCGTGGCCGCTCTACCGAGCACCATCCGCGTGCTGTGTCTCCACTTCTCTCCGGACCGGTGCTTCCTGTACGCCGCGTTGTTGGGCAGCACCAAGAGACGCGTAGCGATTGCGCGTATGGAGTTTACTGATGTTCAAACAGTTTTGCTTGAGCAATTACGGAAGAGGATCGAGGCATGGAGAGCGAAATGCTCGAAAGAGACATTGGCGTATGAAGACACACATCACCAGGACGAGATGTACGAGTTCGTGTCAGTGGAGCCTCATGCAACAGACCACAGTGGCGATATCTTGGAGGAGGAGTTCACAGCCATCATCAACGACACAATCGATTTACTCGGGCCTCTGTTTACTCACTCGGCGATGAAGGCAGAGCTGAAAAGCAATCTCGCTGGTAATACGCTCGTACTTTTGTTGGATCAAGTGCTGTCCTGCCTCCCGATGGAGGCCCTCCCAGCTCTGCAAGCTGCCGATGCGATCGCGCGGGACTTTTCGATCCAAATGCTGCATCAACGGCTCATGGCGCTGAAGAAGCAGCCGCTGAGACCCAACGAGGTTCGCGTCATTGTAGATCCACACAAAGAAGACCCTGGGAGCTCCAGCGGCCAGACCATAACGAGTGTCGTGAAGCAAGCTGGATGGAAGGACGCCTTCGAGCACGGCCAGATCCCAAGCGTGACGGACTGGCAGCAGGCGCTTCTGGCTCGCCGTGGCGGCGGACTCATCTACGTCGGACCCAATCGCGTGCTCGGTTCGTTTCTGCCGCTGCAACAACTTACGGGCATGAACGTTGCGCTCACGTGCCAAGCGATGATACTGCTCGACCACGCGGAAAACTCCAAGAGTTCACGTCGACAGAGCAAAATCGACAGCGAGAAGCCCGCGTGGGAGAAAGAAGTCGAGTGCGATCCCTACTGCCGCGCGCTGCTGTTGACGCTCTGTGGCGTGAACGTGCTGACCATCAACCAGTGGGCGACGACCTTCAACGGCAATCGACGGCTGGCCAACGGCCTGCTCCAGAACTTGGGCAAAGGCCACTACATCGGCAAAGCGCTCAAGAAGTTCAGCGAGTCCACGGTCGCAGCTTCTGCAAGCGCGACGTCACTAGGTTCACCCCCAACCGACCCCAGTAGCCCAATAGCAGCAACCGAAGGCTCTGTAGGCAGCAAACTGCAGCTCAAGAACAGGTTCCGCTACAACGCCGTAGTGTACGGACTGGCGCATCTCAGTCTCAAGAGCGGCGACTGAGCTGTAAGATAACAAGTTGCCTTTTTCACACGTCGCAGATTTTTCCCGTCGAAGCAACTCCTGACGCAAGTGTGTGGAGAATGATCCAGGGTGGTAGAGCTAAAAGTGTGGATTTTACTTTTTTGTGCCTTTTTAGGACTTTTATGCTGTTGCCGTTGTACCGGATCGAAACGAATTAGTTTTCGTGTTATGGCGCCGCTGTTCACTTCAAGATCTTTTTTATCATCTATACGCTGCTTTGTCATTTTAGCAAAGTGTGCACGGCACAGTCCTAAATGGATGATACTTTTCTCAGTAGCACTAGCAACGAGATCCAAGGAAATCAACCCACGTAGTTATAGAAAATTAGAACCCGAGGACGAGATCCTTAGTATCCTGCAGTCATTGCACGTAGGATTGATAAACCGACGAAAAATGGTACCAAGGCCTAAAAATCTGAATGAAATGAGCGGACTGTGACGGCATCGCAATACATAATACAGTATCCATTTATATTTATTTATTTATCATTGTATGAAGTGCTGCTCCATAAGAAGCCTCATGTTCGATCATTAGCTTGTGTATTTTCTTAATATCACGTCCTAACGCGTGTATTTCGTGGCGCCAGCATCATTTTCTCTAAACATTTCTATTTCAGGTGGAGCCTTACTCAGAACAGCAAGTCCTAACATTTTTGTCTCCATGTAGGGCGACCAGAAGGACTTCGAATGCAAGCTAAGAATACAGCCAGCACTCCAAGACTTGACGTGTAAGACGACCATAAAAGTATAAGACGACCAAAGCACCCCAAGCCGATTGTACCAAGACTACTAAGTACCGGGTAAGCACCAACCTCTGCTATCATGGCAGCAGGGGAGCGCTTGCGCAGGTTTCTCGAAGCACAAGGAAACAAGCTTCAACACTCGTGGTTTGCGCTACAGCTCACCCACTACGGCGGTAAATACTCCATTGAGCGGATGTTGTCCATCGACGAGTATACTCGAAACACGTCGCTAATTCGTGTGACGTTGGCGATTCTTGGAGCCCCACTCCTCATTTTTGCCCTCGTGATAGGCCAAGAAAGCGTCTCGCTCCAGAATCCGAGTGATGGTTGGCAGGCGAATTAGGGGACACTTGGAGCAGCTATAGGATATGCTGCTGCGTGCCAGTTCGGTACATACATGGCTCGATCTTCCGGACCTGTCGCCACGGCAGACAGTAGTATTTTGCTGTCTGAAGGCTGTTGGCTTCGCTGCAGTGGGCATGGCAGGAGCGGAGGTTTGGGCATTTCCCATTCCGTTTTTCATCCTGTCGCTCTCGATGATATGGCCCCTGCTGCTCGTGGGCGCTTTACGTGTCGCCATTGGGGCCGATACGTTTCATCAAGCTCGTTCTCGACCCTAACAACTCCGTCAGCTGAACAAACTTGGAACGATGCAAGGATTTTTGTGCGTAGTGTACCCCGCCTACCAGATTCTCTTCAAGACCGCGAACCATACCAACTACGAACTACCCGTTCTCCTGTTGCTGTCTGTGTTCAAAGTCGTCATGAAGGCGGCATTCGTGTCAGCTGCAGCTCATAAAGAAGACATTGTCCCCGAAGAAGTTGTGCTCACAGTCGACTTTTTCGATGCGTTTTATCGGGCCACTTTCATGCCCAACCTGTCTTGGACATCGCTCGTAGTGGTTCTGGTCGTTCAGTTTTTGCAAACCGTGCTCGAATTGCATGATCTTCATCGACGAACTCAAAGTATCCTGGCCCGTCTTCACAAGACTACTGGGGTCGCTATAAACAGCACAAAGCGTGACCTACTCTCAACACTTCGGGTGCTATGCTACTTCCCAGAACCACTTCAAAGGCAAGTACGCCCAGATATTCGCGTGCGCTCCTCCGTTCGTCAAAGCCTATCTCGAGAAGGAAGAGATGTGCTCGACAAACTTGGCAGCTATCGGCAGAATGGGATGAGTACTGGACAGACAAACAACTCTGGTCAAGTATGCCCTGAACCGTCTGCACGGTATACGATATCCGGTTCATCTAGTAGAAGCTCAAGCGTAATGTTCAGTGCTTCAGCGAAAGCCGCCGACGGAGGCGTGCGAAATGCGCTTCATCGCAGATATTCACTAGAAGATGGGTCCGGAATTCTGCACGAAGCTCTCGAAGTACTTTTCACGTCGGAATGCCTTGTTTTGATCGAGTTCGTGGAGATCGTCATCCCACTACTCTATGGTACTTACGTGCTAGCCATGGCTCACTTGCCCAGCGCGCTGTACCATACGGAAATGCTCGGGATTACTCGCGAAAATGTTGGGGGCAAGGGTATTCCTTACCGCACTGCTGGACCTCCTATCCTTCCTGCTTCTAGCTGTGATCACGATGCGCAATTGTGGTATCCAGGCGATACCGCACTGCTGGACCTCCTATCCTTCCTGCTTCTAGCTGTGATCACGATGCGCAATTGTGGTATCCAGGCGATATACCACAATTGCGCATCGTGATCACAGCTAGAAGCAGGAAGGATAGGAGTTCCAGCAGTGCGGTAAGGAATACCCTTGCCCCCAACATTTTGGGCGGCGGCCACACGCCCTCGCACTCGGGCTCCAAGCGCTCGCGTGAGGAGCTCAACATGAAGGAGAAGAAGCGTATGTTCAAGCTCAACGACCGCATCAACCAGCTCAAGACGCTGCTGGACGAGGCCGGCGTGCAGTCCAAGAAGAACAAGCAGTCCATCCTAGACAACACGTACCACTACATCGGCATAAAATATACGCGTCAACCAGAGCATTTCATACTGTAATGCTCTGGTTGACGCGTATATTTTATCCTCCCTATTAGATTGCTGAGCAAGATCCATCACGTCACATTTTCCCCTAGAAAGTTGCCTTTTTCACACGTCGCATAGTTTTCCATCTAAGTACGATTGTTATCCCTGACAGTACGATGTCTCGGCGTACGGTGGCGCTCTTCGGCGGCGCCTTGGCGCTGCGCCTGGCGCTGCTGCTCTACGGCCACGTGCAGGACCAGCTCATGGCCGTCAAGTACACGGACGTGGACTACGACGTGTACTCGGACGCGGCGCGGGAGATGGCGGAGGGAAACTCGCCCTTCGACCGCACCACGTACCGCTACACGCCCGTGCTGTAAGATCCTGGCGGGGGTAGCAACAGGAGTTGGTTCGTTTAAATTTTTATCTAACATTATTTATGTATTTATCTTTTATTTGATTATTTTTTTAGAGCTTTTATGCTGCTGCCGAACATTTACGTGCACCAAGTGTTCGGCAAGTTGCTGTTTGTCGCCTGCGACCTGCTAGTGGGCTACGTGCTGTACCGGATCCTGAGGCTACGAGGACTCCCGGATCAACGTGAGACCAAGAAGGCGTATTTTTTAATCTTTGTTTCTAATAATTTTTGGTTCGTTGTTGTTGCTGGGATGTAGACGCTGTGAATTACTGCTGGTGAGTTGTTATTTTCGGGTTTATTTCCGTTGTTGAGGTGCTGACAATCGTGGCGTTACAATGGATTGGACAGTGTGTGGTTGTTTCACCCGTTCTCGGTAAATATTTCGACGAGGGGGAATGCGGACTCGATTGTGGTGCTGCTGGTGATGCTGTCGCTGCTGCTGATCATGCGCAAGCAGCTTGTTCTCTCGGCACTTGCGTACGTATATCAGTCACTGTTCATTCTGCAATTTTACATTGTGGTCGATAACTGCATTTTTGTTTTTTGTAGGTATGGCGCCGCCGTTCACTTCAAGATCTATCCTATCATCTATGCGCTGGCATTCCTTGTGGTACGATAGTTCTGATTTGGAGAGGTCTTACCTCAGCTTACTAACGTCAATCGTTTCGCTTTTTGTTTTCGTTCTCAATCAGTTTTTGAATGGAGACTTTCGTGCGTCGAATGCCAAGTGGGCCAAGTCCTGCGGATCTTCTGCGTGTGTTTGGTGGAAGCTTGCCGGGCTGCTTAATCGTGATCGCCTAGTTTTTGGCGTCGTGAGTGGACTATTCTTCCTCGTACTGGCTGGTGGATTCTACTACCTGTACGTGTAAATACCCATGCTATGGATGCGGCAATGCAAGCTAACAATGATTTCTTCCTTGTTTCAGCTACGGCTTTCAATTCCTTTACGAAGCATACCTCTATCACTTTACGCGTACAGACAACCGCCACAACTTTTCCGTCTACTTCTACGATCTGTATCTGCGATACAATACCCCGTCGGGTTTCGGGGTCGGGCTTCTAGCTTTCTTGCCCCAGCTTACGTCACTCGTAGCCATCTCTTTCGCTTATGGCCGTGACTTACCGTTCGCACTTTTCGCGTTGACGATGGTCTTCGTGATTTTCAACAAAGTGTGCACGGCACAGGTACGCAGCCAAGGTATATGCACTCATGTACAACTGAGCTCTGCCTTACATCATCGTAATATTCTTTTGTTGCAGTATTTCTTGTGGTACACCGCGTTCCTGCCGCTGATTTTCCCACTGACAAGCCTGAGACTCAAGTGGAAGGGCCTAGCAATGATTGCTGTGTGGCTTGGAGGCGAGGTAAGGCATTTCGTAAGTTTCCAACTCCACGGAAATCTCGTATTTAACCTTGCACACTGTTCTTCCTCGCAGCTGCACTGGTTGTACTGGGCGTACTATCTGGAGATGCAAGGCTCAAACACCTTTTTCCCGCTCTGGTTAGCTGGACTCACCTTCTTCTCGGTGAACGTAGGCGTCCTTGCCACACTTATGCGGCACCACTCCTTCACGCCGCTGTTCGAGAGAGGCGGAATCTTCCAGCTGGTACCGAATGGACGACCAAAGCAGCAGTAGCTGCAGATGATACTGTTCAATTTGGTCACGATATCTGCAACTCGGGTCACACATAGCCAACACGAAAAGGTAAAATTCAAAATGCTAGAATAATGACCGACTCTTTCACCATGAGTCACGGGTCATCGATCATTTTGGTAGCACCTAGCTAGGCTACAAGTACTATTCAGCCTACCACCACAGATGCTATTTGTCTTTTCTTAGCGATGCTTCTATTTCTGGTAATTCATTATACCACAGGTCTAAGGACGGATTGCATGAATTTCTTGCTCATTTTAGCGCTGGCTCTGCCCTTGCAAAAACAGCTAAGAATACATCACACAACTTCCTGTTGCTCAATATACACAACGAAATACAGTGTGCCGCGCAGATGACATATTCGTTCAAGACCACTCAGACGACCGCATCTCTGACTATGACGACAAATGAACGCTTGCACGGTCTTCTCGAAGTACAAAGAAAACGACTTTTAGACGCGTGGTTCGCACTCCAGCTCACCCACTACAGCGGCAAATACTCCATCGAACGGATGCTGTCCATCGACGAATATACTCGAAGCACGTCGCTGATACGTGTCGTCTTGGTCGTCCTTGGGGTCCCACTCCTTGTTTTTGCCCTTGTAATAGGCCAAAAGAGTATCGCGCTCCAGGATCCAAGTGATGGTTGGCAGGCGAATCATGGTTTCTGGGTCCGTGTGGGAATTATTGGAGCAGTCATCGGATATGCCGCTGCATGCCAGCTCGGTACGTGGCTAGAGCTTTCAGACCTCTCTTCACGGCAGACAGCAGTCTTCTGTTGTTATAAGGCGGCTGGGTTTGTCGCTGTTGGCATCGCGGCAGTGGAGATGTGGGTCTTTCCCGTTCCGTTTTTCATGCTTTCGCTCTCAATGATTTGGCCAATGCTCCTCGTGGGCTCTTTGCGGCTCGTCGTTGGTTCCCATTCATTTCAGCAAATACGTTCGCGCCAGGATCACCTCCGTCGGTTAAATAGACTTGGGACCCTGCAAGGATTTCTTTCAGTAGCCTACCCAGCCTACCAGGTGCTGTTCAAGGTTGCGAATCACACAGTTTATGAACTACCCGTTCTGTTGCTGCTGCCTGCATTCAAGGTTGTGATGAAAACGATATTCGCGTCAGCAGCAGCTCACAAAGAAGACATGCTACCCGAGCAAGTTGTGTTCACGGCGGTCGACTTTTTCGATGCCTTCTATCTTGCAACTTTCATGCCAAAACTATCGTGGACATCGCTGATAGCAGTCCTGGTAATCCATTATGTGCAAACTGCGCTAGAATTGCAGGACCTGCATCAAAGAACGCAAAGTATCCTGACCCGTCTTCACGCGGCGACTGGCGTCACTACCAACAGCACAAAGGGGGACCTACTTGCAACACTGCGGGAATTGTGCTACAGCTCAGAACCGCTACGACCGCAAATTCGCAAACACATTCGCGTTTATTCGTCTATTCGACAAGGATTGTCTCCCAAGGGAAGAGCTTTCCTCGTAAAACTCGGCAGTCGCCAGCAACCCTGTTCGTCTACTACCTACACTAGTAACACTACTCAAGTGATGCCAAGATCACCAGCATTGGAGATGATTCCTGACCGTGAACCGCCTTTTGAGAGCTCAAACATTATGATACCGCATTCAGAAAATGATATCGACAGATTCAGTCGAGAGTCATTCAAGCGAAGGCATTCGTTGAATGATAGCTCAACAGTTCTGCAAGAAGCTCTCGAAGTACTGTTCACGTCGGAATGCCTTGTTTTGATCGAGTACGTGGAAATCGTCATCCCCATACTCTATGGTGCGTATGTGCTGGGAATGGCCCATTTGTCTAGCGCGCAGTATCATACCGAAATGTTTGGGATCACTCGTGAGAATGTTGGAGGCATGGTGTCACGAATGTTCCTTTATGGGATTCTAGAGCTCGTATCGCTCATACTTCTAGCTGTGATCTCAATGCGCAATTGTGGTATCCAGATACTGTATCAGCTAGGCTTTGTGCTGGAGACGCAGATGCAGTTCGTATTGTCCAAACTGATGCTGTGGATAGAGTTCACGTTAACTTACCGCGTTGTGCACTTTGGTACGTACATGCTAAAAACTTGTCTGGATACAATCAGTACTCTCTGACCCTGTGTGATACTTCATAGGAGCTGATTTATCATTTCAATTTGAGTGGATGAAGCAGTCAAGCGGAGAAACTTAGCTAGTGGTACTCCTACCTTAGCAACAATAAGGAACACGCCATGAGCTGACGACATCGATCTTCGATCCGGAAAGCAAGATTGTATCGAGCTCAGTCAGACCTTAGAGTTCGGGTCACTTTAAGCCAGTTAGGCCGGACAAATCACCATAGCAATCGGATATTGGGGACCCGGGTGGTGGACCCGGGGGGTTTCGCAGTTCGAAGCTAGCTTGTACGGATACCCTTACAGAGAAACGATGCACTCGGCATCCCCTGCGCCTGCTTCGCAGCCGCAGCATCTGCCTAATCTACCACGGTACAACCAAGTGTACAAAGTTTGATCGCTTATTTTTAAAGGCATTGCCAGTTCATATACATGTATCGTCACTCCAACGAATTGGTACTTCAACGATTGGGTTTGAAAAATCCACCGTGATGATTCTACCTCCTCCTGCTCGTCGAATGAGGGCTCCACGGATTTAGTTTTAACTTTAGTTCTTTGTAGTTAGTAGAACGGTTATCAACAGCGAGGTAATCAACGTAATTTCCTTCCTTCCTGCTACTGAAATGTGCGCTGATGCCCAGGCAGAATCCTTTATTGTTTAGATTGCAGTGTTGTGCTCGGAAACTTACAGGTGACGATAAAACAAGAAAAAAAAACGTGCATTCGAATAATTAGCGCTGCCAGGATAACTGCTCAACCAAACTTGCAGGATAACCCGATGAAGCCAGCAATTTGTTTCAAGTTTGATGAGTTAAAACTAAGGTCTAGCAGATTTCGATCGCGTGTAGGAGTAGGATACACCGGGTGTTCGTCCTTCGCTTTGACGATGTCCGCCCTTCCTCTCGCACAGGATGCGCGGCGTACAGCGACAACGTAGGAGCATTCAAACTCTGTTTAATAAAACATGGTGCAACCGCACACATATTTTGTCCGGGTCGCCTGAAGATCTAACAACAACAAAAAACTGTCAGCTTCGATTCGTCCAAGTGTGATATTGCCATTTATCAAGTATTAATCTGAAGGTACTGTATGCATGTAGCATTAGGATGATCTGAACTAATATCGGTAACAATGTACTTTGAACTTGTTTTGACAAGAACAGGATCAAGTAGTAGATCATTCTACAGGTGGATCTCTGCGGGTCGCACTGTAGTCTCACACAAGACAAGCTTAAATCATCCAAGTCTTCATAGATAAATGCCTAAGCTAAGTGCAGCTAGCCTTTAGCCTTTTTTCGTACCACCAGGAGCAGCTCTTTTTGAGTCTCCGCTGAATGAATTCGTTCGTCACCGAATAGGACGTCACCGCATTGCCGGCGGATAGAGTTGGGTTCGGATTAAAAAAATTGTTGAACGAAAAAAAATCGAGCTATACTTCCTATCTTGGATCGCACAACCTAGGACTTTAAGTAGTTTTTTGCAATGTTTTAGTGGAATGTTTTATCTAATCCATCCGGATTAATTCCAATGAGTGTGGGGATTCACACAATATCAGCCCGCCGACAGTTTATGTCACGGCAAACTCAGCTGACCACACGATTTTCAATATCTCTCTCTGAGAAACTATGCATGCAGAAGAAAATCTATGTCTGAAAGAGGAGGGTATAAGTTATGACTCATAACAGATCGAATCGATAATTTTACCGCTAATGGAATGAGTAAGTACTATGTTGAGTGCTTTGAAGCTAGTAGTATAACACGATGCAGTGATGTGGCACCAGTTGTGTCCAAGGTTAGCATCATTAGCACCGATGCCTCATATTAATCGAAAGAATACAATGCTTGCTAGTACACAATACGTTGTTCGTCGTAGTAGTCCGCTAATACACAATACGTTGTTAGTCGTAGTAGTTGATGGAGCCTCACATCCTCTGATGGCATCTGACATAAATCTACAGTAGAAGGAAAAAAAAAGAATAGGCATCCATCAAAACCCAGACCGATTGCTGTATGATGTTGTGTGAAAGTTGTTTGATGTCATCCGCACGGGGGTGAAGTGACGAATGTAGCGTGAATGTCGTTCGATGTCATCCAAAAACCTTCCCCAATCGACAGTTCTTCGAACTGCGAATTGTCGATTCGCAAAAGTAGCATCGAAACCGGAGATCTTTTCGCTAGCAACTGCTCGGATACGGTGAAAGCATGAACTGTGAACACTTGAGGCACGACCAACTCTACATACCGAATTCGTTGATGCACTGTAGATCCGAGATACGACGTCTCCTGTAAGTTGTTGTTTTAGCAGTGACGCGTATCCAAATACGTTCGATAAATAGCCAAAATAGGTTCATTTCGTAGTTGCAATTCCTGCTCAACGACGGACGACACTCTTTAATTCGTGTGTCCAGGTACGTCTATTTCAGGTGTCATAAAAAGTTTTTGCTATGCATTCCATATGCACAACGGCTAAGAATACTCAACTTCACCATTTGAATACACCACACACTTATCGTGCATAAGCTGTTTGTGTCAACACACCCCGCTGAAGTTGTATCTCGGAGAATGACGACAAGTGGACGCTTGCACGAAAAGCTACTACGCGCACGTTTCGCACTCCAATTCACCCACTACAGCGGCAAATACTCCATCGAACGGATGCTGTCCATCGACGAATATACACGAAGTATGTCCCTGATTCCGGTGGTCTTGGTCATCCTCGGCACACTACTCCTCATTTTTGCTCTTCTGAAAGGCAAAGAGAGCATCGCGCTTAAGGGTCATTCCTAACGAGATCACCGGGGCATGATCTCGGCTGTGGTTTGGGGTGGAAGTGAAACAGGCCTCTTGTCTTGCCCGGCTGTTAGGCAGATCGTAAAGCCACGCTGCGTCCGTCCGTTGCAGTCGTCGACGCAATTAACACCTCGTTGGCCGTCAGAGATCCACCTGATCTCCCCCTGCCGGAACGTCCGCTTGCACATCCGTCCCAATTTTGTTATTACTCGTTAAGCGCAATAGAAGCTGGATGTCCACCAACAACTACAACTCGTCCTCGTTCTCGTCCACTGCACCTGTCCTCGCCGATCGCCCACCAACTGTCCACAGATCCCGCACTCGTACGCCCGGGGAGCAGCTCGTGCCTCAATGCACGTGCCCTCGTCGCGCTCTGTGCCGCCTGCGACCCAATCAGCTGACTCACGCTCGTCCAGTTACAGCTCGCTCGTGCACACAGTGAACAGGGGAGAAACCTCCTGTCACCGCTTCACGCGTTCTCGTCCAGACCCAACAGGGGACAAACCTCCTGGGGCCCTCTCGTACACTCGTTCGCACTAACGATGGACAGGGGAGAGACCTCCTGCCACCGCTTTGCACGTTCCGTTCTTGCTCCGCTCTGCGTCCTTGGCCGCAAAATCCGTTCTGTCGCTCCTTTCCCCCCGTTCTTCAATGTCGAGTCAACGCTGGTGTCACCCAACGCACACACTCTTCAGTCCGATCTGGAGCTCGCCGTTTTTTTCATACTGGGGTCCAGTCAAAGTCACCGATTCTCATTGGCCAATTTTCCTGCCACCGAACCAGAATCCTGTGGCCGCTCCTGTGCTTCCGACTCTTCCCTTCGCCGTCAGCTCGCACGACGCTGGGTATGCCGGCTTCAACATGGCCTGCTTGCGCTACCAGTCTATTACAGAAGGAGGCATGATCTCAAAGCCGTTCCTAAGTAGATCGTGATCCATGTCCAAATACATAACGAAAGGCTCGAGTTCGCGTTGAGGGCGGCCGCCATTATGAGCTTCACGAGCTGTGTTCGTTTGCATTTGCGATCGAACGCTGCTTTGCACTTCGACAATGCATTTGATGCAAGCTGCTTCAATGTGGCTACAGTAGAGAATGACTGCGTAAAACTGCAGTATACAGCCTTCTAGGTTCCACAATAGCTTTAACGAACTCCTTGCACTCATAGAGTGTACACTCGGGCGAACATTAGTCGAAACCGTGGCTACGAAGGCTGCTGGAGTCTAAATCCTTTGACGGCATTTGGCAGTGATCCGTGATCCGAGATTGGGGCATGAGCCATTGCTTGGATCATGGGGTCATGGCACCAGGCTCCATATGTGTCTATTTTAGCCAATCAGGTAGCATAATTACGGGTCATGATCCTCACATGATCCCGGTAGGAACGGCCCTAAGAATCCGAGTGACGGCTGGCAGGCGAACTACGGATTCTGGGCTCAAGTGGGAATTCTAGGAGCGGTCATCGGATATGCCGGAGCAAGCCAGATCGGAGATCTTCCGGTCGTCTCTATACGACAGACAGTAATATTTTGTTATTTTTAAATTTAAAAAGGCTGCTGGCTGTGTTGCTGTTGGCGTGGTAGTGGGAGGAATTTCCATAAATCAGTGATTTTCACTGAGATTTGACAAAATGATTGTGATAGTTTGCCTGAAATCACTGATGCAGCATCAGTAGTATCGTACTAGCGCGTCTATACAATTTGCAAGTCAAATGTAGACCTATAGTAATACTAGAAATAGTACATGTAGATAGCATGTTACCTACTACAACTAGTACTACATAATATAGTATCACTGTCGATGTTATTAATACATACTCCGGTTGCTACGGTACAGTAGACAGGCGACCCCTTCCTAGCGGTTAAGGTGTGGGATGTCGCAACTACCAGCCACAAACTGGGGGGGGGGGGGGGGGGCTTGCTGCGTTTAGTGCCTTTTTGGTGATTATACTTTTTGCACTATACAACTTGTCTGGTGTTCTGCACAAACATTAAAGCAACTTTATTCGTTAGTCGTCTCGAGGATTCACTACGAACGAAATACAAGGGTCCAGCTTCTCCACAATTGTTTTACATCTGCCCCCTCCGCCGAAACCCAGATTTTTTTCGCGATAGAACTACGCATATAAGCTCAACGGACCCAGGAGATGGTGCATTCACTAAAATAAAATTGTCATGCGCACAACGTATTGGCTTTCATGCATCGATAGTAGCTTCAGATGAAATATGTTAGCTTTAATAGTCCAAGGTTTTGTGAAGCCAAGTACCCAGCCCTATAAAGTGAAAAGTAGCAATGAGGACAGCCTTGCGGAGTGCCAACCGCTTCAAGGTCCTCCGTCACACAGGACACACACCTGTTGTGCGAGTTAAGTTTGCGTCCGCAGAAGATGACAATGGTCGACAGGCGAAAGGCTCATAAACATCCTGGTAGGCTCTTAGTCAATAATGTAGCAGGAGATACGTTGTAATGGAAACGCAAATTTACATACCACAGATACTGTAGGTAACAGGTAAGTCGTAGATTTCAGAGCTTCTTCATGCAACGCGCGCGACTTTGTATCTCGTTGAATTGCGATAGCGATAGTGACTGCGCCGCTGTGGTGAAGATGCTCACACTAAGTTCTATAGCTATCCCAGCCAATGCATAGCTCTCGTCTTCATTTGATCGGCTTCAAATAGCTGCACTAGCAGCTTTACTCCTACCCCAGAATAAATGTAGTATGTAAATAGAGACATCTTACCAAAAAAATAAACGCAGTTCGTATAACAGTCTCGTTGATGATGATACTATATTGTGTTGCGATATAGTAACCTTTGCCAATCCAAGTTGGCAGCGGTGTAAAGCAAAACAGTGTGGAGTAACTTAAGTAACATCCAAAAATCGGAAAATAATTTCTGAAATTAGTATTTAGAGCAATGTGGATTTAGTGCAGAGCAAACTCAAATCACTGGTCAGTAACAGACTGTATCCGCCGGCAACATGCCCCAAGATCCGAAGCGTGGGTTTGCCGCTCGCGCGGGTGTGCTCGATGCACACCGAGAAGGGCGTGACTGGGTGCTGGTTGCCGACTGCAACGGCATCCCTCCCACTACTGCCCGCAACATCGTCCAGCGCCAAGCCGCTGATGTCAAGAAGAGAGGCGGCGCGCGGGCGGCGTGCACGAAGTGTACTCCAGAAATGGAGGAAGCTCTCGTGGGCTACCTGGAAGACAACTGCCAGTACACACTCGTGCAGATGCAGGAAACGCTTGCGTTCGACTTCAGGGTGCACATCAGCACTTCGTTGATCAGTAAGAAGCTTTGCGATAAGCTTTACACTGTTAAGCAGGTACGCCTTCAAGTTATTATACTATCACTTTTACCATCTACTGTACTAAGTATGTTCCCTGTGATAGGTTCGCGTAGAGCCCGAGACCTGCAATAATGCTGTAAATATCGAGAAGAGGAGGGTGTTTGGTGAAGAGTTGCTGAAGCATGAGCGGAACGGTGCTTTTATCGTGTATTATGACGAGACCAACTACAACCTGTACTGTAAGCGGACGCAAGGTCTGTCGCCGCTGCTATTCGTAGCGAGTCCATGGAGTATGGAACTTAGATGTTTGCTGTGGACTAAATCCACATTGGTCTGTAGTAATCCTCGAAAATAAATTTTTGAAAAAAATATTTTTCGTATTTACGGGACTCTCGGCTTTGCCTTACACTACTGCCAACTTGGATTGGCAAAGGTGTAGTGTATCGGCAACTTATAAATTGGCGGATTCCCACAACGTAGAAAGACAAAGTACTTCCGCATCCACCTGCAAACATTGTGTGCGTCACAAGGTTTTCGGTTCATGTTCTTAGTTTAATATGTCGGATTCCATCGGTACTCAGTTCTTTCAAGTCTCTTACCGCGGCAACTCTGCTCGGTTGTGAAGGGGGGAAACATGTCGATGCATAGTTAAGTAGGCTACGGCCTTCGTCGTGGTGTCCGCTTCCTTCACATCGACTGGGGCCTTACCCATCAGTTCGGAATAATATAGTAATCGAAAGAAGTGAATAAATACTACTGTAGTATTACTATTTACCAAATCACTGAGTCAGTAGTTTCAAGCTATCACAATCATTTTGTCAAATCTCAGTGAAAATCACTGATTTATGGAAATTCCTCCAACCAGTGGCAGAGATCTTGGGCATTTCCCATTCCGTTTTTCGTCCTTTCGCTATCCACGGTGTGGCCAGTGCTGCTTGTGGGATTTTTACGAGTTGTTGTTGGGGCCGAAGTATTTCAGCAAACAAGTTCGCGGCAAGACCAACTCCGCCGAGTAAACAAAGTCGGCATGCGTTTCTTTCAGTAGCATACCCTGCCTACCAGGTACTTTTCAATGCAGCGAACCCTATCAAGTATGAACTATCAGCGATGCTCTTGATGCCAATATTCAAGCTCGTGGTGAAAGCGGTCTTTGCGTCAGCTTCAGCACATGATACCGGAACAAGTTGTGTTCACGGTCGAATTTTTGGATTCATTTTATCTGGCCACTATCATGCCAAATCTGTCTTGGGCGCAGTGCTCGTTATTCAATATGTGCAGACAGTGCTCGAATTGCTGGGTCTCCACCAACGAACCCAGAGTATCTTAAGGCGCCTTCACACAATGTCAGAACCGATGCCAAGAGTGACCTACTCACAACACTCCGGCTGCTGTGCTACTACTCCGAACCACTCCGAAGGCAAATGAGCGCTGATATCCGTGTGCATTCCTCAATATTCAAGCGCTTGTTACCAGAGGGAAGAACCGTAGCGGAGAAACTTGACATTGTCGACACGAAGTTGATTCAAATTGTGCAGACCAAAAATTGTCCAGATCGAAACGCTACTAGAGCTCATTTTGTTCGGTATAGTCGCCGTGATCATGAAGAGAAATTGTGGGATCCACACGGTCTATCAGCTAAGGGTTTGTGCTGGAAACGCATATGCCGTCCAACTGATGCTGTGGATCGCATTCACGCTGACTTAAGCACTTTGGTACGATTGGGTGGTCTAAAGGCTGCGGCCGAAGGATAGCATCTCACTGTAATACTTTTACGTAGGCGCGGATTTTTCTCTATGGTTTGAGTGGATGAAAAAACCAAGCGAATCCTAAACTTCTGAAGCGGACCATAATGGGATACATGCATTAACTTAGGAATCAAACTACTGGCGGCCTTCACACGGCCGACGACTTTCGAAACGCCACAACAAATCCAAAATCACGCCACAGCTAAGGCCGAAACACATCTGCTATGCTGTCACGCACCAGCACAGATCACTGACCGATGGGCTTCAGGCGAGTCTTCTGCTCTTCCACATTTGTCAACGGCGCATAGCGCACATTATTGGCCTTCAGTCCCACGAGGTTCTTGAGGTCCACAACCTGCACGTCCTCTTCGAAGTGCACCTTCTGCGGTTTTGCTTGGAAGAGCTGCGGTGCCTTGTACTTCTTGAGTAACAGAGAGGAAATCACCACCGACACGGACGAAAACGCCATCGCCAGACCAGCACACGCAGGCGGCATCATCCGGTGGATCAGAGGGAAGAACATGCCGGCCGCCAGCGGAATGCCCACCACGTTGTACACGATCGAGAAGAAGAAGTTCAACTTGATGCGCGAGAACACGACGCGGGCCAAGTCCAGAGCTACCACCACGTCCGTCAGAGCGCTCTTCACGAGCACCATGTCGGCCTCCGCCTTGGCGATCTGCGTGCCGGCACCGATGGCCATGCCGATATCCGACTGCGCCAACGCTGGCGCGTCGTTGATGCCGTCGCCCACCATGCACACCACGCGCGGCTTCAGCGTCAGCGGGTTCACCTGCGACTGCAATGCCTTGATCTGAGACGCCTTCTCACCAGGAAGCGCCACGGCCTTGACGTGGTTGATGCCCATCTGGCGCGCGATCGCGCTGGCCGTGCGAAGGTTATCGCCCGTGATCAACCACACGTCTAGCCCCATCGACTTCAGGTGCTTCACGACATCCGCCGCTTCGGGGCGAGGAGCGTCAGCCAACGCAATCACGCCAACCAGCTTGTTCTCCACGCACACAACCACAACGGTTTTTCCCTCGAGTTCCAGCTCGTGCATGTGGGCGCGTATCTTCTCGCCGATCTCGATGCCCTTCTCCTCGCAGTACTCGGAGTTGCCCACCATCACGTTGGCCGCTGTGGTGCGTGACGTCACCTCGCTGGCAGCCACAGTGCCTTCAATGCCGCGGCCAGGGACCACATGGACATCGGTCGGATCCTGCAGTTCGAGCTTCTCATGTTCCGTGGCCGTCACGACGATGGCCTTGCCAAGAACGTGCTCACTCACACACTCCAAGGACGCGCCGTAGTACAGCAGCTCGCGCGGCGTGTACGCACGGTCGGCCACCACCACGTCACGAACCGAAGGGTGGCCGACAGTCAGCGTGCCGGTCTTGTCGAACACGATGGTGTCGATGTAGCGCGCGGTCTCGAGCGCCCGACCGCCCTTGATGAGCACACCCTTCTTGGCGCCGACGCCACATCCGACCATCACAGCAGTGGGGGTGGCCAGTCCCAAAGCGCACGGACACGCGATCACGACGACCGAGATGGCAAACAACACAGCCAGGTACATGTCGTCGGAGTGATCAGCCAAAGCATCCTCATCCACGCCCAGCTCTACCTTCCACTCGGTAGGAATGAGGTTGAGTGTCAACAGCGATATCCACGCAATAAACGTCATCACCGCCATGCCCAGAACACAGGGGGCAAAAACCGATGCCAGGTAGTCTGCATACGCTTGAATGGGAGCCTTGTGGAGCTGAGCATCTTCAATCAAGGTGCAAATCTGAGCCAAAGCCGAGCTTTCCCCACCCATGCAGCTCGACTCGATCACCAGCGTGCCCTGTTGGTTCACAGTTGAACCGAACACGTAGTCGCCGGTCTTCTTCGCCACCGGCATACTTTCACCCGTCAGCATCGACTCATCCGTCGAGCTAGAACCAGATTTCACCACGCCGTCTGTCGGGATGTTAGCACCTGGAAGGATGCGCAGAAGATCACCGCGCTGCACCAATTCGATCGGGATTTCGCGGTCGCGTTTACCCTCGACGATAAGTAGCGCCTTCTTCGGCTGCAGCTTGGCCAGTTCTGACAACGCATCTGCTGTCTTGCCCTTCGCCATCGACTCCATGTACTTACCCAATGTCACGAACGTCAGCAGCATCGCTGATGACTCAAAGAAGTGGTGGCCGTGATAATTCTCATGCACCGCCGAGCCAACCAATGATACAAAGCTGTATGTGTACGACATGGTGGTGCCTGCCACGACCAAGAAGTCCATACCCATGGAGCCGTGCTGCAGACCCTTCCACGCGGCCACGTAGAACCGCCAGCCCACGCCGAACTGGATAGGAGTCGCCAGCAGGAACAGCAGCAACAGCTTAATCGATACGGAATTAAACACAGGCGTCATCAACACTTTCTCCACCGGAGGGATGTACATGAGCACCATGTGGATCAGCATGGCCGGCAGCGAGAAGAGCATGGCCGTCGTCAAGAGCTTGCGCCACTTCTCCACCTCCGACTTGCTCAGCGCGTTCTGGTCCGTCGTATCCAGCGCTACCTCCGCCGAGTAGCCCAGGCCGTTGATGCACTCCAGCACGTCGCGTGGCCCCGTCTTGGCCAGCTGCTTCAGGTGCACGTGCGCCTTGTTCAGCGGCAGGTTAACCAGCACCTTGGTGACGCCCGGCAGCTTGCCCACGGCCGACTCGATCTTGCCCACGCACGCGGCGCAGCTCATGCCCGTGACCGTGAACTTGAGCTCGAGCGAGTCGCCGTCGCCCGGCTCCACCACGTGCGAGAACGTCGCCTTGTAGCCGGCGTCCTGGATGAGCTGCCGGAGCTGCTGCTGCTCGTCCCGGACCAGGTCGCGGTCGAACGCCACCTCGGCCTTCTGGCTGATGAGCCCCACGCGGCAGTGCAGCACGCCCTCGGCCTTGCCCACGTGGTCCTCGATGGCCTTGACGCACGCGGCGCAGCTCATGCCTTCCACGTGGAACACGGCGCGCGGGTGGCCGGCCGCGTCGGGCACGTCCAGCGCCAGGCTCTGCTCCTTCTGCTGCTGCGCCGCCTTCTGCCTCTGGGCCTGCAGCTTGATGGCCGCGGCCTTGGCGGCGTCGTACGCGCTGGCCTCGAAGCCCACGCACTCCACCATGTCCACGAGCTCCTGCAGCGTCGCGCTGCCGGGCCGCCGCAGCGTCACCGTGGCCTTGCGCTGCTCGAAGCTCACGACGGCGGCGGCCACGCCGTCCACGCCTCGCAGCGCGTTCTCGACCGTGGAGCCGCAGTTCTTCTGGCACATCATGCCCTCCACCGCCAGCTCCACCACCAGCAGCGGCACGTTATCGTCCCCGATAGCAAGCGCCACCATCTTGTCCTCCTCTCGTCCTCTCGCTGCTGCTGCTGCGCTCTGGTCGGACGGACGGGAAATGAGCGTGCTGCTCGCCGCGAGCGAGCGCGCTCAAGTCATCGAGGGTCAGCAGCGCCGCCATCTCGATGGAGCGGCCACGGTTTTGTGCCCTCGGAACGCGCCAGCTGGTGTGTCCGAAAGGCGGCACTTGACTTGCGCTTGTATGGGCCGTGGGGCCGGACCAGCACCGTCGAAAGCGCGAGAAATGCAGGTGGCGCCCCGAACCAGAAGACGCCTCTGGGAAGGAAATTGATGGCGGCGTCGCGGCTGAGCGGACGGACACCAGTGTACAGTCAAGACACTTGCTTCATTGTGGCTGCCACCATCGTCGCTTGCTTGCTTCACGATCTTCCAATGCATTTAATTAACGTTAGAGACGGCCCTTTCCCTGTTCAAATAGCGGCGAGCTGGTCGTACGTATCCTATCGGCCTCCTGTGCAGACTTCTCGTAAGCTGGTAATACAATAGCACACACTGCAAAGTGATCGTAGAGAAGAGCTCGCCAGAAGGTGTCGTTCACGAGGACTAAGACCGCAATGGATGGAGCTGGCAGGTCGGCTACAGCAGACGCAGCTTCGAGCAAGGGCATTCGTCGCAGCAGATCCCAAGCGGGTGGCGCGGTGCGAACGGCGACAAACTCAGCACTTTACACGCCCGGCCCGGTCTCTGAATCGGCCACATCCTTTACTCCCGGGAACTTTCGCGAAAGCGTCCCCGTGTTCAACACCGAAATGTCTTCAGCTCAGAATTTTGATGCTGTATGTGTACTTGAACCAAGGACCTGCAGTGTTGGTTACTGAATTCACACTACTGTTGTTGGCAACTACGCGGCGCTGGTACTGGAGCAGTCGCTCGAAATCTGAGACCACATGGCATCGGACGCCAAGAGTGACGACTCCATGCTCATTTTCCGCTTCTTGTACGCTTGATCGCGACAGCTTGGTGCTTCAGACTCTTGAGGTTCAGCCTGGGTAGCAGAAAGTTTGGCCTTTAGGGCTTTCTTCTTCCTTCTCAACTTCGCCTTCAGCGCTTTACGGCGTTTCTTCTCGTCTTGATGTGCGCTGGCAGCAGTTGATGCATCAACTTGCTCTCCTCCCAACTGGGTCTCAGACTCTGCTGTCTCCAGTTTTGCCGCTCTCTCTTCCCTTTTCTTCGCCTTCTTCAACGCATTACGGCGCTGCTTAACCGTTTGATGGTTGGTATCCGCGCTTCGGGCATTGACCTCCTCTGCTACCTGTATGACCTTGGAATCTACTGCGTCTGATGCTCCGAGACGGCGCTTTTTGCCGCTAATGGACTTATGCGTCTTGGTAGAACTGCTTCGGCTCTCCATGGAGAGCGAGCGCTTCCTCTTGACCTGCACAATAGGCTCCACAGTCTCCTCGTCCACTCCACAGTGCTTCTCGTGGTGCTCCATCGCCTTCTCCGTCACGAGTTTCTTCCCTTCGCAGACAGCGCAGATCACCAGCATGCGCACGTCCACAGTGCAGATCTTGCGATGTTTCTTCAGTTCAGCCGCAGTGTCGAAGACTTCGAAGCATAGCGAGCACTTGGGCGTCCGTGGCAAGTTGATATCAAGCACATTCGTCACTTCACTCAACTCGAAGCCTTGCTGCTTCTTGCTGATCCGCATCAGTAGCTCGTCGTACAGGTGAATGAGCACGAGGGCGTCCGCGGCAGCGTAGTGCAGCTGACTGGCCGTCAGCGGTCTCCGCTCCCAGTTGGACATCTGCTGCGTCTTGGCGAGCTTCCGGTGCAGGTAGAAGAACACGAGCTTCTGCAGACTCAGCGGGTTGTGCGCGCCCGCCAGCGCGATGGACAGGTCGTTGACCTCCACGACGCCCTTGCAGACTGTGAAGCAGGACGCCTGCGGGTAGGACTGCGCGAGCTCTTTCAAGTCCTGGAGGAAGCTCTGGCCCAGCTTGATGATCTTCTTGGACAGGAAGACGCTGGTGAGCGTGCTGTTGTAGACGGTGGCGGGCAGGCGGCGCAGGTCGAGGATGAAAACCTCCTCCGTGTGGCTGGCGTCGCGCACCGCGATCTGCAGCAGCGCGCACGGGTTGGGGCCGCGGGTCTTGCCCCAGGTAGGGCGCGTCTCCTGTATGGGGTGGCTCAAAGTCAGCGAAGTAGTAGGATATTAACCGTTTTCAACCCATGCACGGACGCACCGTGTCGAGACCCATGAGCTGCGCGCTGCGCAAGCGCTCGGCGCAGTAGGAGAAGTCCTTCTTGGAGGCCACGAACTGGATGGGTGCGCGCGCTTGGTCGATCACATACTGCGGGGACTGGTTGATGAGCCCCGTGAGCCGAACCTTCATGGGCACCATGGCGTCCGATGTAGCAGTGCACTTGAGCTGCTGAATGCGAAGTGACGCACCGTTTCATTGGCTGATGGCGGCTGTCCGTTATAATATCGTTTTTTTACCTTTTATAAGGCATAAAACATATTAACCAATCAATCAACGTGGTTATGTTTTACATGCACAACGGGTTGTCTGAGCCTGCTGCCAATGCGGACAGCATGAGGACACTCTGCTGACGAGCGTTGTCGAATTCGCACGAGTGATCCTGTCGCAAACGACGGTGGAGAGGCGTGGAGAAGCGTAGGGATCAGTTCATGTCTGATCCTGCAATCAACCGGTGGATACATTCGCGGCAACCACCCGGCTCGACAGAGGATACTTGCACCGGGTCAGCTCCAGTCGGTGCAGCGTGGTGCACCGGGCCACACCGACTGGCCCGGTGCACGGTAAAAGAATAGGCTGACACTCTGTTTTTTGTCGAGAACATTTCCGTATGTTGGTTGGACGTTCCAACCAAGTTGGCAGCAAGTTGCTGCCAGCAACCAACCAACCGAGCGAGCACCAGCACGAGCATGGGCCAAGTGGCCAAGTCTGGTCAATTTGGCCACCGAGTTGGAGGACTTGATCGCCAAGTCCTTGGGTCTATGTGTCCTCACAGTAACACTACATATCACTTCGGTTCGAGAGCAAGCGGCTGAGCTGCACTAAATGCTGTATTCTGTATGTTACTGTACCATTGCGTGTAGTCTGAAGTAGCTACAGTACTGACAAAAGTGTTTCGAGGCGCTAAGCAACACACGCTGGATCTACTTTAATGTTTAGTGCCAACTACTTGTTACCACAACATGTTGCCTGCCGGGCTGCGCTTGGCTGGACGCCCCCGCGCCAAGCAGTCTAGCGAGCCGAGTACTGCACGAGGCGCTGGAAAGCTCGGTGTAGGGCCCCCCTCCGCAAATACCGCGTGCTTGTGTTGGCCCTGTGCGCACAACTCCCCCCCAGCTAACACGCAAATGATACCATGATCTTAGCACACACGCACACCCTCTCCTAGCTAGCAGGGGCTTGCATTTCGACGGCCTCGCACCTGCCGACGTCCGCTTGCCTCTTCTCGTCTTTTTCGCAAATGAAGGAGTTCCTTCACCGATTTTGGAGTGTTGAACGTCAAATCACCAGCTGTAGCTCTAAGCACATCTC
The DNA here is from genome assembly GCF_000149755.1 of Phytophthora sojae. Classification (NCBI taxonomy): domain Eukaryota; phylum Oomycota; class Peronosporomycetes; order Peronosporales; family Peronosporaceae; genus Phytophthora; species Phytophthora sojae. The sequence goes on from NW_009258118.1 coordinate 2,978,425, forward strand.
AAGATTTCTTACTGGCTGGCCCGGTGCAAGCAGCCACTATCACCCGGCTCGAGCGATTGTTGTGACAGGCTCTGCAGCATGCAGTGTCGACACCGAGAACTGATCGATTGCTTGGGAATGCAAGGTCCTTTCAGTAGTCGAGGAGTCTTTGCCGTGCTCACGTCACGTTCATGGTCCGACGCACTCCACCAAGCAGTCCTTTGTGCCTGGCTCAGCCAGTTGAGCTGCAGCACCGCCGCCGGATTGCTCCGAAGCAGCCTCGCTCATCTTTGGCGTTGACGACCCCGCGCCGATCGCACACCGATACGGTACTGCCACTCAGTCACACACACGCCCCGTCGCCAGCTCCGTTCTGGCGGTGGTGGTGGCCGATGTGGCGACAGCAAAACGCTCCAACGTCGCCGCCAGATCTAAATATCCCCAAAACCAGCGGTGTAGCCATCGCGCCCAACCCATACTGGAGCGCATACAACCCGCCGACCACCAGAACGCCCAATCCGCATCCAAGAGGCGCGTGCCATATAAAACTGCACCGGCTCCAATCCCGAAATTATCCACCAGCTCTTCTCGGCACAAATAGACTGACCGTCTGTAGAGGAGGTCTCCTGAGCCCATGACGATGGCGGCGCGCGCTCCTCCGACCGACAACGCGCCGCTGCTGGTGGTGGAGCTGGCGGTGGAGGGCATGATGTGCATGAAGAACTGCGGCTCCACCGTGCAGAGCGCGCTGCGGAGCGTGGCCGGCGTGGCCTCCGCCGTCGTGGACTTTGAGCGCCGCAGCGCGCGCGTCGAGTGCGAGCCCGGCGCCCGCGTGACGGCCGACGACCTGGTGGACGCCGTGGAGTGCGTGGGCTTCGGCGCCGCCGTGAAGCCGTCGACGCTGGAGCAGGAAGGAGAGCAGCTGAAGCAGCAGCAGGCGACGGCGCTGACGATCGAGCTGCTGGTGGAGGGCATGATGTGCCAGAAGAACTGCGGCTCCACGGCCCGACGCGGCCGGCCACCCGCGCGCCGTGTTCCACGTGGAAGGCATGAGCTGCGCCGCGTGCGTCAAGGCCATCGAGGACCACGTGGGCAAGGCCGAGGGCGTGCTGCACTGCCGCGTGGGGCTCATCAGCCAGAAGGCCGAGGTGGCGTTCGACCGCGACCTGGTCCGGGACGAGCAGCAGCAGCTCCGGCAGCTCATCCAGGACGCCGGCTACAAGGCGACGTTCTCGCACGTGGTGGAGCCGGGCGACGGCGACTCGCTCGAGCTCAAGTTCACGGTCACGGGCATGAGCTGCGCCGCGTGCGTGGGCAAGATCGAGTCGGCCGTGGGCAAGCTGCCGGGCGTCACCAAGGTGCTGGTTAACCTGCCGCTGAACAAGGCGCACGTGCACCTGAAGCAGCTGGCCAAGACGGGGCCACGCGACGTGCTGGAGTGCATCAACGGCCTGGGCTACTCGGCGGAGGTAGCGCTGGATACGACGGACCAGAACGCGCTGAGCAAGTCGGAGGTGGAGAAGTGGCGCAAGCTCTTGACGACGGCCATGCTCTTCTCGCTGCCGGCCATGCTGATCCACATGGTGCTCATGTACATCCCTCCGGTGGAGAAAGTGTTGATGACGCCTGTGTTTAATTCCGTATCGATTAAGCTGTTGCTGCTGTTCCTGCTGGCGACTCCTATCCAGTTCGGCGTGGGCTGGCGGTTCTACGTGGCCGCGTGGAAGGGTCTGCAGCACGGCTCCATGGGTATGGACTTCTTGGTCGTGGCAGGCACCACCATGTCGTACACATACAGCTTTGTATCATTGGTTGGCTCGGCGGTGCATGAGAATTATCACGGCCACCACTTCTTTGAGTCATCAGCGATGCTGCTGACGTTCGTGACATTGGGTAAGTACATGGAGTCGATGGCGAAGGGCAAGACAGCAGATGCGTTGTCAGAACTGGCCAAGCTGCAGCCGAAGAAGGCGCTACTTATCGTCGAGGGTAAACGCGACCGCGAAATCCCGATCGAATTGGTGCAGCGCGGTGATCTTCTGCGCATCCTTCCAGGTGCTAACATCCCGACAGACGGCGTGGTGAAATCTGGTTCTAGCTCGACGGATGAGTCGATGCTGACGGGTGAAAGTATGCCGGTGGCGAAGAAGACCGGCGACTACGTGTTCGGTTCAACTGTGAACCAACAGGGCACGCTGGTGATCGAGTCGAGCTGCATGGGTGGGGAAAGCTCGGCGTTGTCTCAAATCTGCTCGTTGATCGAGGAGGCACAGCTCCACAAGGCTCCCATTCAAGCGTATGCAGACTATCTGGCCTCAATTTTCGCTCCTTGCGTTTTGGGATTGGCAGTATTGACATTTACGACCTGGTTACTGCTACTCTCGATGGACATTATTCCTGCGCAGTGGAAACTTGATCTGGGAGTGTCCGTCAGTACTGGCCACGCTGATGACTTCTTTCTGTCAATTCTGTTCGCCATCTCGGTCGTCGTGATCGCGTGCCCGTGCGCTTTAGGACTGGCCACCCCCACTGCTGTCATGGTCGGATGTGGCGTCGGCGCCAAGAAGGGTGTGCTCATCAAGGGCGGTCGGGCGCTCGAGACCGCGCGCTACATCGACACCATCGTGTTCGACAAGACCGGCACGCTGACTGTCGGCCACCCTTCGGTTCGTGACGTGGTGGTGGCCGACCGTGCGTACACGCCGCGCGAGCTGCTGTACTACGGCGCGTCCTTGGAGTGTGTGAGTGAGCACGTTCTTGGCAAGGCCATCGTCGTGACGGCCACGGAACATGAGAAGCTCGAACTGCAGGATCCGACCGATGTCCATGTGGTCCCTGGCCGCGGCATTGAAGGCACTGTGGCTGCCAGCGAGGTGACGTCACGCACCACAGCGGCCAACGTGATGGTGGGCAACTCCGAGTACTGCGAGGAGAAGGGCATCGAGATCGGCGAGAAGATACGCGCCCACATGCACGAGCTGGAACTCGAGGGAAAAACCGTTGTGGTTGTGTGCGTGGAGAACAAGCTGGTTGGCGTGATTGCGTTGGCTGACGCTCCTCGCCCCGAAGCGGCGGATGTCGTGAAGCACCTGAAGTCGATGGGGCTAGACGTGTGGTTGATCACGGGCGATAACCTTCGCACGGCCAGCGCGATCGCGCGCCAGATGGGCATCAACCACGTCAAGGCCGTGGCGCTTCCTGGTGAGAAGGCGTCTCAGATCAAGGCATTGCAGTCGCAGGTGAACCCGCTGACGCTGAAGCCGCGCGTGGTGTGCATGGTGGGCGACGGCATCAACGACGCGCCAGCGTTGGCGCAGTCGGATATCGGCATGGCCATCGGTGCCGGCACGCAGATCGCCAAGGCGGAGGCCGACATGGTGCTCGTGAAGAGCGCTCTGACGGACGTGGTGGTAGCTCTGGACTTGGCCCGCGTCGTGTTCTCGCGCATCAAGTTGAACTTCTTCTTCTCGATCGTGTACAACGTGGTGGGCATTCCGCTGGCGGCCGGCATGTTCTTCCCTCTGATCCACCGGATGATGCCGCCTGCGTGTGCTGGTCTGGCGATGGCGTTTTCGTCCGTGTCGGTGGTGATTTCGTCGCTACTTTTGAAACGATACCAGCCTCCGGTGGTTGGCGAAGTTGATCTGAAGCGCCAGGTGAAGGAGGACGCAAAGGTGATCGAACTCAAGAACATGGTGCGCCAGAGACTTGGACCGTCACACAAGACGTACGCTCCCTTGACCAATTCTGACGAGGTACGACATCTGATGTAAATTTTGTTTGCTGCTGAGCGTGTTTCACTGACCTTTTATTGTAAAATATTTTTCGTTTCCAGTGGGATTGAAATCCAACACGCGTACAGCATCGAAGAAGTAACAGTAACTAAATTAATGGAGCTGGAAGTGTGGTAGCGTTCACGATAGACCATCGTACAAGTAACCTCCCCGAGTAATGCTAACGTTAGTATCCTTTTTGCCCGGTCTTCGCTATCCAAAGACTATGGAGCTTCGCCTTTGTTGATCTTCCTTGTCACTATCGTCGCCGTCGTAGCTCTGATCATCTGTTACTTGGCTCCTTGTGGTCCGTTTGCCCTTCGTCATACTACGTCTTTGTGGCGCGGTGAGTTGCTGTTTCTCGACGTGTGCCCATTCTTGACCATCGAGAGAGGCGTCATGGTGATTCAATACCGAACCGACTTTGCTGTCTTCATCACAGAACTCGGCGAGTAGCTTCAGCCTAGCGGTGGCCCAGCGAGATCGATCTTTTCGCTCGCTCTCCATTTGCTCTGCAACCAAGACTGTAAGACAATTGATCGACGAAATTTGGTGGGCTAGACGCACCTTGTAGTGCTAGGACTTGTTCACTGAGCAGATTGATCTCATCCTTAGCGTCCTGTGCACATTAACCGTCGTCAAAAGTAAGTATCAAAAGCTAAAGCTCGCAATCCAACCTACCCGTAATACAATTTGCAGCTCCGAAATATCGCTCTTCCATCTTCTCTCTTTGCGCTGGAGCCCTTTATTCATCTTCGTGTTGTTCGACATGAACAATGTTTTAAGCTAAGCCGAAGGACCAGAAAGTAGTAAAATAACAAGGGACGAACCTCGGCCACGTGGAGTATTTCTTCCTCTTTAGTAACGAAGGCGTGCTGGATGGCCTCGATCTCCTTGTCCTTGTCTCTCAGCGCGTCTATATGATTGGTGAGCTCAGATTTCAGCAATACAACTTCCTTCTCCAACTTCACTGGCAACGACGCCACTTGCAATTCTAGTCTCTCGGTTTTCGCACTCAGCTCGCACGAAAGTTTTCGCTGTTCCTCATACTTGCGCTCGGCTTGCTGCTGCTGTGCTTTGGTTTCGGACAGCGCGCGGTCGCACTCCTCGATTAGACCTGTCTGTCGCACTGTCGTCGCTAGTAATTTTTGAACTTGCTCTTCGAGTTCTTGCACCTCCGCTTCGAGCTTCTTTGTCGTGTTATGGCTTTGTTCGAGCTGCTGCTGGAGGGCATCAATCGTTTGCGAGTTTGCTCGCGTAGCATTCGTCATCTTCTCTTTCCAGTGACGCTCGGCCGATTTCTGGTCGTCCGATTGGGCTTCATGCAGACGCTCAAGCTGCTCAATTCGTTGCAGCAATTTTCTTTGCTTGCCTTTTAGCGTTTTAGTGTGTTCTTGATGCTCTTGTCCAGCACTTTGACTCTCGCTGCGCAACTGATCGCGTTCCTGCTCGACGCAACTTAGCTTTTCCAAAGCAGCCTCCAGCTCCATCGTTTTCGAGTTCAATGCTTCCTCCAGGTCGTACGTCCGCTTCTCTAAAAGGTTTACCCTCTGGAGGCTCGCTCCATTCTCTTGCTCAATCTCTTGCAGAGTAGAAAGCTCCCGATGTAAGGACTCATTCTCTGCTATCTGTTGAACGAGCTGGCGCTCGAGTTCCTCGTTCGGTCGGCTAAGTCGCTCCACATGGGTCATTTCATCCAACTCCGTAGATGTAGGCACAGTGCTCGATTCTAGATCTTTAACAACTTTACCTGTTACCTCCTTCGCTGCTTCTGGAGGTTCGCCGCTCATTCCGGCGAGATGGCCATGAATTACGTCGAGTTTGCTGATGGTATCGCTAACCGGCACATCTTCATTGAGACTAGGCTCGAGGCTGTCGGTACCTCCATCGCGGAATGTAGTCAAGTCGGCCCTGGTGAGCCCTTTTGGACTACCGGAAAAATCATTGCGAGGACGAACGCTTGTCATAGCAACGCATAGCTCGCATTTTCGCCTGCTGTCTGGAGAAGCTGCACCGAAACGTGAGAACAGCGCGTGCATTCGATATTATTGAGAAGTACAAGGAACTACCTTGCTGTGCCTGAACTTTCGTTGCCCGACTTGGGGAAGAACTTTTCTTCTTGGGTGGACTTGCAGCACCAAACTTCTTTGGTGATGCACGTGCTTCATGCGTTGGATGCATTCGGACTTCCAAGCATCAGGTCGCACTCATGGCAAGTGAAACGGAAGAAGTGCTAAAGTTGGGTAAGTTCATGTTCATGTGTTTATATATCGCTGCGATGTCTCGGACTAGCTGCCAGCTAACGCTATTGCGGCTTCGACTTCGCTGAAATCTAGATGTTCCAGGTGAGGTTGAGAGCGCTGTCGATCTCCTCAACCTGCTCCTTGGCTGGGAAACGCGTGTGGTTGATGCCCATGAGTCGCTGCAGCACACGCACGACCTGGCAACTGTAGCCGAACTCGTTGTCGTACCAGACGTACAGGACGACCTTGTTGCCGTCAACGATGGTGGCCTTGCCGTCGACAGTGCCAGCGGCGCGGCTGCCAATGAAGTCGGAAGACGCAGCCTCAGCCGAGTTAACGAAGTCGATCTGGTTCTGGAGCGGGGAGTCCAGCGACACCTTGGACATGAACGAGTTGATTGAGTCCTTGGTGATGCCCTCGGCCTTGGTCGGGTCGAGCTGCAGGTTCAGAATGGCCAGCGACACGTTGGGCGTCGGCACGCGGATGGCGTTGGCAGTCAGCTTGTCCTTGAGCGAGGGGAGGCACTTGACCACAGCGGCCGCAGCGCCCGTCTCAGTGATAACCATGTTAAGCACAGCACTGCGTCCACGACGCTCCTTCATGTGGTAGTTGTCGATCAGATTCTGGTCGTTCGTGAACGAGTGCACAGTCTCAATGTGGCCGCCCACGATGCCGAACTTCTTGTCCAGCGCATACAGCGACGGCGCAATGGCGTTCGTCGTGCACGACGCAGCCGAGTAGATGTTCTCCGAGCTCGAGATCATGTTCTCGTTCACGCCGGCCACAATCGTGGGCACGCTGCCCTTGGCGGGCGCCGTGAGGATGACCTTGGACACACCGGGGGACTTCAGGTGCAGGCCCAGAGCGTCGGCGTCGCGCCAGCGGCCCGTGTTGTCGATGACCACGGCGTTGTTGATGCCGTACTTGGTGTAGTCGCACTTGTCCGGGCCGTCCGAGTAGATGATCTGGATGAGGTTGCCGTTGGCGATGATGGCGTTGGCCTCCTCGTTGAAGGTGATGCTGCCCTGGAACTGGCCGTGCACCGAGTCGCGGCGCAGCAGGCTGGCGCGCTTGATGAGGTCCTCCTTGGTGCCCTTGCGCACGACAATGGCGCGCAGCATGAGCTTCACGCCGGGGCCGCTCTTCTCAATGAGCAGCCTGGCCAGCAGACGGCCGATGCGGCCGAAGCCGTAGAGCACCACGTCGCTGGGCGTGAAGGAGGGCGGCGCCTGCGTGAGCGGAGCCATCTTGGTGTTGATGAGCTCGCCGAGCGCGCGGATCTTGGCGTCGCGCGCCTCGGGCGTGACCTGCGCCTGCACGTCGAGCACCTCCTTCTCCATGAAGACGAAGGTGCGGCCCAGGTCGATGCGCATGTCGCGCGCATTGGGCGCGTACTGCACGAGCGCCAGCAGCACCACGAGCGTCTCGGTGGGCTGCATGCGCTTGCCCACGTACTTGCAGACGTAGTTGTGCAGCTTGATGAGGTCGATGCTGTTCTTGTGCACGAGGCCCTTGCCGAAGAGCACGCTCACCACGTTGTTCTCGCGGTAGAGGCGGCCGATGAGCGGCACCATGAGGTCGGCCGCGTTCTCCTGCGTCTTCCACTGGTCCAGCTCCGCGTCGCGCAGCGCGTTGATCTGCTCGCTGGTGAGAGGCGTCTCAGACATGGTGGGTATGTGGGGGTGGGTGGGTGAAGGTGGGGTGGGGAGGGCTGGAGGGGCTGTGGGGCCGCTTGAGCTGGAGAGCGCAGAATGCGGAATGACCCACAGTCTGAAGATTGCCACGCTGCGACCTATGGCTATCGTTGCGCACCATGCGATTACTGTACTGGACAGGCTCTTGCATTCGCAGCTTCAACCTCCTCCTCCAGTTTCTTGCGCTTGTCGTTCTGCCAATCTTTAATCAGCTTGTCAATTCGCTTGGTACGGTCCCTCCATTCAGGATTGTGAGCTCTTTCACCTTGGGGCAAGTGCTCGATGAATGGACCCAGCAAGGCAAGCTCTGGGGCCCAGGGATCGTCCTGTCTTCGCCAGCCATAGCCCAATCCAGCTGGGCAGAAAGAGCTGTGTACCGACTCAGAGCCCGCTCTCGTCGTAATTCAAACGCGGGTGAAGCTCCCCCATATGGAACGGGCTGGATTGCTCTGGGCTCCTCTTGTGCCACAGGTTGTGGCGCCGGTTCGGGCTCAACCAGATCGTTCAGGTCGACCTGACTTGGGTCTGCATCAGGCTCGACATCTCCGTCCACAGCCTCCTCTGCGCTCGAAAAATAACCAGCTATCGAATCAGCGATCTGGTCAATAGGGCCAACCTCGCCGAACCCCTTCATTTTCGCGACCAGCTCCACACAAGCGTCAAAACCTGGCATGGTAGTAGTCATACTCTCAATGTTAACGCTTCGATACCCCCAGCTTCTTCCCTAAAGCCCGAGCTGACAAATTAAACGATCCATCGATCACCAAAAAACAATCGATAATCCCTAGAACAAAACAAAATTAGCTCGTTGTTCAAAGAGCTTCTGCATTTCATACTCTCACATCTTTGAGTGGATGCAGATCGACGGTTTCTCCACGAAGAAAACATGAGCCCCATTCCGGATAACGTAGCTCAGAACGCGCCTACACCATTTAGTGTGCGCGTTCGCGAAATCCGCAACAATCACAACACTCACTCCACGTTCCATGGCCACAACTAGGGCCTTCGCCACCAGATACAGAGTAAAATCAAAGCAAAAGATGACAATCGATCGCCGAGAGCCGGAGATGTAGAGCAGTAGCTTCGGCAGGATCACATCAGTCCCAACGACAGTCTCCTCCATGATGTTCGCCCGTATGTCAAGCTCCATGAGAAACTCGGCTTTGTAGGTTTTGCGGTAGTTCTTCACGCTTAGGCCCAGCAACTTGGCAACGGCGTCGTCTTGCAAGCCTGCGGTGGACATATCGCCCTCGCGGCGGTGAACGAACGTGTCCACCAGCTCGGATATGTCCCTTCCGCGGGTCCCAGGATGGACGGCCTCCTGGCGGCGCAGGCGCCAGGCATCATCCATCTTAGCAATTGGGAGCCCAAGCTGCTTGGCTGCTGCTTCAATATCACCCACTGTAGGGAGGAACCTATTGTGCTCCACTAGCCGAGCGCCGCCGCTCCGCGGCGGGGATTTTTAGTTAGTTGGCGCTTCACTCGCTATGCTCGCTCCGCTATTGGAGCAGACTGCCTACGCTTCGCTACGGCTCGTCGGCTCGCTGCACTACTCTCAATGTTAGGTTAGTACTACAGAGGCCGGGGCGGGTCCTGCGGCCCCGCAATATCGTATGAGGGGGTCGCCTTCGGCGACGGAACCGCCTTCGCTGCGCTCGACAGCTAATCGGAATTAGTAGGAATCGTACTTAGTGAATAAGCGTGACGATTTTGTGACGGACGGACAGCGCGTCTTTCTGATTGATTCTTAGGATAGATAGCCTCCGTGTAGATAGCAGCTACAGCTTGGCGGCGCAGGCCCCGCGCGCGCTGCCCTTGCCCTGTCCGTTCGTCATGGTCCTCTTCCTGCACCGTTTCTTTCTTCTCAGGCGCCCGTTTCTTTTCTTCAGTACCGAGATGCCTCCCGTTAGTCAAATATCACTTTCAAGAAACGGTAAGTGTGACTGGTCTAAAGTGCTAACCTAGTCGGCGTTTCATCCAATGGCTAATGGTGGCCTAAAAATCGACGTGAGCCGAACAGTTGTTAGACTCACGTCGATTTTTAGGCCACCATTAGCCATTGGATGAAACAAGGATTTTTTTCGCCTATCAGCGCGCTGTACTATGTGATAAAAAAAATAAATCGGAGGGGGAGAGACCTCCGACTCTCTATTTTTGGAAGAAAAAAAAATGTCAGGGGGAAGAGACCTAATTCGAGGCCAAACTTGAAGCGGGCCTGGTGGAGCTGCTAACGCCAGCTAACGCCGGGCCATTGTCGCTGTGATCGCACTCCCCACCACCCAGCAAGCGAGAGAGCAGGTTCGGAGATGAGAGCGGCGCGTTCTGCTTCGTTACGAGCGCAGTCCAATGCTCCTCCCATTCACGGCCTCGGAAACGCAAGGAATGGAGGAGAAGAAGGCACCTCGGCCAAGCGCCAAGTGACTGTCATCGAGCTCGTAGCCGGTAGTTTGTGCAAGTGCGTGTGTTGGTTGCTGCTCGTCGCGCGGATACGGCAATGGTAGTCACGATCGAGCTGCGTGGCCGTAACGGACCTGTCGCCGCATTTAGTTGGTGGGTTTCGCCGGTCTCAATGGGCTGAAACGATCCGAGCAAAGCTCGATATTGAAGAGGAGGTGGAAGCATGCCAGGCAGCAGCGTTGGCGGTGATGACGCCGGTGAAGCGGCCCTCGGGGAGGTGCAAATGGAGTTTGATAGTGAAGACGCTGGCGGTGAGACGGGTCTGAAGTCGTCGCTCGTCAAGTCCGATGGTAACAACTGGATGGACGACGGCGCGCAGCAGGACGATCTTCTCAAGGACGAATCACCGCAAAGCGTCGACTCGGAGCCCGCGCACTACAGCTGGAAGCGCGCTGACGGGCAGCAACGCAGCCAGAGCATCGACGAAGAGGACGAGGACGAAGACGAAGCTGACAATAACAGCGAAGTCAGTGGCAAGGCGGACGAAAGGGCGGTGCGCACGCTGCCCACGGGCATCGATGACCTCCCGCTGTTTGCAGATGAGAAGAACCGCGAGCTTCATGCGCAGATCCGCGTCAAGGAAGCTCGCTTCGAGGCAACCAAGCGGGAGCTTTCAGAAACTGCATCGCGTGTGGAGATCATGACGGAGCATCTGAAGAACGTGCAGCAAGAACTACTGCATACCCAAGCGCTGCACGGTGCCAAGCTCAAGGAGGTTTCCAGCGAGGAGCACATGAGGCAGTTGGCGCAGCGTGAGATTGGGCGAGTGGCTCAAGAAGCCAAGGTCCTTGACGCCGAGGCAGCAGAGCTGGAGCGCAAGCTCGCAGGTTTGCAGGGCTCTCTGTTCAAGGGCAACGAGGCCATGGATGCCTTCAAGCTTCAGATGAACTGGAACCAGGACGAGATGGAGCAGTGGGCAGTGGCAGCGCGGCAGAAGGAAGAGGACGCGATGGCGCTAGAGCGATACCGGCGGGCCGATGAAGCTCGCATCAAAGAGCTGACGCTCGCTCTAGAAAAGCTCACTCAGCAGCTCGCTCGAGCCAAGCGTGAGGTGGATGATGAAGCTACGGAAACACAGGCGAAGCAGATCGAGCTGGACAAAACAGCCGAGGAATTCCGTTCGCTTCACGCTGAGCGCGCCAAGCTTGTCGCTCAGTGGCAATCCACGCTAGAGGCTATGCGAGCCCGTGACGAAGAGATCACGCAGGCTAGTGAGCAGTATGCTGTGGCTCAACGTGGTCTCCAGAGCAAGCAAGAGCTCCTCAGCGAGCAGAAACGGCGACTGAAGCAGCAGGAGACGGCGAATAGCGAAGCACAAGGTCAACTTGCAGCCAAGGAACGAGCTCAGTCCAAAGCACAGCAAGAACTGCAACAGACTGGGGCACGTTTACAGGCATTCCGTGACCAGGTGGAACTGCTGAAGAGTGAGCTATCCAGCGCTGTAGCTGCTCTAAACCAGCAACGATCAATCAATTCCAACCGCGATGATCGGCTAGAGGCCATGAAGCAAGAACTCGAGGCGGCTCGAGCGAGGTTCAAAGGAACACGGCAGGCACTTGACCGCTGCCGTGACTCCACCATGGACGCAGAAGCACTGGCCAAGCAAGCTGAGGCTGATCTGGCTGACATGGAGAGCGAGGTCAAACGTCTGGACAAGGAGATCGCTGTTCAAAAGGATCAAATGTTTCGCAAGAGCCAGCAATTGTTTGCTCTGCGGCAGCAGGAAGCTAGTCTGGTGGCGGAGCTTTCGGGTGCAAAGGCCGCAGCACAAAACTTGCGCTCCAAGCTGCGAACGCTGGATGCACAGGCCTTGCGCCAGCAGGAGCTCGTTTACAATGGCGAGTTCCAGATCCAGCAAATGGAGCGCAAGGTGGCGCGAGCGAGTGGCGAGCGCAGTGCAGATGAAACCAAGGCGCTTCAAGCCCAGATTCAGGTGCTGCAGATGGAGCTCGACCGTGTGAAGGCTGAGCAGGTCATGCTCACGACGCAGTGCAAGAAGTTGGAAGAAGAGCGTCGAGCGCAGGAGCGGTCTCGCAAAGCTTTGGTGGCGCAGCAAAAGGAGGTGGATGCTCAGATCGCCGAGCACGAGCTGCGCAATGAGAGCTGTGCACATGCACTCAAAGCGGCGCTCAAGAACAAGGAGGAGCTGCTGATCCAGCATGACTTACAAGCGCTAGAAGTTCGCCGACTGCGTGACCTGCTTCACGCTCGTGCCGATGAGGTCTTGTCGCTCGAGAACCGTGACTTTCAGCTCAAGAAGAGTATGGAGGAGCGCAAGCGCGAGATCGCAGCGCACCAAGAGCTGCAGCGTGCGGCCAACAAAGCCATTGAAGAAGAACGACACCGCGTCTCCGTCGAGCTAGCAGACCGAGAAAACCGAGTGCGAAAGCTGCAGGCCAAGTTCGAGACGCTGTGCAAGATGGGCGCCTACGCTAACGACGGCGACGACGCAGGTGAAGCTGGCAAAGAGCGCAGCCAAGCCTACTTCGTGATTCGAGCCGCCCAGCGCCGCGAGGAGCTTCAGCGCGAGGGCGACGAGCTAGACGACAAGATTCGCGTTGCTGAGAAGGACGTGCGCGCCTTGAAGAAGACCTTGGCTCACTTGGAGGAGCGCAACTCGGCCTACCGTAAGAGCTTCCATCGCGCGGATCTCGCTGGCGATGACGCACAACGCCTCGCTGCATTTGAGGCGCAGGCCAAGATGGCGGAGGATACTTTCTTCAAGAAGAAGAAGGAGCTCGCGCGCGTGGAGCTGGACGTGACAAGTGAGACCCAGCGGCTCCGTGAAGTAGAGACTCAGCGCGACTTCGCTCGAGCCAACGCGACGCAGCTCGAGGGTGCCATGTCACAGGTAGAGCGCGAGGTGCAGACGGAGCGAGCAAAGTGGGGCAAGGTCGTCAAGAAGCTTGACCGCCAGATACGGGAGCACCGGCAGTTCGCTGTGAGCGCCAGTGGCATCGACGACGACGGTGGCTGGCGTACGAAGGAGCAGATAATGCTGGAGGCGCTGGAGCTCAAGGAGATCAGCGCGAGCCTGCTCTACACACTGGGCCAACTGGCCAACGAGTTCCCAGAGATCGCAGACCCGCTGCAGATGGCAGTGCGCGAAGCTGGGATGCACATTCCGGCGGTGCCACCAGGACGGACGGCTGCAGCAAGAGCCGACGGAGCAGGGCTGCAGCGCCCCATGTCGGCGCGCAGCGACAAAAGGTTTGATGTGCTTGCTGCAGGTTTTTGTTGCCACGGGGATCAACTAACCGCGATGGTGGATGGTGTCGTCAATGTGCAGCGATCGGTCGGTGCGCAGCGTCGGCAGCAACGGGTCTCATCGCAGCAGCAGCAGCAATGGCTTGGGTGTGCGCATGGCTGCGCCCGTGAGCAAGGTTCGTATCGGGTTCTAACAGCTACAGTATAACCGCATTGAAACACCCAAAGAGAGGAGAACTTGTTTGTCAAATTCAGGTCTGTGAGTGCTTCTACTCTTCGCTACGCTACGCTATGTCTTGTGCATGCCTGTGACCTACGCGAGCTTCTTGGCGACCGAAGCAGCCACGAAGCCGAGCGCGCCGAGCGTGGCGATGTGCAGCCACGTCGAGACCGTGAAGAATGGGCAGTTCGTCAGGCTGTGGTACGGCAGGTGCTCGTGGGGGCGCATGGGGCAGCCGCCCTTGAGCGTGGCCTCGCGCAGGCGCGCCATCTCGACGGCGGTCTGCGCCCACTCGGTGCCGTGGTTGTGGCCCTTGTCCGAGAGTCCGGCGCGGTCCTTGGCCTGCTGCTCGTTGAGCACCGTGAGCACGCCGAAGAGCACGGGCACGCCCGTGTCCAGCTGCACGCGCATGATGCCCTGGGACACGGCCTCGCAGATGTACTCGAAGTGCATGGTGTCCCCCTTAATGAGGGTGCCAATGCAGATGACGGCGTCCAGCTTCTGCGACGCGATGAGGCGGCTGGCGGCGTACGGCAGCTCGTAGGCGCCCGACACGTCCGCGATGACCACGTCGCTCTCGGCCACGCCCGCGCTCAGCAGCTCCGCCTTGGCGGCCGACACGAGCGAGTTCACCACCTCGGCGTTCCACTTGGCGTGCACAATAGCCACGCGCAGGCCCTTGCCGTCCGTCTTGCGGCTGCTCAGCGCCGACAGCGCGTGCTGCTTGATAGCTCCGGCCATTGTTGTCTTCTTGATGGTGCAGTCTGGATGCGGTTCTTGGAATGAGCTGCTTCGGCCCCTCAAGGCCCCCTCATCGCGCAACCTCTTGACATACAAACTGCAAGTGAAAGGCCTTTTTCACGCAACTTACGTACAGAGGGTACCGAATAACCTTAGTTATGGGATACAACTAGTTAAGGGATACAGGAAAATCTGGCCAATCAGAACTCGCAAAACTAGGCGACTTTTTACAGCTCTTCCCGGTGTTACATTTGATTTTTGTATTGTGCTTTGCATCCAGTTTGCCCTCCTAATTTGTGCACTAGTTAGTGCTCGTACTTAGTGGTAAATCATGGAGGCTTTGAATGCAAGTTGCTCAAGTCGTGCTTCGAGCCCGATTTGGCTCGGAAATGGCACTTTCTAAAAGTGCCTAACAGATGCTAATCCATGCTGGATGTGCTAAATCATGCAGGAGATGGCGTTTGTGCACTACTTAGTGCTCATTGACCATCCACGACTTATAGCAATTCGTACTCGAGTACGATTTATAGATAAGTCATGCTCCATAAGTCGTACGAGTTACAGTCCGAAGTGCCAAAAAGTATGCAAAGCACAATATGTATCAACCATTTATGCAATTTTTCCGCAGCATCTCTCCGCTGCAGATCAGGTGTAGCTCATAACTAAGGTTATTCGGTAGCGGCAATAAGAAAGGGTTCAACGATTCAAGTACTGAAGGAATATACTAAACTCAAGTCAAATCAAATCTTGCAGAGCTTCATAAGTACTGACTTAACAAGATAAATGAATCGCATTAGGTACGATTTTTACATGACCGACCCGCAGGGCTTTTTGCAAAAAGCGGAGTGATCCGGAAACCTTTTGCATTTGGAACCTTTGTTACAAAAAGCGGAGTTCGCAAGAGCGGAGTTGGGGCCCGGGGGCCGCACACCCAAGAGATCTTTAGACGGTGAAGAGCCCCATGCAGTCGCCGTCGCCACCGCCGTCGCCGCCGCCGCACCCTGCGCAGGGTACGACGGACGACACTATCACTGAGGGCATGTGCTTTCCTGACCAGAAGTCGTGCATGAAGGCTTTGCGCAAGTATGCAGCAATTTCCTTCAAAAGCGGCATCGTAGGGGCAAACGAGAAGTTCATTTTGAGTAGGAGCCGAGGCTTGAACTGCTCTGCAAGGCAGGGCTGTGAAAGACTAGCCCCGTGGGATGTGGTGGGCGGGTTGCGAGCTAGCGTCCTGCTGGATGTCGATCTTGACGCTGCTCACTCTGTCTGTGTGCTACCGCTACTCTTCCTAAAATGAACCCTCGCTACTGTGGTCTGCTGCGCTTCCCGTCCTCGCACCTGAACCGGATGTTGTCTTCGGATGTTCTTGGCTTGTCAGGTCCTTAGTGTACTCTGCCTCTTACAGGAAACCCGAGTATCCTTCAAACTGCGCTTCTCTTCACTGCACTCTGTTGCGTTCCGCTTACTCCATCCGAATACTCGCCACACACGGCATGACCATCAAGCTCGATCCAAAGCAGCACGGTGGTGCGATGCTCATGTACAAGTGCGACGGCGGGGATCAATGCCGCTTCACGGTTGCTGCACTGCGATCATAGCGTCAAGGATCGAGCGGCTATTTCATCAGTCGCAGCATTCACCTGGTACTCGTAGGAAGAGATGGGAACAACATGAACATAGTTTTGGCCATTGCAGTGTGCGCTACGGAGAGTGAGGAGAATTGTGGATGTTTTTTTCGGTGCTGTTTTCAGGCGGGTGTTGATCTCAAGGCCATACCGCTTTTCTCGGATCGGGGCTCCGGAATTCTGGCCGCTCTGGAGAGACTAAACTGCGGTGGAAGTGGCCACGACAAGAGAAGCTGTCCCTCGTGCGCGTGCTGCGCCTGCACGTTGTATTGTGTTACAGCTGCATGATAATTCATAATACATGTAGTTAGTGGTGACAGTTGCGGAAGAACGAGCTCAAAGTTCTTGTAAGTTTGATGGTGCTGCTGGGCCTCGGGCCCCAACTCCGCTCTTGCGAACTCCGCTTTTTGTAACAAAAGGTTCCAAATGCAAAAAGTTTCCGGATCACTCCGCTTTTTGCAAAAAGCCCGTTGGTAGGACCTGCTTAACAGCGGCGTCCGCGGCCGCGCCGACGGTGATGGCCTTGCATGGGAGCTAAATGACACTGCGCCCTCGTCACCCGTGGGTATCTTGCCCACACCATCAAATGCGCTGCCGCGGCTTATGACGACGCCCTACATGTCCAAAGCGCGCGGCACGCACTAGCTACGCCTCAGGTACAGTATGTGCGGCAGCTCGTTTGTAACGGGCCAGGTGTGTGTCCGTTACTAGCTTACACGTAGCGGTGAGGAAGCTTAGTTAAGACTCGGATTTAGTGAGACCAAGCAGTCAGTCTTGGGTAAAAAAAAAAAAAAAATCAACTCTGTTTTATGTAAGGACCAGGGCGGCTACCCCTGGTCACATGTGAGCCACTCAAATGCAGTTCAACGCCTGATTGGCTGAAATGGGGTCTGGCTCCCCCAATTCAGCCAATCACGATGACTGTCAGTACACGGCTAGCGTGTACTGACTTAACTACTTTATGTACTGTCAATCTACCTACTTATGTAAATGGGACCCATTACATCACCCCCTCTCAAAGTTGCGCTTACGTTGCGTAAGCGCAAAAGACACATTTCCGAAAGAACACCCGAAGAACACCATGGACGACCGAGGCGGCGGAGGGACGGCGCTCGTGCTACCGAGCGACACAGGACGACGCAAGCGCAGCAAGCTTACACACACCAAGAAATCTCGTCGGCGCACACGCCGAAGCAACGCGCAGCGCCCCAAGTGGCTGCGGACATCGACGGACACCCGAAGGGACGGCGGTCGTGGCAACGACGCAGCATGGGAAGCGACAACAACGCTTGAGGACAAGCGCAACTGTGATGCGCACAGAGCGGAGACCCGGCGAGTGTCGAGACACAGGATGGCGATCAGCGTGGCGTGGCTCTTCGCGACGATCCTTCGAAGTAACTCCCGACGAAGAGTCACGTAACCGTCGACTCGAACCGACGTGGCAGCGAGACCAGCTTGGACATCTTCGACACCGGCGATCATCGGTGGAGCGGCGTAGTGGGCAAGCGCTCACCGTGCTGAGCTGTGACGCGCGGGTTCGATCCCCACGCGAATCCTTCTTGCCACTTGCCATGCGCAGTCGCTCCAAGCTTGATCAGGTCGCGCGCGTCGTCGTGCGGACTCGAAGTCCAGCTAGCGCAGTGGTCGAACGCTGCTCCACCAAGGCGGAGGTCACCGGTTCGAGTCCAGCGGTCGTCGTCGGGTTTTCTTCTTAGTCTTCGCGGTGAACGCCACCGCGAGCTTGCGGTGGGGGTCCACTTCCATCATCACGCTCACTTGAGGCTTCAGCTTCCGCGGGGAGCTCCGTGGTCTCTTCAGCAGCAGCGACCTTCGCCTCATAGTCACGAACAACATCGGGGACACCCCGAAGAAGAGCTGCACGCGTCTCCCACGTGTCCTCGTCAGGTGGAAACCCAAACCAGCGTAGTCGGTAACGTCGCGCGGCTGGGATCGCACGAGGAGCTCGGACTGGATTACGCCCACGCCCGTTTGCACGAGATGGGCCCTCGTGGTGAACGATGCGGTCCACAATCCAGCGCGCTTCACTCGCCGAGTCGACAATCGGAGGAGGACCATCGCGACGGTACAGGCTTGGGTGATGGGTGTTGGCGTCGCGAGTAGCCTCGGGTACATTACCCGCCAGTGAATCCTGGTGATCAGAGGTCGGAATATCGGCAGGATGATATCGCTTGAGGCGCCCGACGTAGAACGTCGGGTGAAGACGCAGCGACGACGGATTGTCCAGTGTGTACGCGTCGCCGAGGACCTTGATCACCTTGAACGGGCCGATGAAGCGCGGCGTGAGCTTGTTGGCACCGAGGTTGGTCACGGCGGAGGAGCGGATGCCTTCGGTAGACAGTTACACATGGTCACCCGTGCGAAATGAAGTCTTGCTCTTGCGTCCACGCTTGTCTGCATTCTCCTCCTGCCGGTCCACTGCGGCTTGCAGTGCGTCTCGCACGAAACGTGTGATTGCTTGACGCTGCTGCACAAACTCGGCAACCGCCAAGTGATCCGTGGGACTCGCCGAGGACTTCGGTGCATAGTTGGCGGTAGTAGCTGGTTGCTGCATCGTCGCTGGAGCGCCAGCGGGGTCGATCAGAGTTCGCTCTGTCCAGTCTGCGAGCGGCGTCACCGCACGATGCGGTGCGGCAAGGGCCTTCTTCTTTTGGGATCGTGTCACTGCATTTGCGCTTGATTCGGTCACTGGGAAGCGTGGCGACGCCGGTGAATTGACCGGCGACGGCTCCGCCGGCGTCTCGGTCTGCGGTGAGTCTTCAGCGGTTGCTCCTCCCCCACCAAGCGTAGAGGCACGAGCCTCCGTGGGTTGGCCTACGGCAAGCATAGCGGGTACACGCGGGTGGCGCGCGGAGTTCACGAAGAATGGAGTCATGCCCGTCGACGAGTGCTCGGCGTTGTTCAGAGCGAACTCAGTCAGGGGCAGGAAAGCGCTCCAGCTCGGGAACGACGTAGCGTAGCTGCGGAGCACGTCTTCGACGACGCGGTTGATGCGTTGGGTTTGTCCATCCGTCTCCGGGTGAGCCGCGGTGGACATCGCCAGCTTCGTTCCAAGCAACTTGAACAGCTCCGTCCAAAACGCGGACGTGAACCTCGGATCCCGATCCGAGACGATGGAGTCGGGCAGACCATGAAGGCGGAAGACGGCGTCAACGAAGTGGCTGCGGACTCTTCCGCAGTAACCGTGGCAGCCACGGGGACGAGATGCACCATCTTTCTGAACCTGTCGACGAAAACGAGGACTCCCGTGCGCCTGTTCGAGTCGGGTGGAAGACCGAAGACGAAGTCCATCGAGACGGAGCGCCAGGCTTCCGTGGGGACCGGAAGGGGACGCAGCGGAGCCTGCGATGACGGCAAGTGCGCACTCACTTGCGCACCCACTTGTACAAGTGGGGCCAAAAGAAGTCTCGCGCCACCGCCGCGAAGGTCTTTTCGCGTCCCAAGTGACCCCCGATCGGAGCGTCGTGGTACTCATGGATGATCCGGGCGCGAAGCTCTTCGTCATTCGTCACCACCACTCTCGGGGCATCGAATCGATCGATGGTGTACGTCAGCAGGGAGCCATCAAGCCGATATCGCTCGACGTGGCTGCGGGTCGAGCGCGACAGAGCCTTCAATGTCGCCTCGCTTGGAGAGCGGAGGTGGGCCAGGATGCTGCCGTACTGCGCGTCATGCTCGTACGCTGCGGCGATCTCGTCCCGAAGCGGCATCTTGGGGGCGACGCTCGTCAGGTTCAACCCCGACGTCACACACGTCGCACATGCGTCTTCATCATCTTCGTCAGCTGCCTGGCGCTCGAGGCCTTCACGTGGGTCGTAGTCTGGACGCCGAGACAGCGCGTCGGCGAGGATATTGTTCTTGCCAGGCTTGTAGTGCACCACGAAGTTGTACTCGGAGAAGAAAGACAGCCAGTGGGCCATGCGCTGGGACAGATGCGGGGATTTCACCGCGGTCCGCAGCGATGCGTGGTCGGTGTAGACCGCAAACGTCTGCACTTCGAGCAGGTAGACCCGAACTTGACCAATGCGTAGCGCATGGCGAGGAGCTCCTTGTCGTGCACTGGGTAGTTCCTCTCCGCCGGCTTGAGCTGGCGGGACTGGTAGCTGATCACCCGCTCACGACCCTCGTCGTCGAACTGCATCAGGGCACACCCGATGGCAAAGTCGCTCACGTCGCAGCCGACGTGGAATGGCTTCGAATCGTCCGCGAGCATCAAGACAGGGGCGGATGACAGACTCCTCTTCACCGAGCCAAATGCGGCTTGATGCTCTTCTCGCCACGACCACGTGGTGTCCTTCTTCAGCAGCGACGAAAGTGGCTGGATTAACTTCGCGTAGTCCTTGGTGTACTTGTGCAAGTAGTTCGCCATGCCCAGCCACTGACGAAGCTCAGTGGGACTCGTGGGGGTCGGCCAAGAGAAGATTGACTCAACCTTCTCAGGGTCGGCGCGGACTCCGTCCTTGCTCACGTAGCAGCCCAACACCGGGATCTCCGGTGCACACAACACGCACTTCTTCAAGTTGGCGTAGAGCTTGTTCTCCCTCATCACCTGGAAGACTTGCCGCAGGTGCTTCAGGTGGACTTCGACAGCGCTGAGGTCACCTTCGGCGCGACTGTTCACGAAGATATCGGGCGCAGCACATGGGAGACCATGCGGTTAAACGTGGCCGGCGCGTTCTTCAGACCTTGGGGCATCACCAGCCACTCCCAGAGCATGCCGCTCGGAGTGCTTACCGCTGTGAGAGGTATGTCACACTCTCGCATGAGTATCTGGTAGAACCCATCGGTCAGATCGATGGCGCTGTAGATCACGCTTCCCGCCATAGAGTCCAGCGCCATGTCCTTGCGCGGGATTGGCGTCTGCGCGGGTATGGTGGCATCGTTCGACTTGTTGAACGCGTGAACGATGCGCCACCCGCCCGTTGCCTTCTTGACGCAAAAGGTCGGGCTGGAGTGTGGCGAGATGCTTTCCCGCACGTGACCTGCCCGGCGGCGGCTCTCGAAGAAGTCGTTGATGGCCTTCACTTGGTCACGTGGAAGTGGCCACTGCCGCGTCACGCAGTACTTCGTCCCAGGCGCGAGGTCGATCTCGTGGCGCACGCCTCGGTCCGCCGGGAGCTCAGCGGGGATCTTGTCGGGGAAGATGCCCGCGTACTCGCGGGCAGTTTCGTACACGGGGTTACCGGACTCACGCAGAGCTTCCCAGGACTGCGCCGCGAAGCGCTCCTCGCGCGCTGACTTGGGCTCGGCGTGCTTGGACCTCGACGGCGCATCCTCGACCTTGACCGCGTGTAGCGTATCCACCGGGACCGCCTCGGTGATCAGACACACTTGCTCTATCTCGCCTGCCTTCAGGTCTCGCAGGAGGTTCTTCCAGGAGAGTCCTGGGAGACGCGTGATTGTGTTGGCATCGCGAGGCGGACTCGCGACTTCGATGACGCGCGGTCGTCGTGGAGCGCCCTCCACGTACTCGAGAGCGCACACCGACTCCTTCGGTGGGTTCTCAGTCGCTGACGGTTCTCGACGGGGCTTCAGGCGATGTCGCTTGGACTTCTTCTTTCGCTTCGAGCGGGTGCTCGAAGAAGACGCATCGCTCTCGCTCGACGATGATTCACCCACGATTTACCCTCCTCTAGGTGTGAGAGGCCACGCTCGATCACACCGGCGGTATGCGGCTGCACCACGCTCTCAGCCGCAACATCGTTGTGCGGGAGCGACTCATGCTCGACCGCCTGCTCAACTTGTGACGGGAATCCACGCTCGACCGCCGTCTCATTGTGCGACGGGAACCCCCGCTCGACTGTCGACATCGTGCTCGACGGGAACTCATGCTCGACCGTCTCAGTCGCATCTGTCCAGCTTCTCTCAAATTACGGGTTAGAAGCGACATACTTCTCCGGCCCGCTTCAAAATGGCACTTTCGGTTTAAGAGCAGTATCTTCAAAAGCTATATATCATCTATAAGAACTGAGCACACCGTTGAATAGCTCTCGATAGCGCGCACAGGTGAGTATTTTGCTTATTTTCCTAGCAGCAGAATCAAGAGAGCAAGCCCTGCTCTTAGGTGGCTCTTTTTAATGGTCAGGTCTTTTATCGCCGTTCAGTCAATTTTTAGCGATATTACACCGGATGTTTAGGTCACGCAGCAAGAGACGTTAGTAATCGCCGAGCCAAGACATTAGCAGTAGAACAAAGCAGGGATACTCCAAGTTAAAATAAACTCCAACGTAAGGTTTATTGCGGCAGACCCAGTAAACAATGTGTACCCATCTGTCACTTTGACCAATCCGAGTGGACCTACTAATTAGGTACAGAATTAGGGAAACGCAAAGATGGAATTGACCGATTAAGCGTACAGCTGCATGTATCCGGCCGTCACCGCATCCGTTGCGACCATTATCGACATGAGCATCCGCCCACTGACAGCTACATGCTTACTCACACGAGGCAGTCTAAAGTCGTTCCTCACACCACTTCGTAGAATCGCCTCCATCACCTTCTGTAGGGTGACAAAACACTTATCCAGTGTTTGCCACCGGAGCTCGTCAAACGTTTCCGTCACTGCGGCGATGAGGCTGTTTGTATCGTAGGCAGCCTTCCGATACTGTAACGCTTGAATTGAAGCAAAGTAGCCCAAATCAAGAACGTTAAGCTCAGGTGATCGAGGTGGCTGGCAGCGCATCTTAATCTTCCAGCCCTCCACTCTCCCTGCTACCTCCAACTCGACGTCGTTTTCGAGGACGTGCGGTCCCGCGTTGTCTTGCTAGGCGAACACCGTCGAGCCCTGGCGAACTACATGCAGATCATGAAAGTATTTTGTCAGTTGAATTCGTGAGTACTGGTATTAATAAGAAAATAGATTTACCTGACACCTTGGCTCTGATAGCGATCGAGGGAAAAACTTTTTCAACAAGAAATTGTCGTTAAAGTGTGCTTTCTGAAAACTACAACAGCTCGGAGCGGTGTGCGCCGCGCCACGTACTGTGACGCCGCGATTTCCACGGGCCCCACGGCGGCGCTCAGCATGGCCAAGCGCATGCATCGTGCCGTCGAGCATGCCGAGCAAATACCCCATATAGGTGGTGGAGGCCAACGGGTCATGTGTTCATCATGAATGCCGATCAACGGGTTCTTGGCTGCAACGCGCAGCGCAAGCGATCGTTCATTTTGCCGCCTCCTAAGTAGTGGCAATAGTGGTAGCAAACGCACACGCGGTTATGACAAACAGCGGGACCCCTTGAGCGAGACGCACTCCTTGCGGTTCATCGAATGCTTGGTCATGAAATCGACGAGGATCGCGTCCGAGGGCACGCGCGTGTACGAGGAAGCGCATGTCCCGCTGGTTGATGGGGCAGTTGGTTCTCAGATCATTGACAGAAGTGGAGACCGGGTACGACTTGGCATCGTCGGTGGCGAAGGCCACGGAAATGCCATTGGCGCAGTGGACCGCGGGGCTCGAGATCCCTCGGTGGACCTGGCTCCCTCAGCGGAGACAACCCAGTTGACGGCGAAGCGTATTGAGACCCCGTTGGATCTTGATTCTGACGAGTCGGTAAATATGCTCCACCATTTCGTCGATGGTCGAGTTCTCCTCTTCATCATTGACGAACTTATCTAGATATCGAGGGCGTTGTTGTCGTGCAAGATGCAAAAATGTGAACTACAAGGCAACCACCAATAACAGCGCCATCCACTGGCTCGGAATGACTCTTTAGCTCTCTGCGAAGGGTTTGACAGCGTCCTTTTACCGCCCCGAACGCATACTCTACTGCGATCCGCGTACCGGAATGAACATATTTGTAGAAGTTGATATCCGCTGACACCCGAGCGTCATGCGCAAACGGAGTTAACAGGTACTCGCGTAGCATATATACTCCGTCGCCTAAGAAAGGGCGATTATGTGAGACGCTCTTCACGTTGAGGCCAATCCAACTTCCGCTCCATGACGTGCAGTCATTACAACTCCTAGGTCAAATACAAAAAATCATAAATAACTTGTTGCAACCCACAACCCCTTGCATGTTGAACGCGGTAGTGCCCTTACGGCAGTACCATTCCCAGAAATTTGAAATTTGTCGGGCGCGATCGTCTTACGAGAGTTTCATCAACAGCGCCAACACCACCACCAAAGCCAGCGACCCTGTCAAAGCTTCAACTACTTCTGCCCACTCGCTACCCGAGCTCGAGAATCTTACGAACCGTGCCCGATCGTCGTAGAGGACTCTACAAATGCCAAAGTACGCGCGAGATGCAGTCGCCACGCTGACACCAAATTGACTCACCACATCTGCTTATGATCCGCGTAAGTCGAGATAGCGTCATGTTAGCGCAAGTTTCATGTCGAGTCAGTACTTGGTTCGGTTAGACTCAGGGACATGCCCATAGAATACTGACCATTGCTACTGAAGATAGCTGCATAACTTCTTGAAACACGAACGTCTCATCCGAAACGATCGTTGGAAGGATTCATCTGAAGCGTTGAAGTTCTCTTCGAAGTAGTTGCCCGTGACAGTAAGCTCTTGCGAATTCTTCTTCCATCGACCGATCCAACAGCAGTAACAAGGGTAGCAAGAAGCAACATCATAATAATGTTGAACTCATCCATATCATTGATAACACCACTCATGCTTAATTCACGCTTCTGGATCGGGCTGTTCGGGCTGTGTTTGCGCGGACTGCTTCGACTCGGACTGCTCATATACAGGCTGCGTCTGCTTGGGCCTGTTGCGGCTCCTGCTTGGACGGCGTCGGCTTGGGCGCGGGCAGCTTCTTGCTTGGACGTGGTCGGCTTGGGCGGCTTCAGGGGTGCGGCTGGAGTTGGCGTGCGGAAGTTGGTAGAGACCCTATAGGTTGTGAAATTTAATATGCTGGCTAAAATATAAGTTTTGGCAGTTTGCTGTGGGAGCATGCTGCCCTCAAATAAAACATATCCTAAGTGATACATTCTTGGAATCTGGTAATCATATCTGGTATTCTGAGAGTTCTTGTGGAGTTTGGAGTCAAATAAAAGCAAGCGTATGTTTGTAGCGAGCGCGGAACCCTGAAATGCAGATCAACGTGGGTGAATGGATTCTGTTTCTTGAAGTGGATTGAAATATAGGAGATCTTCCCTGCGAATCTATACAAGGCGGGGCTCGACTCTGGTTCGCAACTTGGGAACTGAGTCCCTTCTCAGATTCCCCATTGCATTCCCAGAATAACGACACCCAAACTTTGCGCCCGCAGACTTTCTTCCCACAAACGTCTACCAACCGCTTCGGCTCAGGGCTCCAAATCCAAGAACACTTAGTTAGTCTGTGACATCTCTCAGAATCCAAAGTTTATCCATCAACTCCGAGAAGGCATCCGGTATAGCGACCGATCAAGTCCAGATCAACACTCCGCAGAAAATCGCAGTCCCCGAAGAGTCGCTAAGGAAGGATTTTGTGCATGTTACCTTTAACCAAACAGAGTTCATTTTGCTTCGAAAGGCACAAGTGCTTCTTTCACAGCCTGGAAGGCCGCTCTCCACGACAAAACTCGAAGTAACTTAGGTAAATGACCCACTGCTCCGGCCTGGAAGTATTCCATATCTGTTTATTTGGCGGACTGCAAGCCGTCTTTGCTGTATATTTGGGGTCTATTGTACCTGTGTCGAACTGAAGAAGTTGGTGACAGGGTACATCGTATCCTCTTTCCGAGAAGTGGTGTCCCCAAAATTAAACAAGTGCCTCGGATTTGGGCCTATTTTGGCCTTAGTCTGAGCCTAGAGAAATAAGAGAGGGTAAATCAGAATTTGTATGATTGTATAACATGTATAGCGCTATTTGGGTTGGATTCTAGTGTAAGCTCGGCGTAGTTGTCTGATTTACGGGGTCGATACGAACCTCCTGGTGAAAAGAGCCGCTACCCAGGGGTACACATCGTGCGCCTGACCAACAACAACACACACCCTGTGCCAGCCGAGACGGATCCAAGCTCTAGGAGCCTGTTGTCGGTCAAGGAGGGCCTATAACTGTTTTCTGTGAAGAAACACGATCGCTTCACCACAAACTACTGTAGAACCATACTACATAAAGTAGCAATACAGCGAATATCTTCAAGCCAATTTAGGTTGCTGTGACAGCGAGCCTACACTGCACGCCGCTGGTTTATATGAGGGCAGTACCATTGAGTTCTGTTCTAACCCAGATTGTTCAACCCTCACATAAAACTGCAGATCAAGTCTTGTAGCAAAAAGAACATTCGGCTGGGCATTGAGCGCGACAGGACCATGGCAAGCCTGAAGACTCTTTAACAGACGCACGGGAACTTCTATATCTTTTCTTTAGTGTCCTGAGACGTCACCAAGCAGCAATAGCATGGGGTACGCATGTATTATCTAGTCAGAAAATGGTATAGAAAACCTGCACAATCAGATCGTTGTTTCATCATCTATAGACCTACACGCCGATTTACTGACCGCGTAGATTGCCCCAAATTTATGAACCGAAGCCATGTTGAAACACAGTATTTTCTCGAGTTTGCTATGAAATCGTCACCTCTAAAAAACATGCGTGGGTCGTATCGATAGTTATTTGTTCGTTATCTTTACCAGCACAATTCATCCAAACTGTTTTCGGCCCAGTGACTGTGATTGTTTGTGCCAGAATATTTTCTAAATTTGCTGCAACAATAGAAATGGGTAGCATTTGCGATACAAACATAGAAAGTACAGTCAGCACCTGTTTGGTCAGCATTAAAACCTGGCCTTCACCAAGCTTTGACATATTTTCCTTCCCTTACCCACCATTTTTTTTTCTGCTTGTGCGACTGCCGTCTCCGGTCTGTTCTGGCTCTGGCGCATTGAAAACTTGTTGCAGAGAAGGAAAACCAACCTCCACGTTTGGGACGCTGCGAACTTATCAACCGGCAGAGCTAAACTGAGATAGCAAGCTTTAGCATAAATATGAACCATCATACCCGTCACAGGGACCCATTTCTTCCGAAGGAAGGAAGCCCAACGCACTACCTGCTCCTCCCATTCGGGGGGGGGGGGGCAGCATCGCGGACACGGCTATGAACGCGGTACTGAACTGCGAACCGCACCCAATTTCGAGCTTATAACTAATAAGATATCTCTGTCTGTATTTACTTCTCCGACCGACAAACACCACAATGCCTAGAGCCGCCGGTCAAGCTGACATTCCCCCCGCAACCCGCCTGCGCGTCGTGCTCTTCCTCGCTGAGCGTAGCGTTCGCGGGACGCTCCTCCGCGGCGCAATTCCCGCTGCAATGACAGCGTTTAGTGTCTGCCACAACACTGTGAAGAAGCTCTGGCGCAATCGACACGATGTGAAGGCCTTAGCCGCTCCGAGGCGGGTGGTAACTCCGCGTTGGAGACGGCTGACACCCGAGGAGGTGGAACAGCTGGTACAAGCTGTACCGCTGTGCCAACGGCAAACCCAGCGGGCACTCGCGGCGGCGAGCGGCATCCTGAGGACAACTCGTCAACGCTACCTTGCCGACGGATCGCTTCACCGCGCTACGTCGCGCGTGAAGCCGTCAATTACTGCTGCCCACAAGCTGAGACGTCTGCAGTGGGCGTTATCCCACGTGGACATGCCTCTAGGTACCGTACAACAGTGACGCGATAATTGTTTGCTTTGCTATCATTTAGTTCTAGCTTCAATCGATATTATTTTGGTTCACCGATAAATTCAAATTTATTTTGAATTGGCTTGAATGTTTTCGAATAATGTGTATTATAGGTGGCTGCAGTTACCGCATGCATCACATGTACGACATGGTGCATGTGGATGAAAAGTGGTTCGACCTCTACAAAGGGGCTACAAAATACTACTAAACGGTTGCGGAGCAGCTTCCCTACCGTTCGTGCCCGAACAAAAGGTACATTGGCAAAGTCAAGTTTTTGGCAGCTGTAGCGCGTCCGCGCTACAGCTGCTTAATGTTGATGGTAAGTTGGGCGTCTGGCCTATCGTGGAGGTAAGCGAGGCTCTTTGTACCTCAGTTAATCGGCCTAGAGGTACCGCCGTCACGAAAAGTGTGACACGCCTTTGAGAACGACCATCTTCAGTGAGAGGAACCAGGCCAGCATCAAGTGGAGCAGTGAGCACTGCTCACTAAGCAGGTGCAGTTCGTGGTGGCATCCTTCACGGCGACATGACGGCCACCTGCAGAATAGAGCGGGTCTCGGCCCTATCTAGCGGCCATAAGCTCCATGGTGACAGCCGGCTACGCAGAAATTGGTGAAGAGTCCGTTGGAGAAGAGGTGGAGCATTGTGTCAACAGGTGCTGTGTGGATAGGACATGATTCAACTTGTAACGCAGTGTCACTATCAAAATTTGGGTTATGAGACCAAAACTTGGGAATTGCCCATATTATAGAACCCGCTGATTAGTGGAAATGTACTGGTCAAGTGTGACAATCATGGTACCAGATAAGGGAATGTTTCATTCAAGGGAATGATAGGCAGCTGGGGCAACTTTTTAAATGTATATCTTGTTGATAACACTACATGTATTGTGAAACCCGATTAGAATGTCTTATTGGATTGTAAATTCGCCGATTTAGTGGCTTACTAAGACCGACGACCCCCGATTTGATAAATCCGACCTCCTAATTAGACTGGGGTTCCTCGATTTATACTCAAGATTACTACCTAGGACGACTTGCAGAGTCAAAGCATATGAGTCGGATTTACATTAGCTAATCGGGCGATTAAGCCAGAGCCGGCCGATTTGCTTCCTATTCAGACGGAATGTCCGATGTGCAACCGGCATTCGCTCCTTGTAGGCTAAATCAGCCGCCAGACAACAATCGTTGCAGTCGCTCTTGGTTTACGAGTCAAGGCTACACCACTAACAGCACAGTAGAAAAATCTACACGCTACGATACAGGTTGTTGAGGTATGAAGGCGACGGGTCTAAGCGTGGTTACGCCCAAGCCATTTTTCGGACATAATCGAATTTTTCAGATGTTGTACGATACAGCTTGTTATAGACACCGGACACTTAATTTCACTATGTTCCCGTTAAAGTACGTGGCGTTTTTCTGAAAAACGCGACATGAGACCTCTCAGCAAATCCTCTAGCATGTTGTAGGTACAGCGTGGCTACGCTAATCATGTTTTAAGGCATACCATGATATCGATTTTGGCAGGGAGGTGCAGTGACCTTTTTATCAAGAGACTGGCCAGAGGAGACAGAGACGGCTATAAGAGGAGGACACATCATCATATCAAAAGACAAAACGCATGCTTGCTCACCTAACTGGCCAATGGCCTTCCTCGCTACCAGTCAAAGTTTCCCTACTCATTTGGCGACATCTCCGGAAGCCTCACCTCTACAACTAGGCGAAGCGACGTCGCCCCCAGCTTACTCCTCTCTAGCTTCCTGCTCTTCATCCTCATCCTCCTTTTCTTCAGCGTCTTCTTCAGAATCCTGACGCTTGCGCTTCTTACCTCCGCCAGTGCCAGCGGCCCGAGCCTGGATGCCGCGCCCACAACGCGGGTGCGGACGTTTGCTCCCGTTTTCCCACTTATTGTGCCAAATTGGAAAGCACGTCATAGAGTTCCCTGGGTAGTGTTTCCAGGCCTTGTTGCACCAGTACAAACTGCAGAAAGCTAGTTAGATAGACATAACCAACTTATCCGAAATGAACTACGTACCGTGCTGTGTCCGACTTGCTGCATGCTGCACAGTAGTACTTGGTAGCGCGGCGCTCTCTAACCTTGCGCTTTAGAATTGAGCACACCTTGCACTGCCGCTGCCGACGCTTACGAACGCCGTTCACGATCTGCCAGTCTGGGCATTCTACCGGCTCGTGGTCCTTTTGCAAGGGCGCCATAAGTTCTGCATCTTCGTCGTCGTCACCACTTGCTGACGGCTAGAGTAGCAATGTTAGCGACAACATGGACCCCATACAACATGTATCTGCACGCTCAGCGAATGCACTGGCATACATGTGCCAGAGACAACATGTATCTGCACGCTCAGCGAACGTACTCGCATACAACATGTACCCCATACAACATGTAGACTTACCCGCTCCACGAAATCTTATTTCTTGAGCTGCAATAACTGGGCGTGTAGCTCCAGCAAAAGTTCGGCATGCGAAGCTGGCTTGAGATCCATGCGCTTGGCCGCCTCCCGGAATACGATGTAGGCGTTCACGATTGCCACGTCTACCAGTCTTAAGAAGATAGACTTGTAGTACTTCTTGCACGACGTCTGCCCTTGCAGAGAATAGGGCTGGAGTCGGAGTTGATCGTGGATATCCACTCCACCCATCCACTGGTGGTAATCACGCACCATGGGCAGGGAACAGCATGGCGTCTACCTCCTGTGCCCCGTGTACGTCGCTCTACAATGTTACAAAAAGCACAGTTAGCCTCGACTGTAAAACAGATAATTTGATAGGTACTTACGATATGTCTCCATTGCTCTGCTTGATTCGGTTCCTAAGAACTGAACGGGCTTCCGGTCCCACCAAACTAATCCCGTCATCAATCCACAGTTCCGAGCCACCGCCATCCGCACCGCTCCATGCTGCACGCGCTTAGGACGATTGCGGTTCTTTTCCACGATTTCTTGTGGATATCCGACTTTGTCCCCCATGATAGTTCCAATTGAATATACATTGCGCTGTAGTAGCTGAAGCGCGAGCTGAACCGACGTGTAGAATCTATCCGTCACCACCAGGTGGTAAACATCGTCTAGCGGCGCTGGTAGAACGGCCTCAAGGTTGCGGGTCACTGCAACTGGCCCGGAGTTCGGGTCCGCAGAACGCTGGCTGTCCGGTACGTTGCCTAGTTCCGCCGCATGCTGGGCTTTTCCACAATATACCTCAAGGCTGTATGTTGTATAATCCAACATCACATATTACAATCAGGTGTTAGATACAACATGTTGACTTAAGCAAAAAAAAACACGACGCGGGTCCATATGGACCCGCGTCGTGTTCTCCTTACCGCATGCAGTAAGCTGTGTCTGCACAGCACGTCAGGAAGAGCTTGGTGCCCCACTTGTGCGGGTTGTTCT
Organism: Phytophthora sojae; assembly: GCF_000149755.1. Classification (NCBI taxonomy): domain Eukaryota; phylum Oomycota; class Peronosporomycetes; order Peronosporales; family Peronosporaceae; genus Phytophthora; species Phytophthora sojae. The sequence continues at coordinate 3,009,403 of NW_009258118.1, forward strand.
TGAGGTATTGGCGGGTCGGGTTGTTTCGGTTGCGGGAGGGTATGACGCCTTCATCGAACGATACGACCGGCGGTGTAGTATATCCTCGCGGGAAGGTTTCCTGCAGCGTCTTGACCACGGAGCGCACCTTCCACGCCCTGTCCGATGCTGCTTGAGGGTCGGCGTTGTTCGTGAACTGTAGGTTAGCCATGATATGCTCGAATCGATGGCGAGGCATGTAGTCGTTGAACGTTCCGCGTGCCACAGCTCCAACCCTTTCCGTAGACCAATAGTCTCGAAAACAGCGGCGCTGTGGGTTCAGCATCCGCGCCAGCAGCAATCCCAGGACGTGTATAATCTCGTGAGCTTCAATGTCGTCCTTCTTCGCCTCGCGCATCATGAACTCATCCCTTGAATTCTTGCCCGGCGTCTTTTGATTGGCATACATTCGGTCGACCCGTGTGGTCACGTTCTGCAGGAAGTACCGATTCGATTCTGCTGCCACCTTTCTCCAGAACTTCTTCGGCATGAAGAATAGAAACAAATCCAGCGGCGACTCTGCCAGCTCCAACACTTCAGAAGTCGGACCGTACGCCTCTGTGTATAAGCCTGGGTACCTCGCATCCGGAGGAAACTTCGCCGGATCTACATGACGCCACAGACAACATGATTTCGTGAGTACATGTTGTATATGCCAACATCAGATGATCACGTACCAAACTCCCAGCCACTTGATCGCATGTCCGCCATGTTGTGCTCATCCTGGGCAAACGCGCTCATCTCGTCCTTGCGCAGCTCTATCTAGTCACGAGCAGGGCGATCACTACTCGATTCCGCTGGTGTGGTTTCAGCGTCGGCTGACAGAGTTTCACCCGCAGCAACTGGCATGTCATCAATCTCGGACCCGCTGGCGTTCATTGCATCATCCCACTCGCTGCTTTCGTCTGCAGTGCCATCTCTGTGCCGGTCGTCATTGGTACGCTGGAACTCATCATCATCGTCATAGAAGCCAACCTCCGTTTCGATGTCTTCGCAGTCTGAGTTGAGCACCTCATACTCGGCCGCTTGAGGCTGGGATGATTCGGCGGCTCTATCAGTCGAATCGCGTGTCGGACTTTGAAGTGCGGAGACGCTCCTATAGTATAATCAAATCAAAGCGTCAGTCATCATGTAGTATGTCACATATGTTGTATACCATGCCATGCGATGTTGTACCTTTCTCCACCTGCGCATGTTGTATCATCCACCACTCCACTTGTTGTATGATCTTCATGCTGTACCAGACTACAAGAAATACAACATCAACAGTTAGTACATGTTGGATGGTCCACCAGATAGATAAGTTGTACCGTGGCTGCGGCGACGCCGACGATGGCCGCTGCTCAGACACAGGCGTCGCGCTGCCGTTCGATGAAGGAGAAGTGTCCACGTGATTGTCCTTCTTCGTCGTCGTCTTCTTCGTCGCTTCATCAATCTTCTTCCGTGCTTGATCCAGCTCAGACGCGCCTTTCGCTTCAGCTGCTGCCGACGCAATGCAACGCAGCTCGGCAGCAGCGCGCCGCGCCTCTTTGGTCTCTTTCGCAAGCTCCGCAGCCGTTGGCTTTCGCGGCTTCTTCGCCTGGGCCTTGGGCTTCTGCTTCGCCTTCGCCTTCGCCTTGCCCTTCGCCTTCGTCGTCTCCGGCGACACCACTTCCTCTTCCTCTAGCTCCTCCAGCTCCTCATCGTCGTCGTATTCGTTTGCCTCTTCATCCTCGTAGTCCTCATCTTCGTCGTCGGCTTCGTCCTCCGAGACGAACTCCGCATGCACCGACTTCTGCTTGCGTCGTGGAAGCGCCTTCTTGCCAGAATCTGCGTATGTTTTGGCAGCCACCACACGCCGCTACTTCGAGGCCAACTGCTTCTCCTCTCCATGTACGACGCGCTCTTGCCCATCGGCGGCGGTACATACGGCCGTGGCGTGCGTGCCGGTGGCGACGAGCAATCGTCGCCAAAGTCCGCGTCGGTGTCGCGGCGCCCTGCCAGGAAATCCGCATGCTCCTTCTGGAGACGCCGCCTCTCCCCCGCGCTCCGTCCTTCCAAGCGCTGCAAAAAGCGCTGGTGCTCACTGCGGGTTTCTCGCTGGGGCGCGCGCTTTGGTCCCATTGTCACTTCTGGGGTCTTGCGTCTCAGCCGGCGATTCTTCAAATGAGCATCAGCCACTGATTTCGGAAGAGAGGGAGCTGGGACAGCTTTTTGCTGTGGCTTCTCTGTTCCAAACCCTCTCTGTTCCAAACCCACCTACCCCTGTGCATTGGGGAGGTCGCCTTGTTATGCCCAAGATTTGCTTATACTTGATTTAAGTATACTTTTGCCGTTTTTAGAGCCAATCCCTATTAAAACATGTTGTATGTCTAAAATATACAACATGTGACATGTTGTCAGATACAACGTGTGGTCGTTGGGGGGTTAACGCCTTTACTTATCCTGCTAGCGATGTTACTAGTCCACTAAGACCATGTACATGCTGTGTAAGATCCTGCACATTTCGTTGCAACACAGCGTGATGAGGTATTCCTGTAAGTGTGCTGTCCTAGCTTCCGGGTGGTGCTAACAGCCGTTATAATCGACGCAGGGTGTCGGAGAGCCGACCCATTCGTAGGAGGCAGCCTTGACTTGAGAAAGTCCGCGTGATAGACTATTAATGTCAACACAAATCACCAATTGCTCCTGATGATGTTGGTAAACTCGGAAAATAACTAGACTTTGCGTTCTCGAGAAATCTTGCAGATGGCCAGTAGACACCAAAAATGTGATGACGGAGAAGAAATTTCGTGTTCTATTATCGATAGTCCAGCCAATGTGCGCCCACCGTACATATCGTCACATCAACATGGATGATATAGCTGTTCTGTACTGTCCCGAGTCACCATTCTGCACAAATATGGATGACGGCAGCCGACGGCCCGGCGGTGATTTGGCAAGATAAAAATGATGACAACCCCTTTCTAAATAAACGGGTTGCCAGGTTTGCCCGCTCATCATCCACCAAGTCTGCCTCTGGATACTCCTGCACCAGGAGAAATGCAAATCGTTTGCGAGGGTGTGAGGGTGGTTGTTCCGTTATGATGCTCCTTTGGCTCAGTTGGTAGAGCGTCAGTCTCATAATCTGAAGGTCGCCAGTTCGAGCCTGGCAGGGAGCACTTCTTTGCCTCTTTTGCCCTCGAATCTTATCGCCTTTTGCTGCCCCTGCACGCATGCCACAGGCAGCCGACATTGTCGCACAGATCCTCAGCGTCACGGCGAGCAGAGCTGGCTGCTCAGCCACCGGAAATTCACAGCGGAAGCCCACTTCCATCGGCTCCTACCATCGGTTCTCTCGTTGGCTCGGGTTCGAGTCGGGGAGGCGCGCTCCGATTTCGGCCGCCTTGGCTCGACTCAAACGTAAGTGAATCAGCAAGCTGAGCGCCGAAACCACGTTGTGGGCGTGTCTGTGGACTTCCGGACACGCAGAACATCTTGTACACGACGACGTGAGAGGATCGGTCTGGTGTCGAGAGCTCCGACCCGGAGCGTGTAGCGTGAGTCTGTTCGGGATTCAAACACGCCCGTAGTACTCAGTAGCATCCGCAGAAGACATGGTAGTGTCGAGAAAGACTCGGCAGCCTTCGTTCGATGACGGGGAGGGATGACATCTTTTTTGCGCGGAGGTGTGTGGAGAAGACGGGAGGCCTGTGAGCGGCCGTCCAAGGCTACGAGGCAGTCCGTGGCGTGGGCGGCGACGCGGCGATGCGGTGGTAGTGAGCGTAGGGCGTGTTTTGCGCGCAGGGGAGCTGAAAATCGTTTGCGAGGGTGTGAGGGTGGTTGTTCCGTTATGATGCTCCTTTGGCTCAGTTGGTAGAGCGTCAGTCTCATAATCTGAAGGTCGCCAGTTCGAGCCTGGCAGGGAGCACTTCTTTGCCTCTTTTGCCCTCGAATCTTATCGCCTTTTGCTACCCCTGCACGCATGCCACAGGCAGCCGACATTGTCGCACAGATCCTCAGCGTCACGGCGAGCAGAGCTGGAATTCACAGCGGAAGCCCACTTCCATCGGCTCCTACCATCGGTTTCACAGCGGAAGCCCACTTCCATCGGCTCCTACCATCGGTTCTCTCGTTGGCTCGGGTTCGAGTCGGGGAGGCGCGCTCCGATTTCGGCCGCCTTGGCTCGACTCAAACGTAAGTGAATCAGCAAGCTGAGCGCCGAAACCACGTTGTGGGCGTGTCTGTGGACTTCCGGACACGCAGAACATCTTGTACACGACGACGTGAGAGGATCGGTCTGGTGTCGAGAGCTCCGACCCGGAGCGTGTAGCGTGAGTCTGTTCGGGATTCAAACACGCCCGTAGTACTCAGTAGCATCCGCAGAAGACATGGTAGTGTCGAGAAAGACTCGGCAGCCTTCGTTCGATGACGGGGAGGGATGACATCTTTTTTGCGCGGAGGTGTGTGGAGAAGACGGGAGGCCTGTGAGCGGCCGTCCAAGGCTACGAGGCAGTCCGTGGCGTGGGCGGCGACGCGGCGATGCGGTGGTAGTGAGCGTAGGGCGTGTTTTGCGCGCAGGGGAGCTGAAAATCGTTTGCGAGGGTGTGAGGGTGGTTGTTCCGTTATGATGCTCCTTTGGCTCAGTTGGTAGAGCGTCAGTCTCATAATCTGAAGGTCGCCAGTTCGAGCCTGGCAGGGAGCACTTCTTTGCCTCTTTTGCCCTCGAATCTTATCGCCTTTTGCTGCCCCTGCACGCATGCCACAGGCAGCCGACATTGTCGCACAGATCCTCAGCGTCACGGCGAGCAGAGCTGGCTGCTCAGCCACCGGAAATTCACAGCGGAAGCCCACTTCCATCGGCTCCTACCATCGGTTCTCTCGTTGGCTCGGGTTCGAGTCGGGGAGGCGCGCTCCGATTTCGGCCGCCTTGGCTCGACTCAAACGTAAGTGAATCAGCAAGCTGAGCGCCGAAACCACGTTGTGGGCGTGTCTGTGGACTTCCGGACACGCAGAACATCTTGTACACGACGACGTGAGAGGATCGGTCTGGTGTCGAGAGCTCCGACCCGGAGCGTGTAGCGTGAGTCTGTTCGGGATTCAAACACGCCCGTAGTACTCAGTAGCATCCGCAGAAGACATGGTAGTGTCGAGAAAGACTCGGCAGCCTTCGTTCGATGACGGGGAGGGATGACATCTTTTTTGCGCGGAGGTGTGTGGAGAAGACGGGAGGCCTGTGAGCGGCCGTCCAAGGCTACGAGGCAGTCCGTGGCGTGGGCGGCGACGCGGCGATGCGGTGGTAGTGAGCGTAGGGCGTGTTTTGCGCGCAGGGGAGCTGAAAATCGTTTGCGAGGGTGTGAGGGTGGTTGTTCCGTTATGATGCTCCTTTGGCTCAGTTGGTAGAGCGTCAGTCTCATAATCTGAAGGTCGCCAGTTCGAGCCTGGCAGGGAGCACTTCTTTGCCTCTTTTGCCCTCGAATCTTATCGCCTTTTGCTGCCCCTGCACGCATGCCACAGGCAGCCGACATTGTCGCACAGATCCTCAGCGTCACGGCGAGCAGAGCTGGCTGCTCAGCCACCGGAAATTCACAGCGGAAGCCCACTTCCATCGGCTCCTACCATCGGTTCTCTCGTTGGCTCGGGTTCGAGTCGGGGAGGCGCGCTCCGATTTCGGCCGCCTTGGCTCGACTCAAACGTAAGTGAATCAGCAAGCTGAGCGCCGAAACCACGTTGTGGGCGTGTCTGTGGACTTCCGGACACGCAGAACATCTTGTACACGACGACGTGAGAGGATCGGTCTGGTGTCGAGAGCTCCGACCCGGAGCGTGTAGCGTGAGTCTGTTCGGGATTCAAACACGCCCGTAGTACTCAGTAGCATCCGCAGAAGACATGGTAGTGTCGAGAAAGACTCGGCAGCCTTCGTTCGATGACGGGGAGGGATGACATCTTTTTTGCGCGGAGGTGTGTGGAGAAGACAGGAGGCCTGTGAGCGGCCGTCCAAGGCTACGAGGCAGTCCGTGGCGTGGGCGGCGACGCGGCGATGCGGTGGTAGTGAGCGTAGGGCGTGTTTTGCGCGCAGGGGAGCTGAAAATCGTTTGCGAGGGTGTGAGGGTGGTTGTTCCGTTATGATGCTCCTTTGGCTCAGTTGGTAGAGCGTCAGTCTCATAATCTGAAGGTCGCCAGTTCGAGCCTGGCAGGGAGCACTTCTTTGCCTCTTTTGCCCTCGAATCTTATCGCCTTTTGCTGCCCCTGCACGCATGCCACAGGCAGCCGACATTGTCGCACAGATCCTCAGCGTCACGGCGAGCAGAGCTGGCTGCTCAGCCACCGGAAATTCACAGCGGAAGCCCACTTCCATCGGCTCCTACCATCGGTTCTCTCGTTGGCTCGGGTTCGAGTCGGGGAGGCGCGCTCCGATTTCGGCCGCCTTGGCTCGACTCAAACGTAAGTGAATCAGCAAGCTGAGCGCCGAAACCACGTTGTGGGCGTGTCTGTGGACTTCCGGACACGCAGAACATCTTGTACACGACGACGTGAGAGGATCGGTCTGGTGTCGAGAGCTCCGACCCGGAGCGTGTAGCGTGAGTCTGTTCGGGATTCAAACACGCCCGTAGTACTCAGTAGCATCCGCAGAAGACATGGTAGTGTCGAGAAAGACTCGGCAGCCTTCGTTCGATGACGGGGAGGGATGACATCTTTTTTGCGCGGAGGTGTGTGGAGAAGACGGGAGGCCTGTGAGCGGCCGTCCAAGGCTACGAGGCAGTCCGTGGCGTGGGCGGCGACGCGGCGATGCGGTGGTAGTGAGCGTAGGGCGTGTTTTGCGCGCAGGGGAGCTGAAAATCGTTTGCGAGGGTGTGAGGGTGGTTGTTCCGTTATGATGCTCCTTTGGCTCAGTTGGTAGAGCGTCAGTCTCATAATCTGAAGGTCGCCAGTTCGAGCCTGGCAGGGAGCACTTCTTTGCCTCTTTTGCCCTCGAATCTTATCGCCTTTTGCTGCCCCTGCACGCATGCCACAGGCAGCCGACATTGTCGCACAGATCCTCAGCGTCACGGCGAGCAGAGCTGGCTGCTCAGCCACCGGAAATTCACAGCGGAAGCCCACTTCCATCGGCTCCTACCATCGGTTCTCTCGTTGGCTCGGGTTCGAGTCGGGGAGGCGCGCTCCGATTTCGGCCGCCTTGGCTCGACTCAAACGTAAGTGAATCAGCAAGCTGAGCGCCGAAACCACGTTGTGGGTGTGTCTGTGGACTTCCGGACACGCAGAACATCTTGTACACGACGACGTAAGAGGATCGGTCTGGTGTCGAGAGCTCCGACCCGGAGCGTGTAGCGTGAGTATGTTCCGGATCCAAACACGCCCGTAGTACTCAGTAGCATCCGCAGAAGACATGGTAGTGTCGAGAAAGACTCGGCAGCCTTCGTTCGATGACGGGGAGGGATGACATCTTTTTTGCGCGGAGGTGTGTGGAGAAGACAGGAGGCCTGTGAGCGGCCGTCCAAGGCTACGAGGCAGTCCGTGGCGTGGGCGGCGACGCGGCGATGCGGTGGTAGTGAGCGTAGGGCGTGTTTTGCGCGCAGGGGAGCTGAAAATCGTTTGCGAGGGTGTGAGGGTGGTTGTTCCGTTATGATGCTCCTTTGGCTCAGTTGGTAGAGCGTCAGTCTCATAATCTGAAGGTCGCCAGTTCGAGCCTGGCAGGGAGCACTTCTTTGCCTCTTTTGCCCTCGAATCTTATCGCCTTTTGCTGCCCCTGCACGCATGCCACAGGCAGCCGACATTGTCGCACAGATCCTCAGCGTCACGGCGAGCAGAGCTGGCTGCTCAGCCACCGGAAATTCACAGCGGAAGCCCACTTCCATCGGCTCCTACCATCGGTTCTCTCGTTGGCTCGGGTTCGAGTCGGGGAGGCGCGCTCCGATTTCGGCCGCCTTGGCTCGACTCAAACGTAAGTGAATCAGCAAGCTGAGCGCCGAAACCACGTTGTGGGTGTGTCTGTGGACTTCCGGACACGCAGAACATCTTGTACACGACGACGTGAGAGGATCGGTCTGGTGTCGAGAGCTCCGACCCGGAGCGTGTAGCGTGAGTATGTTCCGGATCCAAACACGCCCGTAGTACTCAGTAGCATCCGCAGAAGACATGGTAGTGTCGAGAAAGACTCGGCAGCCTTCGTTCGATGACGGGGAGGGATGACATCTTTTTTGCGCGGAGGTGTGTGGAGAAGACAGGAGGCCTGTGAGCGGCCGTCCAAGGCTACGAGGCAGTCCGTGGCGTGGGCGGCGACGCGGCGATGCGGTGGTAGTGAGCGTAGGGCGTGTTTTGCGCGCAGGGGAGCTGAAAATCGTTTGCGAGGGTGTGAGGGTGGTTGTTCCGTTATGATGCTCCTTTGGCTCAGTTGGTAGAGCGTCAGTCTCATAATCTGAAGGTCGCCAGTTCGAGCCTGGCAGGGAGCACTTCTTTGCCTCTTTTGCCCTCGAATCTTATCGCCTTTTGCTGCCCCTGCACGCATGCCACAGGCAGCCGACATTGTCGCACAGATCCTCAGCGTCACGGCGAGCAGAGCTGGCTGCTCAGCCACCGGAAATTCACAGCGGAAGCCCACTTCCATCGGCTCCTACCATCGGTTCTCTCGTTGGCTCGGGTTCGAGTCGGGGAGGCGCGCTCCGATTTCGGCCGCCTTGGCTCGACTCAAACGTAAGTGAATCAGCAAGCTGAGCGCCGAAACCACGTTGTGGGCGTGTCTGTGGACTTCCGGACACGCAGAACATCTTGTACACGACGACGTGAGAGGATCGGTCTGGTGTCGAGAGCTCCGACCCGGAGCGTGTAGCGTGAGTATGTTCCGGATCCAAACACGCCCGTAGTACTCAGTAGCATCCGCAGAAGACATGGTAGTGTCGAGAAAGACTCGGCAGCCTTCGTTCGATGACGGGGAGGGATGACATCTTTTTTGCGCGGAGGTGTGTGGAGAAGACAGGAGGCCTGTGAGCGGCCGTCCAAGGCTACGAGGCAGTCCGTGGCGTGGGCGGCGACGCGGCGATGCGGTGGTAGTGAGCGTAGGGCGTGTTTTGCGCGCAGGGGAGCTGAAAATCGTTTGCGAGGGTGTGAGGGTGGTTGTTCCGTTATGATGCTCCTTTGGCTCAGTTGGTAGAGCGTCAGTCTCATAATCTGAAGGTCGCCAGTTCGAGCCTGGCAGGGAGCACTTCTTTGCCTCTTTTGCCCTCGAATCTTATCGCCTTTTGCTGCCCCTGCACGCATGCCACAGGCAGCCGACATTGTCGCACAGATCCTCAGCGTCACGGCGAGCAGAGCTGGCTGCTCAGCCACCGGAAATTCACAGCGGAAGCCCACTTCCATCGGCTCCTACCATCGGTTCTCTCGTTGGCTCGGGTTCGAGTCGGGGAGGCGCGCTCCGATTTCGGCCGCCTTGGCTCGACTCAAACGTAAGTGAATCAGCAAGCTGAGCGCCGAAACCACGTTGTGGGTGTGTCTGTGGACTTCCGGACACGCAGAACATCTTGTACACGACGACGTGAGAGGATCGGTCTGGTGTCGAGAGCTCCGACCCGGAGCGTGTAGCGTGAGTATGTTCCGGATCCAAACACGCCCGTAGTACTCAGTAGCATCCGCAGAAGACATGGTAGTGTCGAGAAAGACTCGGCAGCCTTCGTTCGATGACGGGGAGGGATGACATCTTTTTTGCGCGGAGGTGTGTGGAGAAGACAGGAGGCCTGTGAGCGGCCGTCCAAGGCTACGAGGCAGTCCGTGGCGTGGGCGGCGACGCGGCGATGCGGTGGTAGTGAGCGTAGGGCGTGTTTTGCGCGCAGGGGAGAAGGGCGATAAGATTCGAGGGCAAAAGAGGCAAAGAAGTGCTCCCTGCCAGGCTCGAACTGGCGACCTTCAGATTATGAGACTGACGCTCTACCAACTGAGCCAAAGGAGCATCATAACGGAACAACCACCCTCACACCCTCGCAAACGATTTTCAGCTCCCCTGCGCGCAAAACACGCCCTACGCTCACTACCACCGCATCGCCGCGTCGCCGCCCACGCCACGGACTGCCTCGTAGCCTTGGACGGCCGCTCACAGGCCTCCTGTCTTCTCCACACACCTCCGCGCAAAAAAGATGTCATCCCTCCCCGTCATCGAACGAAGGCTGCCGAGTCTTTCTCGACACTACCATGTCTTCTGCGGATGCTACTGAGTACTACGGGCGTGTTTGGATCCGGAACATACTCACGCTACACGCTCCGGGTCGGAGCTCTCGACACCAGACCGATCCTCTCACGTCGTCGTGTACAAGATGTTCTGCGTGTCCGGAAGTCCACAGACACACCCACAACGTGGTTTCGGCGCTCAGCTTGCTGATTCACTTACGTTTGAGTCGAGCCAAGGCGGCCGAAATCGGAGCGCGCCTCCCCGACTCGAACCCGAGCCAACGAGAGAACCGATGGTAGGAGCCGATGGAAGTGGGCTTCCGCTGTGAATTTCCGGTGGCTGAGCAGCCAGCTCTGCTCGCCGTGACGCTGAGGATCTGTGCGACAATGTCGGCTGCCTGTGGCATGCGTGCAGGGGCAGCAAAAGGCGATAAGATTCGAGGGCAAAAGAGGCAAAGAAGTGCTCCCTGCCAGGCTCGAACTGGCGACCTTCAGATTATGAGACTGACGCTCTACCAACTGAGCCAAAGGAGCATCATAACGGAACAACCACCCTCACACCCTCGCAAACGATTTTCAGCTCCCCTGCGCGCAAAACACGCCCTACGCTCACTACCACCGCATCGCCGCGTCGCCGCCCACGCCACGGACTGCCTCGTAGCCTTGGACGGCCGCTCACAGGCCTCCTGTCTTCTCCACACACCTCCGCGCAAAAAAGATGTCATCCCTCCCCGTCATCGAACGAAGGCTGCCGAGTCTTTCTCGACACTACCATGTCTTCTGCGGATGCTACTGAGTACTACGGGCGTGTTTGGATCCGGAACATACTCACGCTACACGCTCCGGGTCGGAGCTCTCGACACCAGACCGATCCTCTCACGTCGTCGTGTACAAGATGTTCTGCGTGTCCGGAAGTCCACAGACACACCCACAACGTGGTTTCGGCGCTCAGCTTGCTGATTCACTTACGTTTGAGTCGAGCCAAGGCGGCCGAAATCGGAGCGCGCCTCCCCGACTCGAACCCGAGCCAACGAGAGAACCGATGGTAGGAGCCGATGGAAGTGGGCTTCCGCTGTGAATTTCCGGTGGCTGAGCAGCCAGCTCTGCTCGCCGTGACGCTGAGGATCTGTGCGACAATGTCGGCTGCCTGTGGCATGCGTGCAGGGGCAGCAAAAGGCGATAAGATTCGAGGGCAAAAGAGGCAAAGAAGTGCTCCCTGCCAGGCTCGAACTGGCGACCTTCAGATTATGAGACTGACGCTCTACCAACTGAGCCAAAGGAGCATCATAACGGAACAACCACCCTCACACCCTCGCAAACGATTTTCAGCTCCCCTGCGCGCAAAACACGCCCTACGCTCACTACCACCGCATCGCCGCGTCGCCGCCCACGCCACGGACTGCCTCGTAGCCTTGGACGGCCGCTCACAGGCCTCCTGTCTTCTCCACACACCTCCGCGCAAAAAAGATGTCATCCCTCCCCGTCATCGAACGAAGGCTGCCGGGTCTTTCTCGACACTACCATGTCTTCTGCGGATGCTACTGAGTACTACGGGCGTGTTTGGATCCGGAACATACTCACGCTACACGCTCCGGGTCGGAGCTCTCGACACCAGACCGATCCTCTCACGTCGTCGTGTACAAGATGTTCTGCGTGTCCGGAAGTCCACAGACACGCCCACAACGTGGTTTCGGCGCTCAGCTTGCTGATTCACTTACGTTTGAGTCGAGCCAAGGCGGCCGAAATCGGAGCGCGCCTCCCCGACTCGAACCCGAGCCAACGAGAGAACCGATGGTAGGAGCCGATGGAAGTGGGCTTCCGCTGTGAATTTCCGGTGGCTGAGCAGCCAGCTCTGCTCGCCGTGACGCTGAGGATCTGTGCGACAATGTCGGCTGCCTGTGGCATGCGTGCAGGGGCAGCAAAAGGCGATAAGATTCGAGGGCAAAAGAGGCAAAGAAGTGCTCCCTGCCAGGCTCGAACTGGCGACCTTCAGATTATGAGACTGACGCTCTACCAACTGAGCCAAAGGAGCATCATAACGGAACAACCACCCTCACACCCTCGCAAACGATTTTCAGCTCCCCTGCGCGCAAAACACGCCCTACGCTCACTACCACCGCATCGCCGCGTCGCCGCCCACGCCACGGACTGCCTCGTAGCCTTGGACGGCCGCTCACAGGCCTCCTGTCTTCTCCACACACCTCCGCGCAAAAAAGATGTCATCCCTCCCCGTCATCGAACGAAGGCTGCCGAGTCTTTCTCGACACTACCATGTCTTCTGCGGATGCTACTGAGTACTACGGGCGTGTTTGGATCCGGAACATACTCACGCTACACGCTCCGGGTCGGAGCTCTCGACACCAGACCGATCCTCTCACGTCGTCGTGTACAAGATGTTCTGCGTGTCCGGAAGTCCACAGACACACCCACAACGTGGTTTCGGCGCTCAGCTTGCTGATTCACTTACGTTTGAGTCGAGCCAAGGCGGCCGAAATCGGAGCGCGCCTCCCCGACTCGAACCCGAGCCAACGAGAGAACCGATGGTAGGAGCCCCGTGACGCTGAGGATCTGTGCGACAATGTCGGCTGCCTGTGGCATGCGTGCAGGGGCAGCAAAGGCGATAAGATTCGAGGGCAAAAGAGGCAAAGAAGTGCTCCCTGCCAGGCTCGAACTGGCGACCTTCAGATTATGAGACTGACGCTCTACCAACTGAGCCAAAGGAGCATCATAACGGAACAACCACCCTCACACCCTCGCAAACGATTTTCAGCTCCCCTGCGCGCAAAACACGCCCTACGCTCACTACCACCGCATCGCCGCGTCGCCGCCCACGCCACGGACTGCCTCGTAGCCTTGGACGGCCGCTCACAGGCCTCCTGTCTTCTCCACACACCTCCGCGCAAAAAAGATGTCATCCCTCCCCGTCATCGAACGAAGGCTGCCGAGTCTTTCTCGACACTACCATGTCTTCTGCGGATGCTACTGAGTACTACGGGCGTGTTTGGATCCGGAACATACTCACGCTACACGCTCCGGGTCGGAGCTCTCGACACCAGACCGATCCTCTCACGTCGTCGTGTACAAGATGTTCTGCGTGTCCGGAAGTCCACAGACACACCCACAACGTGGTTTCGGCGCTCAGCTTGCTGATTCACTTACGTTTGAGTCGAGCCAAGGCGGCCGAAATCGGAGCGCGCCTCCCCGACTCGAACCCGAGCCAACGAGAGAACCGATGGTAGGAGCCGATGGAAGTGGGCTTCCGCTGTGAATTTCCGGTGGCTGAGCAGCCAGCTCTGCTCGCCGTGACGCTGAGGATCTGTGCGACAATGTCGGCTGCCTGTGGCATGCGTGCAGGGGCAGCAAAAGGCGATAAGATTCGAGGGCAAAAGAGGCAAAGAAGTGCTCCCTGCCAGGCTCGAACTGGCGACCTTCAGATTATGAGACTGACGCTCTACCAACTGAGCCAAAGGAGCATCATAACGGAACAACCACCCTCACACCCTCGCAAACGATTTTCAGCTCCCCTGCGCGCAAAACACGCCCTACGCTCACTACCACCGCATCGCCGCGTCGCCGCCCACGCCACGGACTGCCTCGTAGCCTTGGACGGCCGCTCACAGGCCTCCTGTCTTCTCCACACACCTCCGCGCAAAAAAGATGTCATCCCTCCCCGTCATCGAACGAAGGCTGCCGAGTCTTTCTCGACACTACCATGTCTTCTGCGGATGCTACTGAGTACTACGGGCGTGTTTGGATCCGGAACATACTCACGCTACACGCTCCGGGTCGGAGCTCTCGACACCAGACCGATCCTCTTACGTCGTCGTGTACAAGATGTTCTGCGTGTCCGGAAGTCCACAGACACACCCACAACGTGGTTTCGGCGCTCAGCTTGCTGATTCACTTACGTTTGAGTCGAGCCAAGGCGGCCGAAATCGGAGCGCGCCTCCCCGACTCGAACCCGAGCCAACGAGAGAACCGATGGTAGGAGCCGATGGAAGTGGGCTTCCGCTGTGAATTTCCGGTGGCTGAGCAGCCAGCTCTGCTCGCCGTGACGCTGAGGATCTGTGCGACAATGTCGGCTGCCTGTGGCATGCGTGCAGGGGCAGCAAAAGGCGATAAGATTCGAGGGCAAAAGAGGCAAAGAAGTGCTCCCTGCCAGGCTCGAACTGGCGACCTTCAGATTATGAGACTGACGCTCTACCAACTGAGCCAAAGGAGCATCATAACGGAACAACCACCCTCACACCCTCGCAAACGATTTTCAGCTCCCCTGCGCGCAAAACACGCCCTACGCTCACTACCACCGCATCGCCGCGTCGCCGCCCACGCCACGGACTGCCTCGTAGCCTTGGACGGCCGCTCACAGGCCTCCCGTCTTCTCCACACACCTCCGCGCAAAAAAGATGTCATCCCTCCCCGTCATCGAACGAAGGCTGCCGAGTCTTTCTCGACACTACCATGTCTTCTGCGGATGCTACTGAGTACTACGGGCGTGTTTGGATCCGGAACATACTCACGCTACACGCTCCGGGTCGGAGCTCTCGACACCAGACCGATCCTCTCACGTCGTCGTGTACAAGATGTTCTGCGTGTCCGGAAGTCCACAGACACGCCCACAACGTGGTTTCGGCGCTCAGCTTGCTGATTCACTTACGTTTGAGTCGAGCCAAGGCGGCCGAAATCGGAGCGCGCCTCCCCGACTCGAACCCGAGCCAACGAGAGAACCGATGGTAGGAGCCGATGGAAGTGGGCTTCCGCTGTGAATTTCCGGTGGCTGAGCAGCCAGCTCTGCTCGCCGTGACGCTGAGGATCTGTGCGACAATGTCGGCTGCCTGTGGCATGCGTGCAGGGGCAGCAAAAGGCGATAAGATTCGAGGGCAAAAGAGGCAAAGAAGTGCTCCCTGCCAGGCTCGAACTGGCGACCTTCAGATTATGAGACTGACGCTCTACCAACTGAGCCAAAGGAGCATCATAACGGAACAACCACCCTCACACCCTCGCAAACGATTTTCAGCTCCCCTGCGCGCAAAACACGCCCTACGCTCACTACCACCGCATCGCCGCGTCGCCGCCCACGCCACGGACTGCCTCGTAGCCTTGGACGGCCGCTCACAGGCCTCCTGTCTTCTCCACACACCTCCGCGCAAAAAAGATGTCATCCCTCCCCGTCATCGAACGAAGGCTGCCGGGTCTTTCTCGACACTACCATGTCTTCTGCGGATGCTACTGAGTACTACGGGCGTGTTTGGATCCGGAACATACTCACGCTACACGCTCCGGGTCGGAGCTCTCGACACCAGACCGATCCTCTCACGTCGTCGTGTACAAGATGTTCTGCGTGTCCGCAAGAGGTTCTGCGTGTCCGGAAGTCCACAGACACGCCCACAACGTGGTTTCGGCGCTCAGCTTGCTGATTCACTTACGTTTGAGTCGAGCCAAGGCGGCCGAAATCGGAGCGCGCCTCCCCGACTCGAACCCGAGCCAACGAGAGAACCGATGGTAGGAGCCGATGGAAGTGGGCTTCCGCTGTGAATTTCCGGTGGCTGAGCAGCCAGCTCTGCTCGCCGTGACGCTGAGGATCTGTGCGACAATGTCGGCTGCCTGTGGCATGCGTGCAGGGGCAGCAAAAGGCGATAAGATTCGAGGGCAAAAGAGGCAAAGAAGTGCTCCCTGCCAGGCTCGAACTGGCGACCTTCAGATTATGAGACTGACGCTCTACCAACTGAGCCAAAGGAGCATCATAACGGAACAACCACCCTCACACCCTCGCAAACGATTTTCAGCTCCCCTGCGCGCAAAACACGCCCTACGCTCACTACCACCGCATCGCCGCGTCGCCGCCCACGCCACGGACTGCCTCGTAGCCTTGGACGGCCGCTCACAGGCCTCCTGTCTTCTCCACACACCTCCGCGCAAAAAAGATGTCATCCCTCCCCGTCATCGAACGAAGGCTGCCGAGTCTTTCTCGACACTACCATGTCTTCTGCGGATGCTACTGAGTACTACGGGCGTGTTTGGATCCGGAACATACTCACGCTACACGCTCCGGGTCGGAGCTCTCGACACCAGACCGATCCTCTTACGTCGTCGTGTACAAGATGTTCTGCGTGTCCGGAAGTCCACAGACACACCCACAACGTGGTTTCGGCGCTCAGCTTGCTGATTCACTTACGTTTGAGTCGAGCCAAGGCGGCCGAAATCGGAGCGCGCCTCCCCGACTCGAACCCGAGCCAACGAGAGAACCGATGGTAGGAGCCGATGGAAGTGGGCTTCCGCTGTGAATTTCCGGTGGCTGAGCAGCCAGCTCTGCTCGCCGTGACGCTGAGGATCTGTGCGACAATGTCGGCTGCCTGTGGCATGCGTGCAGGGGCAGCAAAAGGCGATAAGATTCGAGGGCAAAAGAGGCAAAGAAGTGCTCCCTGCCAGGCTCGAACTGGCGACCTTCAGATTATGAGACTGACGCTCTACCAACTGAGCCAAAGGAGCATCATAACGGAACAACCACCCTCACACCCTCGCAAACGATTTTCAGCTCCCCTGCGCGCAAAACACGCCCTACGCTCACTACCACCGCATCGCCGCGTCGCCGCCCACGCCACGGACTGCCTCGTAGCCTTGGACGGCCGCTCACAGGCCTCCTGTCTTCTCCACACACCTCCGCGCAAAAAAGATGTCATCCCTCCCCGTCATCGAACGAAGGCTGCCGAGTCTTTCTCGACACTACCATGTCTTCTGCGGATGCTACTGAGTACTACGGGCGTGTTTGGATCCGGAACATACTCACGCTACACGCTCCGGGTCGGAGCTCTCGACACCAGACCGATCCTCTCACGTCGTCGTGTACAAGATGTTCTGCGTGTCCGGAAAACGTAAGTGAATCAGCAAGCTGAGCGCCGAAACCACGTTGTGGGTGTGTCTGTGGACTTCCGGACACGCAGAACATCTTGTACACGACGACGTGAGAGGATCGGTCTGGTGTCGAGAGCTCCGACCCGGAGCGTGTAGCGTGAGTATGTTCCGGATCCAAACACGCCCGTAGTACTCAGTAGCATCCGCAGAAGACATGGTAGTGTCGAGAAAGACTCGGCAGCCTTCGTTCGATGACGGGGAGGGATGACATCTTTTTTGCGCGGAGGTGTGTGGAGAAGACAGGAGGCCTGTGAGCGGCCGTCCAAGGCTACGAGGCAGTCCGTGGCGTGGGCGGCGACGCGGCGATGCGGTGGTAGTGAGCGTAGGGCGTGTTTTGCGCGCAGGGGAGCTGAAAATCGTTTGCGAGGGTGTGAGGGTGGTTGTTCCGTTATGATGCTCCTTTGGCTCAGTTGGTAGAGCGTCAGTCTCATAATCTGAAGGTCGCCAGTTCGAGCCTGGCAGGGAGCACTTCTTTGCCTCTTTTGCCCTCGAATCTTATCGCCTTTTGCTGCCCCTGCACGCATGCCACAGGCAGCCGACATTGTCGCACAGATCCTCAGCGTCACGGCGAGCAGAGCTGGCTGCTCAGCCACCGGAAATTCACAGCGGAAGCCCACTTCCATCGGCTCCTACCATCGGTTCTCTCGTTGGCTCGGGTTCGAGTCGGGGAGGCGCGCTCCGATTTCGGCCGCCTTGGCTCGACTCAAACGTAAGTGAATCAGCAAGCTGAGCGCCGAAACCACGTTGTGGGCGTGTCTGTGGACTTCCGGACACGCAAAACATCTTGTACACGACGACGTGAGAGGATCGGTCTGGTGTCGAGAGCTCCGACCCGGAGCGTGTAGCGTGAGTATGTTCCGGATCCAAACACGCCCGTAGTACTCAGTAGCATCCGCAGAAGACATGGTAGTGTCGAGAAAGACCCGGCAGCCTTCGTTCGATGACGGGGAGGGATGACATCTTTTTTGCGCGGAGGTGTGTGGAGAAGACAGGAGGCCTGTGAGCGGCCGTCCAAGGCTACGAGGCAGTCCGTGGCGTGGGCGGCGACGCGGCGATGCGGTGGTAGTGAGCGTAGGGCGTGTTTTGCGCGCAGGGGAGCTGAAAATCGTTTGCGAGGGTGTGAGGGTGGTTGTTCCGTTATGATGCTCCTTTGGCTCAGTTGGTAGAGCGTCAGTCTCATAATCTGAAGGTCGCCAGTTCGAGCCTGGCAGGGAGCACTTCTTTGCCTCTTTTGCCCTCGAATCTTATCGCCTTTTGCTGCCCCTGCACGCATGCCACAGGCAGCCGACATTGTCGCACAGATCCTCAGCGTCACGGCGAGCAGAGCTGGCTGCTCAGCCACCGGAAATTCACAGCGGAAGCCCACTTCCATCGGCTCCTACCATCGGTTCTCTCGTTGGCTCGGGTTCGAGTCGGGGAGGCGCGCTCCGATTTCGGCCGCCTTGGCTCGACTCAAACGTAAGTGAATCAGCAAGCTGAGCGCCGAAACCACGTTGTGGGCGTGTCTGTGGACTTCCGGACACGCAGAACATCTTGTACACGACGACGTGAGAGGATCGGTCTGGTGTCGAGAGCTCCGACCCGGAGCGTGTAGCGTGAGTATGTTCCGGATCCAAACACGCCCGTAGTACTCAGTAGCATCCGCAGAAGACATGGTAGTGTCGAGAAAGACCCGGCAGCCTTCGTTCGATGACGGGGAGGGATGACATCTTTTTTGCGCGGAGGTGTGTGGAGAAGACAGGAGGCCTGTGAGCGGCCGTCCAAGGCTACGAGGCAGTCCGTGGCGTGGGCGGCGACGCGGCGATGCGGTGGTAGTGAGCGTAGGGCGTGTTTTGCGCGCAGGGGAGCTGAAAATCGTTTGCGAGGGTGTGAGGGTGGTTGTTCCGTTATGATGCTCCTTTGGCTCAGTTGGTAGAGCGTCAGTCTCATAATCTGAAGGTCGCCAGTTCGAGCCTGGCAGGGAGCACTTCTTTGCCTCTTTTGCCCTCGAATCTTATCGCCTTTTGCTGCCCCTGCACGCATGCCACAGGCAGCCGACATTGTCGCACAGATCCTCAGCGTCACGGCGAGCAGAGCTGGCTGCTCAGCCACCGGAAATTCACAGCGGAAGCCCACTTCCATCGGCTCCTACCATCGGTTCTCTCGTTGGCTCGGGTTCGAGTCGGGGAGGCGCGCTCCGATTTCGGCCGCCTTGGCTCGACTCAAACGTAAGTGAATCAGCAAGCTGAGCGCCGAAACCACGTTGTGGGCGTGTCTGTGGACTTCCGGACACGCAGAACATCTTGTACACGACGACGTGAGAGGATCGGTCTGGTGTCGAGAGCTCCGACCCGGAGCGTGTAGCGTGAGTCTGTTCCGGATCCAAACACGCCCGTAGTACTCAGTAGCATCCGCAGAAGACATGGTAGTGTCGAGAAAGACCCGGCAGCCTTCGTTCGATGACGGGGAGGGATGACATCTTTTTTGCGCGGAGGTGTGTGGAGAAGACAGGAGGCCTGTGAGCGGCCGTCCAAGGCTACGAGGCAGTCCGTGGCGTGGGCGGCGACGCGGCGATGCGGTGGTAGTGAGCGTAGGGCGTGTTTTGCGCGCAGGGGAGCTGAAAATCGTTTGCGAGGGTGTGAGGGTGGTTGTTCCGTTATGATGCTCCTTTGGCTCAGTTGGTAGAGCGTCAGTCTCATAATCTGAAGGTCGCCAGTTCGAGCCTGGCAGGGAGCACTTCTTTGCCTCTTTTGCCCTCGAATCTTATCGCCTTTTGCTGCCCCTGCACGCATGCCACAGGCAGCCGACATTGTCGCACAGATCCTCAGCGTCACGGCGAGCAGAGCTGGCTGCTCAGCCACCGGAAATTCACAGCGGAAGCCCACTTCCATCGGCTCTTACCATCGGTTCTCTCGTTGGCTCGGGTTCGAGTCGGGGAGGCGCGCTCCGATTTCGGCCGCCTTGGCTCGACTCAAACGTAAGTGAATCAGCAAGCTGAGCGCCGAAACCACGTTGTGGGCGTGTCTGTGGACTTCCGGACACGCAGAACATCTTGTACACGACGACGTGAGAGGATCGGTCGCCAGTTCGAGCCTGGCAGGGAGCACTTCTTTGCCTCTTTTGCCCTCGAATCTTATCGCCTTTGCTGCCCCTGCACGCATGCCACAGGCAGCCGACATTGTCGCACAGATCCTCAGCGTCACGGCGAGCAGAGCTGGCTGCTCAGCCACCGGAAATTCACAGCGGAAGCCCACTTCCATCGGCTCCTACCATCGGTTCTCTCGTTGGCTCGGGTTCGAGTCGGGGAGGCGCGCTCCGATTTCGGCCGCCTTGGCTCGACTCAAACGTAAGTGAATCAGCAAGCTGAGCGCCGAAACCACGTTGTGGGCGTGTCTGTGGACTTCCGGACACGCAGAACATCTTGTACACGACGACGTGAGAGGATCGGTCTGGTGTCGAGAGCTCCGACCCGGAGCGTGTAGCGTGAGTATGTTCCGGATCCAAACACGCCCGTAGTACTCAGTAGCATCCGCAGAAGACATGGTAGTGTCGAGAAAGACTCGGCAGCCTTCGTTCGATGACGGGGAGGGATGACATCTTTTTTGCGCGGAGGTGTGTGGAGAAGACAGGAGGCCTGTGAGCGGCCGTCCAAGGCTACGAGGCAGTCCGTGGCGTGGGCGGCGACGCGGCGATGCGGTGGTAGTGAGCGTAGGGCGTGTTTTGCGCGCAGGGGAGCTGAAAATCGTTTGCGAGGGTGTGAGGGTGGTTGTTCCGTTATGATGCTCCTTTGGCTCAGTTGGTAGAGCGTCAGTCTCATAATCTGAAGGTCGCCAGTTCGAGCCTGGCAGGGAGCACTTCTTTGCCTCTTTTGCCCTCGAATCTTATCGCCTTTGCTGCCCCTGCACGCATGCCACAGGCAGCCGACATTGTCGCACAGATCCTCAGCGTCACGGCGAGCAGAGCTGGCTGCTCAGCCACCGGAAATTCACAGCGGAAGCCCACTTCCATCGGCTCCTACCATCGGTTCTCTCGTTGGCTCGGGTTCGAGTCGGGGAGGCGCGCTCCGATTTCGGCCGCCTTGGCTCGACTCAAACGTAAGTGAATCAGCAAGCTGAGCGCCGAAACCACGTTGTGGGCGTGTCTGTGGACTTCCGGACACGCAGAACATCTTGTACACGACGACGTGAGAGGATCGGTCTGGTGTCGAGAGCTCCGACCCGGAGCGTGTAGCGTGAGTATGTTCCGGATCCAAACACGCCCGTAGTACTCAGTAGCATCCGCAGAAGACATGGTAGTGTCGAGAAAGACTCGGCAGCCTTCGTTCGATGACGGGGAGGGATGACATCTTTTTTGCGCGGAGGTGTGTGGAGAAGACAGGAGGCCTGTGAGCGGCCGTCCAAGGCTACGAGGCAGTCCGTGGCGTGGGCGGCGACGCGGCGATGCGGTGGTAGTGAGCGTAGGGCGTGTTTTGCGCGCAGGGGAGCTGAAAATCGTTTGCGAGGGTGTGAGGGTGGTTGTTCCGTTATGATGCTCCTTTGGCTCAGTTGGTAGAGCGTCAGTCTCATAATCTGAAGGTCGCCAGTTCGAGCCTGGCAGGGAGCACTTCTTTGCCTCTTTTGCCCTCGAATCTTATCGCCTTTTGCTGCCCCTGCACGCATGCCACAGGCAGCCGACATTGTCGCACAGATCCTCAGCGTCACGGCGAGCAGAGCTGGCTGCTCAGCCACCGGAAATTCACAGCGGAAGCCCACTTCCATCGGCTCCTACCATCGGTTCTCTCGTTGGCTCGGGTTCGAGTCGGGGAGGCGCGCTCCGATTTCGGCCGCCTTGGCTCGACTCAAACGTAAGTGAATCAGCAAGCTGAGCGCCGAAACCACGTTGTGGGCGTGTCTGTGGACTTCCGGACACGCAGAACATCTTGTACACGACGACGTGAGAGGATCGGTCTGGTGTCGAGAGCTCCGACCCGGAGCGTGTAGCGTGAGTCTGTTCCGGATCCAAACACGCCCGTAGTACTCAGTAGCATCCGCAGAAGACATGGTAGTGTCGAGAAAGACCCGGCAGCCTTCGTTCGATGACGGGGAGGGATGACATCTTTTTTGCGCGGAGGTGTGTGGAGAAGACAGGAGGCCTGTGAGCGGCCGTCCAAGGCTACGAGGCAGTCCGTGGCGTGGGCGGCGACGCGGCGATGCGGTGGTAGTGAGCGTAGGGCGTGTTTTGCGCGCAGGGGAGCTGAAAATCGTTTGCGAGGGTGTGAGGGTGGTTGTTCCGTTATGATGCTCCTTTGGCTCAGTTGGTAGAGCGTCAGTCTCATAATCTGAAGGTCGCCAGTTCGAGCCTGGCAGGGAGCACTTCTTTGCCTCTTTTGCCCTCGAATCTTATCGCCTTTTGCTGCCCCTGCACGCATGCCACAGGCAGCCGACATTGTCGCACAGATCCTCAGCGTCACGGCGAGCAGAGCTGGCTGCTCAGCCACCGGAAATTCACAGCGGAAGCCCACTTCCATCGGCTCCTACCATCGGTTCTCTCGTTGGCTCGGGTTCGAGTCGGGGAGGCGCGCTCCGATTTCGGCCGCCTTGGCTCGACTCAAACGTAAGTGAATCAGCAAGCTGAGCGCCGAAACCACGTTGTGGGCGTGTCTGTGGACTTCCGGACACGCAGAACATCTTGTACACGACGACGTGAGAGGATCGGTCTGGTGTCGAGAGCTCCGACCCGGAGCGTGTAGCGTGAGTCTGTTCCGGATCCAAACACGCCCGTAGTACTCAGTAGCATCCGCAGAAGACATGGTAGTGTCGAGAAAGACCCGGCAGCCTTCGTTCGATGACGGGGAGGGATGACATCTTTTTTGCGCGGAGGTGTGTGGAGAAGACAGGAGGCCTGTGAGCGGCCGTCCAAGGCTACGAGGCAGTCCGTGGCGTGGGCGGCGACGCGGCGATGCGGTGGTAGTGAGCGTAGGGCGTGTTTTGCGCGCAGGGGAGCTGAAAATCGTTTGCGAGGGTGTGAGGGTGGTTGTTCCGTTATGATGCTCCTTTGGCTCAGTTGGTAGAGCGTCAGTCTCATAATCTGAAGGTCGCCAGTTCGAGCCTGGCAGGGAGCACTTCTTTGCCTCTTTTGCCCTCGAATCTTATCGCCTTTGCTGCCCCTGCACGCATGCCACAGGCAGCCGACATTGTCGCACAGATCCTCAGCGTCACGGCGAGCAGAGCTGGCTGCTCAGCCACCGGAAATTCACAGCGGAAGCCCACTTCCATCGGCTCCTACCATCGGTTCTCTCGTTGGCTCGGGTTCGAGTCGGGGAGGCGCGCTCCGATTTCGGCCGCCTTGGCTCGACTCAAACGTAAGTGAATCAGCAAGCTGAGCGCCGAAACCACGTTGTGGGCGTGTCTGTGGACTTCCGGACACGCAGAACATCTTGTACACGACGACGTGAGAGGATCGGTCTGGTGTCGAGAGCTCCGACCCGGAGCGTGTAGCGTGAGTCTGTTCCGGATCCAAACACGCCCGTAGTACTCAGTAGCATCCGCAGAAGACATGGTAGTGTCGAGAAAGACCCGGCAGCCTTCGTTCGATGACGGGGAGGGATGACATCTTTTTTGCGCGGAGGTGTGTGGAGAAGACAGGAGGCCTGTGAGCGGCCGTCCAAGGCTACGAGGCAGTCCGTGGCGTGGGCGGCGACGCGGCGATGCGGTGGTAGTGAGCGTAGGGCGTGTTTTGCGCGCAGGGGAGCTGAAAATCGTTTGCGAGGGTGTGAGGGTGGTTGTTCCGTTATGATGCTCCTTTGGCTCAGTTGGTAGAGCGTCAGTCTCATAATCTGAAGGTCGCCAGTTCGAGCCTGGCAGGGAGCACTTCTTTGCCTCTTTTGCCCTCGAATCTTATCGCCTTTGCTGCCCCTGCACGCATGCCACAGGCAGCCGACATTGTCGCACAGATCCTCAGCGTCACGGCGAGCAGAGCTGGCTGCTCAGCCACCGGAAATTCACAGCGGAAGCCCACTTCCATCGGCTCTTACCATCGGTTCTCTCGGAATACATAACTTCGGGGGAGTGATCAGGTACCCCTGTAACTCCAAGTAGTCTGTTTTTGAAGCCACGCCATTTTAGCTCCGAAACTTGGAATGGCTCCAGAAACTTCAGTTCTCTATTAAGGTCTGGGGATTAGTACTGGGATAGGAAGCAACGTTAGTGCTGCTATCGCAGACCAAATAGGATTATATCCGTGGTACATCAAGTCAAACGATGACTCCTCTTGACATCTAACTGGTACATTTTCTTGAAACCGGTACGTCTCCGGTGCCGCACTGGGCCCTCCAAGAGGTTTATATGCATGGGCAGATCGCACCGGTACGATACTCATCACACTGGTATGACGCCGGCGCCACAAGCGTGGGCAGATCGAACCGGTGCACTACCGACAACACTGGTATGAATCAATCAGTATATGTCTGGGTACATATGGACGAAATGAGCATTTGGATTTTTCTACAAGCTCTAAACAGATATCAACCAAGGTTCGCATTTTTAATATTGTAAAGCATTGCCGGTAGACAGTTTGAATTGGCAAATTTCCGGGCAGATGCTGCGGCTGCGAAGCAGGCGCAGGAGATGACCGTAGCTAATAAGAAAAATATAATAAAAAATAAAAAGAAGGGGTTTATACCAAAATTCTCCTATCCCAGCCTTCGCGGAGCCCTAGTACCGTGGGACAGTCAAAAGGGGCAGTTTGACAGGTAATACGCTAGAAGTCGAAGACGGATGACGGTAACTCAACGTTGAGATGCAGCAGCGGAGTTCAGATAAGGAACAGTTCGACTTAAGAGTGCCTTAACTCTCAATTGCTACAGTCTGTTGGAGATGAGTGCACATCCGACCACGATTTGAATTGGCTTGCTCATCAGTTATCTAGAAGGTTCAAAATTAAACGTTTAGGTCCATCTAAATTCTAGTTTTTAGAAGCCTGGACTGCTTAGCAACTTTTCAAATTCCCCCCAAAAGGAGCTCAACCCATTTCTAACCTCTGGCACATATTCGCAAACCGTACGCATTTGACTAACACCAAATGGCAGGTGGCGATACGCGCGGGTCGCGGCGCTCTGACGGCTTCTCCCGTCGCCGGCGCCGCAGCCCCAGCGACGAGGATACCTCCACACGCTCGCAGGATGCAGGCGACCACTCTGACGTCGAAATTATCCACGACTTCCGCTCCAAGCGCGAGCTGGAAGCCGCCGAAGACGAGGCTAAGCTGACGCCCGAGGCGCGCGAGCGACTGCGCGACCGCGAGGAGCGCGACGCCTTCGCCGAGCGATTACGTCAGCGCGACGAGGACCGGACCAAGCGCAAACGCAAGGCCGACGAGCTGGAGGCGTCCGAAGGCGCGGGCGGACTCACGCGCGACGAGATCAAGCAACTGGCCACGAGGGGGACAGTTGACGCTGGACAGGACGCGCTCGGGGACAAGCTGAGACGCCTCCGCGAGCTGAGCAGGCAGGAATACCTCAAAAAGAGGGAGGAGAAGGAGCTGGAACTGCTGGAGTTCCAGCTGAAAGACGAGGACGTGCTCTTTGAGGGCGGCAAGAGGTCCAGGAAGGAGGAGGAGCAGCTTGAGCTCAACCGGAGGATCCTGGAGACAGCCAAGGCCAGGTCCAAGAAAGAGGAGACCGAGGGCTACCAGATCCCTGACTCCTATGAGGAGGTGGACGATGAGGGCAACAGGATCAGGAAGAAGGAGGATTTGCTGACGGACAGGTATGAGGAGGAGGAGGTGTTCCACACGGAGCAGGAGGTGTGGGAGGAGACGCAGGTCAAGATGGCTACGAGCAGGTTCGGAGCCAAGGATAAACGCAAGAAGAAGACGGAGGAGGAGGATGAACTGGTCTTTGACGACCAGATCGACTTCATCTCGCAGCAGATGCTCTCAGGGCATCATGTGAGTGACGAGGACGTCAAGGAAGCGAGAAAGAAGATGGAGGAGGCCAAGCACCTGAGCATTCAAGAGGGAAGGAAGCAGCTACCTGTGTACCCCTATCGTGAATCGCTGCTGGAAGCGATTCGGAACTATCCTGTCATTATCATTGAAGGAGAAACGGGATCGGGCAAAACGACGCAGATTCCACAGTATCTGCATGAGGTTGGGTACTCGGAGCTGGGCACTATTGGCTGTACGCAGCCAAGACGTGTCGCTGCGATGAGTGTGGCTGCGCGTGTGGCACAGGAAATGGATGTGAAACTGGGCAATGAAGTGGGATACTCGATTCGTTTCGAGGACTGCACTAGCGACAAGACTGTGATCAAGTACATGACGGATGGTATGTTGCTACGTGAGTTTTTGACCGAGCCAGACTTGAAGTCGTACAGTGTCATGATCATTGATGAGGCGCACGAACGGACCTTGAACACGGATATTTTGTTCGGCCTCATCAAGGATATCGCGCGTTTCCGTGATGATATCAAGATCATCGTGGCTAGTGCGACGCTGGATGCAACTAAGTTCAGCGCTTACTTCGACGATGCCCCGATTTTTAAGATCCCCGGACGCATGTTCCCCGTTGATATTCTGTACACGAAGGCTCCTGAGGCTGACTACCTGGATGCGGCCATCGTGACAGTCCTCCAGATTCACATTACCCAGCCCCTCGGAGACATCCTCGTCTTCTTTACTGGCCAAGAGGAAATCGAAGCAGCCGAAGAGATATTACTCCAGCGCACCCGTGGCCTTGGTTCTCGAATACGCGAGCTGCTCATTCGACCGATTTACGCAACCTTGCCTTCGGAACGCCAGGCTCAGGTGTTTGAGCCAACTCCAGAGGGAGCTCGCAAGGTGGTGCTGAGTACGAATATTGCGGAGACATCGTTGACCATCGCAGGCATCTGCTATGTGATTGATACAGGCTTCTGCAAGCAGACGAACTACAACGCGCAAACCGGCATGGAGTCTTTGCTGGTGGCGCCAGTGTCGCAGGCTATGGCAAACCAGCGTGCTGGTCGTGCAGGTCGTACAGCGCCTGGCAAGTGCTTCCGTCTGTACACAGCGTGGTCGTACAAGAACGAGCTGGACGAGAACACAGTGCCCGAAATTCAGCGCACGAACCTTGCCAGTGTTGTGCTGCTCATGAAGTCGCTAGGTATCAACGACCTGCTTCACTTCGACTTCATGGACCCTCCACCTGAGAAGGCACTCATTCGCTCGTTGGAGCAATTGTACGCTCTCGGAGCTCTGAATGGCCTGGGTGAACTCACGAAACTTGGTCGTCGAATGGCTGAGTTCCCGTTGGACCCCATGATGTCCAAGGCACTGCTTGCTTCGGAAAAGTTCGGCTGCACCGAAGAAGTGATGACGATCTGCGCCATGCTGAGTGTCAACAACTCGATCTTCTACCGACCCAAGGACAAGGCCGTCCACGCTGATAACGCGCGCCTGAACTTCGCTCGGGGCGGTGGCGGTGACCACATCACGTTGATGAATGTCTACAACCAGTGGGTCGAGACGAACTACTCGACGCAGTGGACCTACGAGAACTTCGTGATCATGCGCTCACTAAAGACTGCGCGCGACGTCCGAGAGCAGCTCGAAGGCCTCTGCGATCGCGTGGAGCTGGAGCGTACGAGCAACCGCAGCGACCACGAGCCGATCCGCAAGGCCATCTGCGCCGGCTACTTCTACAACACGGCCAAGCTGGACAACTCGGGCCACTACAAGACGGTCAAGAAGGCGCAGTCCGTGTACATCCACCCGAGCTCGTGCCTCATCAAGCTGGAAGAAGTCCCGCGCTGGGTCGTGTACCACGAGCTGGCCTTCACGACGAAGGAATACATGCGCAACGTGATCCCCATCAAGTCCGAGTGGCTGATGGAGCTCGCGCCGCATTATTATAAAAACAAGGAGGTCGAGGACGCTCGCACGAAGAAGATGCCCAAGGCGGTTGGCCGGGCTGGTTAAAACAATGAATAGATAGGGAACCTCTAAAGGTTTGAATGCTTCGTTAATGGCAAGTCGTTGTTGCAGCCTTTTGGCTTGGCATGTACAGTATGAGACGCGGTACCCGATTCGTGGTACAGAGAAGAGCATTTTTTTTTGACAAAGGCCCAATTCGCTTCGCAGTCCGTCGAGCTCCATCGCCGCGTGTTTCTTCGAGCGCCATGGTGCACAGCAGCAAGTACGACCTGCTCATCAAGCTCCTGCTGATCGGAGACAGCGGTACGTGGCGCGGGGCTCTCCATCTCTTCCTTCCGCTGCTCGCAGACCCCTCTAAGCGTTTAGCCGCCCTCCTTTATGCGTCTCCCTGACTTAGGTGTGGGGAAGAGTTGCGTGCTGCTGCGGTACTCGGACGACTCGTTCACGACGTCCTTCATCACCACGATCGGGTGCGTCACCTGCTGCACCCTCTTGCTGATCTGTGCATGCATGGGGGGTAACGCTAGATGCTTGTTTCCCTCTCTACCTCTCTCTTGGTGCCGCAGCATCGACTTTAAGGTCAAGACGATCGACGTGGACGGCAAGCGAATAAAGCTGCAGATCTGGGACACGGCCGGCCAGGAGCGCTTCCGGACGATTACGACCGGTGCGTTCTGCTGCCTTCGAGGCTGTTGTGGTTGTGTTGCTTTGCCGGTAAAATGGAGGCTAACGGAGATGGCGACGTGTGGTGCTAGCTTACTACCGTGGCGCGATGGGCATTCTGCTCGTGTATGACGTGACCGACGACCACTCCTTCCAGAGTACGCTCGCTGCCGGAGAGTTTGCTGCTTTATGTATCGGGGCTGCAGGTCTAACGTTTGTTCTCGCTGCTTGCTGCCAATGCAGACATTCGCAACTGGATGACACAAATCCGACAGAACGCGTCGTCAAATGTGAACAAGATCCTGATCGGCAACAAGTGCGACGTGGATCCGTCGGAAAGAGTGCGTTGGATACGTCAGTAACAGCGTTATGACTGGGAGGGCGATCGATCGACTCACTGGGGGATTGTGCTGTGTTGCTACTGTAGGCGGTGACAACGAAGCAGGGCCAGGATCTAGCGGACGAGTTCGGCATCAAGTTCTTCGAAACGAGCGCAAAGAGCAACAAGAACATCGATGAGGCCTTCCGCTCCATCGCAGTGGACATCCAGAAGCGCCTGGCCGAGAGCGAGCACGATAGATTAGACGTGGCGAACGGCAGCAAATTCCGCGTGGACGAGGCCCAGGAGCAGTCCAAAGACAGCTGCTGCGCCTAAGGACGGCGCCACTACTTAGGTTCTTTCGTTCTCGTTTAGTGCCGCGTGGTTGGCGCGCGCTGCAGTGGTCGACGCCAGTCAGCATCGATGCAGGACGAGCAGCCAGCGGATGCGATAGTAAAACTTATCAATACTCACCTCACCTCACCTACGCACTTGGCCCTTTTTGCCTCTCTAAAGTGTAGCCATCTGGCACTGGGCCAGTCATTTTTTTCCATTGGTTGGCATTTGCCAATTGGGAAGCAGGCGGAGATGGCGGAGCGCGAGGACATGGTGGACGTGGACGGCGAGACGTGGGACGACTGGGTGGACGACGGCTCGTCCGCCAGTTTCGACTGCGTGTTCTGCGCCAGCAAGTTCCCGGCCGAGGAGCCGCTGCACGCGCATCTGCAGGAGGCGCACGACTTCTCGCTCAAGCGCGAGATCTCGGCGCGCAAGCTCGACACGTACG
Source organism: Phytophthora sojae (assembly GCF_000149755.1). NCBI lineage: Eukaryota > Oomycota > Peronosporomycetes > Peronosporales > Peronosporaceae > Phytophthora > Phytophthora sojae. Next base: position 3,039,084 of record NW_009258118.1, read on the forward strand.
GCACCATCCAGCTCGTCAACTTCCTGCGCTGGAGCACGCTGGACGGCGTCGCGGCCGAGCAGGTGAAGCAGACGCTGGCCACGGAGGGCAACGCCGCCTTCCAGAAGGACGAGTTCCTCAAGCCCGTGGTGGCGGACGACCCGCTGCTCTACTGTCTCGACTGCGACGACAGCGACAGCAGCGATGATGAAGACGCGGCTGATGAGGAGGAGCAGAAGAGCGAGAAGGCGGTGGTGGCCCCCACTGCTGCTGCTGCTGGTGACGACGCCGCTGCGTTGATCGCCAAGCTGCAGCTCGAGAACCAGGAGCTCAAGCAGCAGATGACCAAGTACTCCAAGCTCGTCCGCGACTTCGTGGTCGACGGCGAGAGCTCGGCCCCCGTGGAGGACGCCGCGGACAACGACACGTACTACTTTGACTCGTACTCGCACGTGGGCATCCACCGCGAGATGATCACGGACCGGATCCGCACGGACGGCTACCGCAACGCCATCCTCAACAACCCGGAGCTGTTCAAGGGCAAGGTCGTGCTCGACGTTGGCTGCGGCACGGGCATTCTGAGCATGTTCGCGGCGCAGGCTGGTGCTGCCAAGGTGATCGGCATCGACCGCAGCGAGATGGGCGACGTGGCCCGCGAGATCGTTGCCGCCAACGGATTCAGCGACGTCATCACCATCCTCCGCGGCAAGGTGGAGGACATGGATCTGCTTGTGGACAAGGTGGATATCATCGTCTCCGAGTGGATGGGCTACTGCCTTCTGTACGAGTCCATGCTGGACACGGTGCTGTTCGCGCGCGACAAGTGGCTCGCCCCCGGCGGCCACCTCTTCCCGGACAAGTGCTCCATGTTCATTCAAGGAATGGAGGACTCGACCAAGCGCTTCGACTTCTGGGACGACGTCTACGGCTTCAACATGAAGCCCATCCAGTCCAAGATCTCGATCCGTGACGCGTTTGTGGAGGACGTTCGGCCGAGCGACATCATTACGAGCCGCGAGCTGCTGCAGAACATCGACATCGACCACGTCACGTACGACGAGCTCGACTTCCACTCGACCTTCACGCTGTCCGTCACCAAGGACGCCACTTTCCACGGGTTCGTGTCCAGCTTCGACATCGGCTTCGAGCGCGATTGCCCGCGCCCCGAGTACTTCACAACGGGAGCTGAGGGCACGCCCACGCACTGGCACCAGGTCTTTTTCCATGTCCCGAAGCCCTTCGCGGTCAAGAAGGGAGATGCTGTGGAGGGCAAGTGGTGGGTGCGACGGAATGCCGAGAACCCGCGCTTCCTTGACGTCGAGATCCAGTGGAAGCAGGCGGCTGAGGGCGAGTTCCTCGTCCAGCGTTACCGCATTCACTAAGAGCTTTTAGAGGTAGAGCGCCACAATGTACTTGCTTTGAATTTCTTTCAGTTTAAGACACTATTTCTTGTGCCGCAGCTCATCGGTTGTTGGTGGAAGAAACCTTGAAAACTCTATGAATGCAGCTTTACCTGGCTGATGACATCCTTCACCAGCACGGACATTGCTGATACCTTCTCGAACTCCTCGCCGGTGGGAGCAATCAACGCCAAGCACTTGAGCAGCAGGTAGTGAGTAGAAGTAAGCGATGGCGTGAGGTCGAGTTTCTCGACTAGGGGGTCCGCCACGAGAGGTGGCTGAGAGTCACTGATCACCCACGCGAAGACGTCTGCAGGCAGCATACTCATCACCACGGCGTACTCTGCCTCCGTCTTCATTCGCCGCAGAATAAGGGAAAGCCGAGCTCGAGCGATCGCTCCAAGCTTCAGTACCAAGCGTTCCGGTTTCTGCATCTTCTCAATCGCCAAGTCTGCGCGCTCGTCCCGGCCGGACTGGTACAAGAAGAGCACGTACTCTTCACGAATCACCTCCAACGGCAGTCCAAAGGCCTCTGCAAGCGCAAACCCCAGCGCTTCGTCATGCCGGAGAAGCTCCTTCAGGAACCTGGTACGATTCCGGTTGATAGAGTTCACCTCTTCTTTGCTAGGCTCAGTCGGTGCTTGGGTCATCAGAAAGCTGTCCGAGCGGCACAAATATCGACCACTATTCGAGAACAGCTTCACAATTGAGATCGGTGTCACTGCCGTCGCGGCGAAGGAATCGAGCAGCATAATCAAACTGATGTGATCTGCGATCTGCGTCACTGAGACCATGTCAAACTTGAAGTTCCCCAGCGACTGCATCAGTGCAGATGTATCATGTGAAGGTGGCCATCGCTGCCGGAATATCAAATGGAGATCCTTCACACGGCAACGCCACTTGACTGATTGAGTCAAGCTTTCCATCTTGAATGCAGTGGTACGCGACACAGTATCAACATCGTCTTCGTCAGAGTCGGCATCCGCATCGCTTGTTTCATCGTCGTATTCGCTGTCAGCTCCGTCCTCGCCGTACGCAGTTGCTATGGCTCGCGATGCGGACATTGCTTTGACTGCTGACAACAAAGTGACAAGCAGATTCCGGATTATACCAAAAAACCGGCGAGCCACTTGAGGCTGGAGACCGCGTTGCGGCTTCTTGCCAGCAGCGCTTTCCTCCCAAAACGTAATCAGCGTGACCACGTGCACACGAATATATCTTTCCCAGATATGCGCCGCCATTGCCACTTTTATTCGAAGAGACTCCACACAATCGAGCTCCAGCAGCGCATCCTCCAGCTGACGCATGTCCGAACGCTCTGCATTCCACGCGGTGCACAGGACTCCGACCCGGAAGCAGCACAGAGAATCCTTGTTCGAGAATTGGGGATAAGCACGCAATACTGCTGGGCAATCCTTCATCTGGACAGCCTTCCGACAGTTTTCCATTGTCGCGACCCAGCCGTCTGTACCATCTTCACTCATGCTTGCTTCAACACGGTCCGTCGGTAGTTGTACTGCAGCGTCATCTTCACCAGCCTCGTGGCCATCGTTTATTTGCATTACCGCAATACTTCGAATGATGTCATCAACGTGCTCAACAGCGTCAACAGACAGACGGCCGACTTTCCCAAGACGCAATGACAAATGCACGGTTTTAGCGATGGAGTCCTGCAAAATGACCCAGCGCGTTCCGCTACCAGCGCTGCTGTACTTCCCGAAGGTATCTTCTTCAGCATGTTTAGCTGACTGCTTCTCTCCCCACCCGCAATGCTCACTCAATACGAAGGCATGGAAAAGCTTCGGCGTCTTCCAGCATGAGTTGAAGACTTCCACCAGCGAGCGGGGACAATCGCGCAAGCGGCGAAGTTGGCTCTCTGTCGAAACAAAAGGCGTCCCTGCGTTGTCTTCTACCTCTTGCTCTATTGCTGTCTCCACATCTGCAATAACGAAATAAGGCTGCAGCCACCGCTGGAGCGACGAAGACAGCGAGGGCGAAGGCAGTGCGAGGATCGCACTGAGAGGGAGTGAGTAAAACCACTCAATAAATACTCTTGTCAGAATATCTTCCGACAAGAAGATAGCCGAATTCAATTGTTGCAGCTCCTACAAAACAAAATCGAGGTGTTAAACAAATACAAATGAACTTCACATGCACTTCACCGTACCTGAACAGCGAAGACACTCGATAGCACTGGCGCGAGGATAAACGTAAAGAGGCAATCTCTCTGAGCAGCAGTCGAGAATTTACGAAAAATGGGAGTTTTCAACACGCGGAAAGCCTCACGCAAAAACTCCTCCTTCGTTTCCGCAACCTCAAACAGAGATAAAATATCGCGGCGACGAGGCAAGTCAGGATCACTAAACGGCATGGAGAAGAACTCCATGAACTCCCACGCCGTGAGTTGACTGGCGCTTTCAATCGCTCGTTGTGTTCGAGATCGTGATTCATCGTCCAGCGCAATACCAGCCCGACGAAACAGCTCCAGCCACGGAAGGACGCGCGGCAATGGACCAGTTTGCTGCTTGTTGCCACTGAACCGAGAGATGGTATCTTTAACGGAAGTCTGCACCATGGTTATCAGAGCGCGCTTACCTCGCTCAAACTCCTGTAGGTAGTGAACAAAGATTAGCATGAAGCACGCAGCCTGCACATTAATCACCATACGTACGGTCTGAAATCCGATAAAAGTTGATACGAGGCGGTGCTGCCAGAGCAACTTCCACTGCAGCGATAACTCTGCTCCAGTCGGCGTTCTCGATGACATTCCGTTCTTTAATGCCTGGGGGAACACACGAGTTAGAAACCGTAAGACGGGCTGAATTTCTTTTAGGTAGCCACGAGAAGGTTCTTACCAGCTGCAACTTTTCCAAAGCCTTGAGCAAAAAGCTCGCGTTCAATACTGCCATGTCTGCATTAAGTAAAACGTCGAGTAGCGCCTGGATCGTAGTGGATGAAGAAAGGCTGCCGATATCTTCTAGCAACGGGCCCAGTATGTCTTGCTCGAGCGTATGAGTCGCGTCGACACGTTTCTTCTTCACAAATGCCTGAAGGCCACCTATCACCTGGTGCAGAAGGAAGTTCTCTTCTTGGAGTTTGTTCTGTGTGAAATACTTGAGCAAAATCGACGCATTGGGCAGCCCGGGCTTCAGCTCAATCAGCTCCGAGAGAGTCTCACTCGTCTTCGACAGAACAACGCACTTTGTCCTGCGCATCGCGGGGTCGAACTGTGTGAAAAGCTTCGCGCTGTTGCCAACTGCAAAGCTGAAAACCCGGGGACCATACCGGGCACGCCACACTTCGACGATGCCACGTTGGGCTGAATAAATGACGAGGTAAAGCCCAGGAGGACGGCGAGCGCCTTCCGAGCCCTGCATCCAGCCACACTGCGCGTTCCGATAGCCCTTCCACATCCGAATCACAATCATCCGAGAGGTATCAACCAGCAGAATCCGGCCAAGCGTGTCCGAGACAGCCGCGAGTCTGCCCGTCGGGCTCAACACGAGAACTCTGCATCGCCGTCGGTCGTCCTCGTAAATAGATCGAGTAGTGCCGACAGGGGCAGGCACATGCTCAGCCGCAGCGTCGATTGCCCCAGCACCTAGCTGCGTATAACCGGCATGTCCATCTGCTTGCTCCTCCGACTCACCAGCACCTCGTCCCCACCCCCAGCTAGTCGCAAAGTTCCACACAGCTCCAGCAGCCCTCGAAGCAATGGCAGTCGCGATATGCGCCAAGTGGATGATCGAGTTCTGGTCGTTCCCCGCCTGGTAGAACGCGAGGAACGGCGCCTGCCCCGCGCTCACGATCGTGTACACCCCGAGACGCGCGTGCGACTGGAAGATCGTCGGCCTCACGGGTCCGCACGGAACCGCCGCCACTATTTCCTTCTGGTCTCGCAGCGAGTACTTCCTGAACTTGCTGGCCTGCCCAGGACCTGCGTCAATTAATACATCCATCCGTGCACAATATCAGTCAGCAGACGCACTCCACCAGCCTCTCCCATCCATTGCGACGCACGCACCGAACACGGCCGAGTTGAGCTTGCTCAGGATCTCCGAGATCTGGATGATGGCGACCGTCGAGTCCGCGTAGAGCACCCAGAACTCGCCCTCCGTGTCGGGCTCGCTGGCCAGCAAGACGCTCGCGCGGCGCGGCGCCACCATGGTCGCGGCGTTGCGGTTGACGTCCAGCTTGAGCACGGCCGCGCCGTGCAGCTTCTGCTCGAAGAGGAGCTTCCCCACGCGGCTGAAGAGGCGCACGACGCCCGACGTGTAGCCCACGGCGAAGAGCTCTCGGTCCAGCCACTTGACGTCCGCCACGCGCTCGTCCTCGTCCAGGCGGACGTCCTGGGCGCCCACCACCACACACAGGGGGACGCCTTGCTGACCATCACTCCCGCTCTGCTCCACGTCCTCCTGCACGCCCGCAGTGTACACGCGCCGCTCGAAGCCCAGCAGCAGCGTCAGGTCCTCGGCCACGTCCACGCGCACGCGCGGGTCGTCGAACAGCGACACTGGCGCCTCCTCCCCCTCAGCATCAGCATCTTCAGCATCGACGGCGCTGGAGCAGCGCAGCGCGGAGCTGTCCACGCGCAGCGCCAGGGCCAGCGCGTCCTCGTCGGCCACGGATGTCGCCATCCCTTCTCGGCTTCCTTCCTTTGAGTGAAGTTTCTCTTCTCGAGGGTACCAAAAGAGCGGTACAACTGGATTTGAACAGCAAAAAGTGGCTTCACCTGCTTCAACTTCACTTGCCCTGGCAGAGTCGAACCTAAAGTCGAAGATGCGGATGACTGCCAAGATCGCGGAATGGCATAGAATCTGGTAGCATCACCCACCCGGACGGACGTGTGCGGCGTAGCAGCAGTCAGTCACCTCTCCACTTGACTTCGGAGGAGACTCGTCCGTCCCCCCATTCTCGCAGTCGTCGAACACTAGTCGAAACCATGACGTCGCCTCGGATTGAGGCTCTGACGCTGCTTGGTGTGGCGCTGCTCTGGCAGTTGGCGCACGCGGCTAACGTCGGTGACAGCAGCACACTGGGCAAGTACGAGCGACTGCAACGTCTCGGCGTCTTCCGGAGACTGGGCTCAATTGACGAGGGCGGTAGCAGCATCGCTGGTGACGACGACGGTGCGAGCGTGACGCCAGTCCAGCAGCAGCAGCAGAAGCAGGAACACATGACCATACAGCCAGAGACCACCGAGAGCTCGGACAGCGGCTTCCCCAGTACCTCCGTCATCGTGGTCGCAGTGGGGCTTGTGGTCCTCACGGGCCTCGTCTTCCTCCTCGTGGTGCTGCGTCGCGGCAGGAGCTGTCTCGACCAGACCGACAGCGAGCCGCCTACGTCACGCGCGCCCCCCGACAACTCGCGCTTCTGTATGAAGCGCACGACGTTCGCCGTCCCCGATACGAACCGCGCTGGTCTCGGAGACATCGACTCAAGCGGCTCCGTGGTTCCCGTGCTGGGGGACGACCCCAGCCACCGGAAAATGCGCGAGAACTCTCGACTGGAGTCGGGCAACTCCTGGGCTGAGGCCACGTCCTACAGCGTCGCTCCTCTCAGTAGCCGCCACACAAGACCGGCGCCGCCGATGCTAATCTACGCTCCAGTCCGTCGACACGGTCTCAACGACAGCCAGGCGGCGAGTGACTACAGCTCACACACGGACGACTACTCCATCGGCATGCTCGAGTCGCCTGTGTCTACGGAATACAGCTTCGGCTCGGAGGGCGACGACAGATTCCCGTCCACTCCCTGGGATGAAGTTGACTCGTACCGAAGTCTGGACTGCACATTCCTGTCCACGACGTCCTCGAACGTCTTTGGCTCGAACCGTGATCGGAGTGGCGGCGCCTGGAAGAAGGTCTACGGCCCCACCGATGATTCCCCGACGACGGACTCGGACATGCCACGCTTGTCTTCCGGGTTTCTCTTCGTGCGGCAGATGGACTCGCACAACATGAGACGTATGCGTCTTGACACGTGTGCCCATGGAGCTCGAAACAATAACCTCATGCGATTCGATGTCGAGGTATGAGAAGATTTGGTGAAATAATTCACCAAAAGCTTGTCATTTGCTGAAGAGGGGACTCGAAGGCCAGGTCTCTCTACAATACTTTTATTTATCGATTCGCTCACTGCTGAAAGGAATACAGCTTCGCTGACAGCGCTTTGCACTACCTACGCCCACCGGGACTCGCCTGTATACGAATTGTAGTAGTACGTCTGACCTGAAGCCTCGTCAACCAGTGTCATCCAGCCTCCATAGTCGCCTGATGAAGCTGCTGGAACAGCATACGCTTGGTTGTACGACTGGGCGTACGCTTGAGCCTCTCGAGCTTCTCGAGCTGCTTCAGCCACCGCGTATTCTGTGACGTACTGATACTCGCTCGACTGCACAAACTCGTCGTAAGTTTGAGCACTCTCCTCTTCCTTGGCCATTTGCTTCTTCTTCTGTGCCTTCTTGAACGTTGCCATGTCTGTCCACTGGTGGGTTGCCTTGTTCCCCTTCGAGTGGATTATCGTAAAGCAGCCCAAGCAGTAGGGGTCTTCACAGACAGAGCACCAACGAGTTGCACGCATTTTCTCGCACTCGATGCAGCGGAGTGATCCGATAGCCTTCCACGTGTGCTTTTCGCGCTTCGCCGAATGGTGAAGCTTCTCGTAGCAAGCGTCACAAAAGACGTCCTCGCACTGAGCGCACTGTCGTCTAGCGTCTTCTTCTTCGCACTCCACGCACAGTTTGTCTTCGTCCTCATCGTCTTCATTTTGTTCTTCCTCGTGGTCTTTAGCATTTGAATCGGAGTTATCTCCCCCGTTGAGCGTTGGTGGCGCCTTTTGAGCTGCCAAGATGGCGGCGATGTCATCTTCAGATGGATCGATAACCTTGCCATCTTGAAGCACAAGCTTGCCGTCTGCTTTGTTGTATCCCGTCGCTGGAGGGGCCCACAGCGCTTCACCAGTCTACCAGCCATCCACGTCAAAATATAAGCAGCATCCCCCAAATGAAGATCCATGACAACGACCCATGTACCTCTTGGTTGTAGTAAAACCACTTGGCCGAGTCTTCGCTCCAGTATTCCACCCACGTCCGCGCCTGGAGTACGAATCTAGCTGCTCGCTCCTGCCGAAGCTGCTCGACCCGGCGAATCGCTTGTCGTTTGCGGACCATTTTCTGAATCTTGGTTGCAGCCTGAGCGCGCATGCGATTTCTCTCACGCAGCGCCATCAGCTTCAACTCTGTCGACAAGCGAGCACTAATGCCAAGAAACACGGTGGAAGGTAGCGAGTTAGTGGACTCTCCTAATACAACAGCAATTGAGTAGTACTGACGTACCGGTGCCCTCGATACACTCGCTGGATGTTGATAGCTGCAGCGCGACGAATCGCTTGCCGCTTTCGCTCCTCCTCGCGCAAACTGGCGAGTTTCTTCCGTGCGCGTCTACCACGAGCCATGGTTTGAATTTTCGTTGCGGCAATGTTGCGCGCTCGATCCAGACGCCGCTGGATGAATGATGCTCGCCCAAGACGCCCACGGTACCGACGCTGGATCAACACCGCTGCCTTAGTCAGACGTTGATTCCTCCGCCGAATTGCGACTTCACGCCGAGTCTTCCGACCACGGTACAGCGCCTGCACGCGACTAGCGACGAGATGCATCTTCCGCTCGTCCCGTAGTTGCTTGATTCGCTTCCGTACGATGTAACCTCGTGCCAATGCTTGGATTCGAGTGGCCATGGCTTGACGACGTTGGTCGAGTCGCTTGAGCCTGAAGAATTTGCGTGCAAGACCCCCTCGGAACATACGCTGCATCTTGATAGCTGCAGTCGTTTGCTTGGCGATTAGCTTCTGCATCTTCACGAGGTAAGCAAACATCCGCCCACGGTAGGCGCGCCACGAGCGCTGAATGACCTGAATCGCATTCAGCTCCAGAGCTGAGCGCTCCAAGGCCTTCTCGTGCACAATAGCCGACCACCACTTTGTCCAGGCTTGCCGCAGCTTGCGTTGCGACCAATTAACCAAGAACAGGTCCAGCTTCTTGCTCCCCTTGTAGAGTAGGTAGGCCTGCAGCTTTTCCTGCTGCTTCTCGTACGTGACTGCGTGCTTCCATCGCTCCATGGCCACGCCTTGGAGATTGTATAGCAGTCGACGAAATATGTTCTCCACCTTTTCTTGCCCCCACCGTTTGAAGTAGAGCGTCGTACGCAGCTCGGAAGCGGGACAGATCTTCTGAGCCCAGCAAATGTCGTCCTTCACCAGCCGCGTGAGATTCTGCACGCTATAAAGCGCCGACTCCAATTCCTTACGAAGTGCCCCACCATCCTCTGCAGCGCGAATGCCCTTCTTTGAGGGACCAACGTTCTTCCGTTTGTTCGGGTGTGTTTGCTGCTGACGCTTCTTACTCTTCTTGCCTTGTGCTAGGCCTGGAAGCTTTTGACCGTCAAGAGGAGCTTGCTTTGGTTGGTAGAACGTTGGAGGTGTAGAGTTGACACTCTTGCCATTGAGCTCCGCTTCGAGAGCTTCGATCTCCTCCACTGACAACCCGAGCGTCTCGCTTGCTTGCTTCCGATCGACGTCCTCTTTAATTGCTTGCACCTCTTTTGCTGCCATGGTGCTGGCTGTACTTATCACATTCACGGACGGCAGTCGAAAAACAGGTAGAACGTATTGCTGTAGCTGCTGGCGTTGGCCAGGTAGAATTTGAGCGTCCAGCCCAACTTCGAAAGGGGTTTCTCCTGTTGTTGTCAGCACTGGGAGCATATCTAGCCCTGCTCGAACATTCGGGTGCGGCGTTGAAGGAGCATTGCCCCCGCCAGGTGTTGCGTGGGCCTTCTTGTGTCTCAAGAACGACTTGGAGCGCTGGTTCGGAGACAGCTTCAAGGTCTTGGAGTGCATCGCACGCTGCAAATCATTCGGTACTGGGGGTCTACCGCCACCCATCGCTAGCTGGAAGCGCTTCTCCAGCTCTTCCACATTGGGGACCGCTGCTTCGTGGACATTGTTGAGCGTGCTTGCGAGCGTCTCTGGGTGCTGACGTTGGAGGTTGGCCACTTTGAGCCGCCACTCGGCCTGCAGCTTGGAGCGCGTGCGCTCGAGTTCCTCCAGAAGCCGCAGCTCATGGTTCGTCAGGCGGTGCAAGGCGTCTGTGTGCGGGGTCAAGATTCCTCCTGCCTCGCCGCTTTCGTCACCGGCTTGATCAGATGGCAACGAGTTTGAAGCATTAGCCACCGCAGCCGGCTTGGCCTTCTTGCCTCCGGAGAGATTCCCACCAAACAGCAGCATGCCAGTCGTGAGAAGTGCTCACAGTTGGCGCTAGTTCCAACTCTCCAGTCGACTCGCTTCGTATATATAGGTGGCGGTATGTGTAGTGTCGCTCAAAGCCCGTGAGCTCATGGATGAACCAACCAAGAAAACGCCTCAAAAACTTGCTAAATTGACCACGTGAAAACCCACTAAGCTTCATGAAGATTTTCCTGCGCTCCTATCAATACTACGCCCGATCCACGAGGAGCTGTCCCCGCATGCCCGCAGCCAGCACCTGCACCTGCGCGCGTGCCTTTATAAACTAGTTGACACTCTCTGCACACTCGTCCGTCGTCGTGACCGGTCTCTTCTTCCACGCTGATGATCTCAGAACTTGAAGTGCACGAGCATGAGCGTCGCCGCCATGCTGAGGAACACATGCGAGAGCGCGTTGTGGTTGAACTTGTCCTTGCTGGGAGCCCATACGAGGCCCTGGATAAGGCCGCCCACGAGCTTGACGCCGTACACGAGCAGCTCGTTGCTCGAGTGGCTCCACTCCCAGTTCCACGTCATGAAGCAGGCGATGGGGCCGAAGACCATCACCGGGATGAAGCCCGCGAAGAGGAACACCGTGTGCATGCTGACGCTGGCCCAGACGGCCAGCACCACGTAGACGACGGCGGCCAGCACGATGATGGAGTAGGCCCAGGCCTCGGGCAGGTGGCGGCTGGCGGCCAGCGACAGCAGCGCGAAGTTGGTGAGGATGGAGCAGGCCAGCACCACGCGCCAGAGCGCGTCGATCATGTTGTCCACGGTGGAGCGGCTGAGGCTGAAGCCGAAGATGCGCGCCGTCTTGACCAGGTGCTTCTCCTGCTTGTGCGCGATGTCGCGCATGGCCTCGAAGGCCACGTGGTGCAGCAGGCCGCCGAGCGCCGCCGAGATGCCCAGCGCCATGAAGTACATGAGGTACCAGGCCAGGTCGCCCTTGTCCGTGGCGGCGAAGAGCCCGATGTACACGGCGAAGGCGAAGCACTGCACGGCCAGCAGGTAGTCGGTGATGAAGCAGGCCGGCTGCGCGTCCCACTCCTCGCCCGTGGTGGAGCGGTAGGCCCAGAGCGACCAGTTCTCGAGCTCCGCCACGGCCTGGCGACACGCCTGCGCCACGGTGGCGGCGGTGGCGGACGCCGTGCGCTTGCGCTGCGTCAATGCCTCCTGCTGCTGCATCTGCGTCTGGGTCTGCACTTCCGCGCTCATGTGGGTGGTCAGTTTCGACGGCTGCGTGCGACTTATGTGTGCTGGAGGTGGCGGATTTGATACTGAAAATAGGCCAGGAAACGGGAGGCCCCAGACTAAAGGGCCTTAGACCAATCACAGCGCGGCTAATAGAGACACTGCGACACTAGCGTAGGTTCAAATCGCGTTCGAGGACGAATTGAGCTTCCGAGCGTATTCCGTTCGGGATCGCTCCGAAGCACAGTGCGCTTCCTTCTCAATGAAGACGCCGCGTGTGGTGTCTATGAGAGTGTATGGCAACGCGCCGGCCGCATTGCCGCGAGGCTGCGAGTTTCGGTGGTCCTCCGCACTTGAGCTCGCGTCTGTTTTTTGCCAGCTAAAATAGCAAGTTGAAGCCGATAAATGAATCTAAAGATGCCGGACGATACAGTTGCTGCTGCCAATTGATGGACACCAGCCAACGCTCGACGGATGGATGCTTTTATTGCTCCTTACGGGCGGATCTGCTGGTAGCTGTAGAACTTGCGGCGGCGCTGCAGTCGCGCGAGCTGCACGCTGCACGCAAAAGCCACGACCGACAGGACAACGGCCACGACGAACACGGGGCCGAAACATTCCGTACCGAAGCACTTCTCGACGCCGTCGACGGTGCGCGTGGACGTCGAGTGCTGATACACGTACGACGCCAATGGACTGAAGAAGAGAGGGTACCCTACGCAGTTGGCGAGACTCAAAAGCCCGAAGTTCTTGCCAAAGTGCTGCAGACCGAACTCCTCGCGGATGATCACTGGGAACGTGCCGAACATGACCCCCTCCGAGAAGCCTGCCATGGCCACGGGCAGCAGCAACCAGCTCGGTGGCACCGAAAGGAATACAACCTGCGTGATGGCAGTGAACAGCGCGGAAGCGCCGGCGAAGTACGCGCGCGGGTATCGTGTCAATAAGAGATCGGAGACGGCGCCGGTCGCGAGGCGACCCAATGTGTTCACGATGGAGAATAGCGCCACCATGAACGGAACCTGCTCCACTGGCCCACCCAGCGACTCCACGATAAAAGATACGTTTGACATGACCAGCAAGCCTGCGCCGATGACAATCATCACCGGGATGAAGAGCATCCAGAACCGCACATCCGTCAGCAGAGCCACGCCCGTGATGTCGACGGGTTTTTCGCTGGCGGCGCCGTTCACCTGCCCATCCGACGACGTGCTTGTGCTGCCGAGACCGAACTCAACGCTTCCGGATCTCCTTTTCTTGATGGTGCTTTCTTCACACGCAAGCGGGCGAGCAAAGACACACCAGCCGAAGACGCAGGCAGCTAGGAGGTAGTTCCCCACGAAGAGGAAGTAGCCGGGTACGTCGCTGCTGTGGAAACCCTCGTGGAACACAAACGCGAAGAAGGCGCCTCCACAGCTGTACGCCGACGTGAGCGCTGCCATGACCTTGCCGCGGTTTTCGTCCCCAAAAAGCGACTCATTAGGCACGATGGACGAGAAGACGCAGAACGAGCTGAGCAGTCCAAACAGCAGCATGGCGCTCCCCATTCCCAGCGGACTCAGGCTCTCCGGAGCGAACTGTAGCGCCGTGAACATGGCCAGGTGAATTACCAGCATTGCGCTCCCACTCAGCAGCACGCTCGTGTACGGACCAAGCCGGTCGAAGATCACGCCTGGGAAGTAGCTCATGTACGTTCCTAGCATGGTCATCGAGGAGATCGTGGAGATGCCTCCTTGCGTGAAGTGCAGCAGCGTCTTGAGCTGCGCATTCCACGCCGATAGCGCGTACGTCGACCCCACGCCGAGCATGAGCAGCACCCCGGCGAGCAGGCTGCAGGACCGGCGAAGCAGCGTTGGCGACGCCACCGTCGAGCGCATGATTGCCACTGAACCGGAGATTTTGGTAGGATTGGCTACACCTCTGCCACGCAAAGATGGTACATGGCTACATTGTCAAGTGGCTTGAAAGTATCTTCGAGCTGCATTTACGTTAAGCGGACGTAGCTCTGGCGTGCCGCGAAGCGGAGACTCGCGGCCAGCGACACCACGCTCAGCGCCACTACCAACAGGAACACGGGTCGGAAGCACTCTTCACCGATGCACTTCTGGACGCCATCCACGCGCTCTGCCGACATACTGTACACGAAGGAGCCTACGGGACTGTAGAACAACGGGAAGCCGAGCGCGTTGGCGACGCTGATGAGACCAAAATTCTTCCCGAAGTGGCGCGCACCGAAGGTCTCTCGCGTTAAGACCGGGAAGGCAGCGAACATGACGCCGTCAGCGATGCCTGACAGCGTGATGGGGACAGCTAGGTACGCGCGCGGAATGACCAGGAACAGCGTGTGGATCGCGCCAACGAGGACGGACGCCATACTGACTAAGTAGATACGCGGGCAGTGATCCAGCACGCTGTCGGACACGATACCGGCCACGACGCGGCCGCAGCAGTTGCCGACGGAAAACAACGCCACCATCGTAGGGATTTGCCCCATCGGGCCGCCCAGCGACTCCACAATAAAGGCAATGTTGGCCATGATAAACAGCGACGACCCCACCAAAATGAAGACAGTGGCGAAAAGCAGCCAGAAGCGCGAGTCAGCCAGGATCTCGCGACCGGTAATATCGGGCTGCACAGTGGGAACCAGCTTGCAGTTCTCATCCAGGTCCGCACTCGTCCTCGCCGTCCTCTCCGGTGGCATAAATTCTTCGAGGGCATGAATGGGTGGAGCGACCGCAACCGCGTGTGCCGGATCCTCTCTACCAGGCCGATACAACGTCACCCATGCCAGCAGAAACACGGCAAGCATTAAACACCCCATGAACCGGAAGTACAGCGGCACTTGCCCGTCGAAGTTGTGCTCGTAAAGCTCGGCGAACAGTGCTGCACCGGCGCTGAAGGCCGCGAACTCCAGTGCCATGATCTTACCGCGATGTTCAGGCCCGAAGAGATCTTCGTTGGGCCCCAGCGCCGCGAACACGCCGAAGTTGGTTGCCTGACCGAGCACAGCAAAGGCGACACCCACGCCCAGCGGCGTCAAGGCCTCGGGGAATGCCTCTAGACCGGTGTACAGCCCCGTGTAGATGCCTGCAAGCAAGAGTCCGCCGAGCAAGACGCTGCGGTGGGCGCCGATGCGGTCGAAGACGTAGCCAGGACTCACGGAGAAGTAGGCGCCGAAGGACGCCATCGAGCACACGAGCGAGATGCCCGCCTCGGAGAAGCCCAGCAGCGCGCGGAGCTGCGCGTTCCAGACGGAGATCGAGTGGTTCGAGCCCACGCTCCCCATGAGCAGGAGCCCGGCCAGCACGCTGGCGAGGCGCCGGCATCGGTCCCAGTCGCACCACATCAGCGCCATTACGGGAGACTTTGGTACAGTGAGCCTCTCGTGTGTCAGGCGATCGATGATTGGCTCGGCTGGCGCTATTCTCCGATTAGTCAAAAATGACCGTTGAAGCGGGCCGCAGACTCTGCGGCTCTGCGGCAGAGCTCCTTGGTCACACCTCAAAAGTGGCATTGCTGGTCTTCGTTGTGAATCACAATGTGAACCGACGAATGTCAGCTTGCGCATACAGTACAAAGGTGGCTTCTCCACACATTTTGGCTCGTTGGTGGACACGTCGCGTTTGTTAACCTTTCCTAAGCTTACTTGAGTTGACTGTTGAGCTGCCAGCAAAGCTCTTCCGAAGAGCTTCACCTTTGGAGCCCGCATCCGCGAATACACATGACTCATGATAAAGAAGGGCTGAATGCCGCCGAACTAAAGTTCCGTTTGATATTGGTATTGCCGTACTGGCCCACCTCGAACTGGAGATCTCAAGTCCTAAATCAGCCATTGAAAGTGTGCAACTGAGCTCGGAAGCACGCGGATCGCGCTAGCTGCAGCACTCTAGACTGGAGATATTACACGTCAAGGAACATTTATGGATGGCTAGCTCTTCAACGCCGGACTTACTTAGCTAACTAGCACGTAAGTAAGATGCCAGTGCAGTTGAAGTGGGCCGTACTCACGACCGTCTGTTTTCCTGACGCGCTCAGGAGTTACTCACGGACCTGCAACTTAATGACCTGCCAATATGCATACCCTGAAAGGCATAGAGATCTCTATAAAAGTTTTTAGACTGCATGCACCTTCTATAATTAAACCTGACAGGACAAGACAATAGAGACAGGGCGGACCATCCATCCAGAAACCGTCCACCGGAATACCCCGCTTAAGTACATCTCGGTGCACTACACTTTACGGCCCTCGCCCCATGAAGCTTCGCCTTCTTGGATGTTCTCACTAAGAACCATTTCGCACACCGTTCGCCGAGCTCCAGATCTCATTTATTGAGCTGGCGTCCGGCTTCTTCTCGCGCGGTCTGGGGCCACAAGTCCCCTCGCGATCACGATTTGCCCGCCATTCCATTACTTAATCGACACAAGTGGGACCAAGTCGGCTCTTAATTTAGACCAATGAGCGTCTGCCAATTAGCCCCAGCCCTGAGTACGGAGTGTGGCGTCGCGACCAGATGGGCAAGAAGCCAGCACAGCCAGCACCAATTGGCCGCCCAGCGCGCATTGCTCCACCTCTCGTCGGCCGCGCACTCCATCCTGCCCGCTACCTCGTCGCCATGAAGGTCCGGCGCGGCAGCTCCTCGCGGCTGCGGCAGGTCGCGGGCCTCCTGCTCGCGACGACCGCGCTGGCCTCGGCCAATACGGCGCCCTCGCTCTACGGTGGGTCTCGCTCTACCTCACCCTCTACCCGTCTAACTGATGCGCATCGCCTGTGTGGTCTAATAATGGGTCTGGCTGTTGTTGTGTTGGTGCTCGTGCAGACTACAAGTATGACGGCACCACGACCTACTGCTACTGGATGGACCAGGGCATGCAGGTGTCCAACTTCGACTTCGCCTACGTGCTCCAGGAGGGCACGGGCTCCGACTGCCCGCTCACCGTCTCGCTCGAGCAGGCCACGACCGGCATCATCCTGGCCGGCAGCGAGGTCGAGTACGCCTTCACGGCCACGCTTAACCTCAACGACAACGCCTTCAACCTCACGGAGCTGCAGACTACCGTGCCAGACCCGACCACGGGACTCCCCATGCAGATCGGCCACGCCAACATCCACACGTGCTCGCGCTCCACCGTGTGCGACATCTTCCGCACAGGCTCCAACCGCAAGATCGCGGACCAGGAGACGTCCAACTTCACGAGCGCGGGCACGGCCAGCTTCCGCCAGAAGATCACGTACAGCAGCGCAGGCGAGCGCAACGTGTTCGCGCACATTATTCTGCCGCCCAAGGACTATCTCGAGGAGAGCTACCACTTCATCACGTTCATCACGACCAATGTGGAGGCCAGCTCCACTAGCGCGGCGGACGAAGAGAGCTCGGGTCTCTCTACGGGTGCAACGGTCGGCCTCGTCGTTGGCGCAGTCGCGATCGTGGTAGCCGTGATCATCTCGGTGGTGTTCTACCGCCGCAAACGCCACCCCGGTGACGGCACCGACCACTTCCGCAACAGTGGCTTTGGCCTGCCTGCGTCGTACGCTGCGACCAAGTCCAAGTCGCACCTGGACTGGAATGCCGAGCCCGACGCGCGGGTAGCGTCAAACGGTTCTGGCTGGAAGGACAACTACTCGGCTGGAAATCGCTCCCAGGCCTCCCGTGGACCCGGACTCAACGCCAGCGCTCTTGCCTTTAATACCGACCGTCATAGCCGCCAGAACAAGACAGTCTCGTCGTCGGGATCGCTCCACTCCAGTCGTGGACCTGGTGACGCGGGTATGATGTACGCCAACTACGAGACGCCCATGCAGCGGTCTGGTAACAACTTCAACGCCGTGGACCCCTTCAACCGGTCGCAGTCGATGTACCCCGACGATTCCATGTACGACGATGGCGAGTCCCGGATCGTCGAAGAGGACCCCAACCTCGAGTATGGACGCACCCCTGACCTCGAGACTTTCGGTATCGGTGGTATTCAGGGCCCTTCCTTCGAGAGCGAGACGTCCATGGGAACGTCTTTCGAGTACAACACGGACGACTCTCATTTCGCCCAGCCGACCTTCAACCCGCTGCTCAGTGGTTACGGTCGCGAGTCGGACATGTCGAGCATGGGGGGAACCGACGAGTACAATATGTACGAGCAGCCTCGCACGCGTGGTAACACGCTCGACGCAATGCTTTCGACGGTGCCTGGCGACCAGGGAAGCGAAAGCGGCGGCGTTCGTGACGGCTCGGTATCCTCGATTGGCACGGTAGACTTCACGCAGGACGAGCCCTCTGTTCGATCCGCGAAGCCGATCACGTTTGAGCCTTTGGACGAGACCTTGACTCTGTCGGGCTACGGACGAGCCAAGGAGGGGAACCCCGACCTTGCCAAGTCTAACGAGCTCAACAAAACCAACTCCAGCGAGAACACGGAGTTTGTGCTCCACGACAGCAGCGTCGAGTTCCCTACCTCCAACGCCAACGCCGACTTCGTCAGCACGACTGGCTCGGCCGACATTGACGGAAAGACCGACGTCACCAGCTCCGATTTCGGTGCCACTGGCACCACGGACATCATCAGCAGTTCTGATTACGAGACGAGCAGCAAGGCCGACAGTCACAGCGACTACGACGCAGGCAGCTTCAGCAGCGGCTTGGAGGGCTCGAGTTTCAACTCGGACCTGACCGGCAGCAGCTACGGCACGGGTATGACTGGCTCGAGTTACGGCACCGACGAGACCGGCAAGAGCCTAAACGCTGACCTGGAAGACTCGGCATTAGATGCGACCAAGACGAAAGCTGGCCTCAACGATACGCAGTCAACCTACGAGTTTGACGACAAGTCCTTCCGTGCTTCCGACTCGTTCACCACATCCAATGACGATCCGACGGCTGGCGAGGGCCTTCGCCCGAGACGCGTGTCTTCAGCCGATGGCGAGAGCTACGAGTTCTAGACTTTTCCCGTCCTGGGCAACTAGGTAGACTTTGTACTATCGTTTGTTGATGCGTTCGGTTGCGTGGTGGAAGCCAGGAGGGAGTGGAAGGCACTTGCTGTCTGCCACTGGGATAATGTGGAACGGCAAGGGCGCGAAGGAACGCCTGCAGTGCTTGTGGCCTCGCAGTTTTGCTGGTTCGGTGGTGACATCATTCGAGTTGCAGAGAGTCACGTGGACATTCCGATGCGGAATATGGAGACGACGGCGTACTTCATTTTGTTCTTTCTTCGCGAGGGTTCTCGGGCTCGTCAAGCTTGGCACATTGGGCATGGACAATGACCTGTGGTGGAAGGCTTGGGTGCATGCGAGAGGACTCGAACACTACGCTAGTCGTATTTAAAACTTTTTTGAAACACGAAACACATGAACCTGGAACCATGTCCACTCCTACCGAGAACTATGTGGAGGATGCAAAGCGTTCATGAACCCTGCTGCGTCAACCCGGCACTCCACCCCCCACTATAAATACTGAGTTTCTTTTTGCGTCCTGTTGACGATCGCGTTTGCTGGGATAGTGGTGACAGCACTCACAACCGTCCAACACCTGAATTCAATTATCTCGGAGGGCGGACGACGCGATGAGGGCAAATGAAGTTGGCGCCAGCTTTGGGGTGAAGGAGTCGGAGGTTCAATACGGGGAAGCGCCAACCCTCGCGTCGAGACCAAGTGTCTCCGCTTCAGGCTCACGTGGAGCATTCAGTTGTCGGAGGTGGCGACTGCTGTCAGGAAAGCCAAAAGACGGCGATGCTGTCGGCACAAGAGCCGAACCAAACCTGGCTGAAGTCGCACTTCGAACGGTGCAGCGTCCATCGACAGCCGATGTCGATTCCAAGAACTGGGCCTCAGCAGCGACGCCGTTTGCAACAATACTACCACGAGACACGGTCGTTCCAACAATTTCACGCAAGTCCGTGGCTGCTGCAGTCTTGACGTCCGCTTGTCCACCGGAGAATACGAAGAAGTGGGAGCGTGAAATGACCATTTGCGAGCGAAAGCACGTCAAGGCCATGGGGAGAATGGTCGCAAGGATCTATCGTGGCAAAGGCGTTGGAGAGGACCCCGCAGAGCCTTCCAGAAGGCGAAAAAATCGCGAAAAGCAGGCGCTGAAGGATCACATTTACCTGCCCGTGTTGTGCCAAGCTAGAGCTGGTGGGTCTCGCGACTTGTCACCTCCCCGGGCGTCCAAGTCAGTACAACCATTACCTCAACGGGAAGTTTCTTCTCAAGGTACTGGAGACGCAGTTGAATTACCCGGTGCGTTGGCAGGTATGAAGCTTTTATCATCGCAGCTCGACGAGCTTCGTGCAGAGCTTGACACAACGTCGACACGAACAGAAAGGTTATGGTATTCCCAAGCACAGCGTGCGACCAAGACAGCATACCCCCGCCCCAGCCAGACATCTCGTATCCAAATCTGTAGAATCGGGCAACCCGAGTCGGGTAGCAGCTCTAGCAGTCTCGAGACGCTTTTATTGCGCGTACTAGAGCGACCTCCAGCCTGTCCGGATGGGTATCAGGCGGACCACGAAGAGAGCACGTTAGACTCATGCGACGGAGCCAAAACAAAGTCCCTGGACAGCAGAAGTACCAATACCAGTGAAGACGATTTGCTGCTTCTGCTCAACGCACTTGACTCAACCAGTCAAACATCATCAACAAACAGTATAGCAAGTTCAGACTTCACCGTCACCAGCGAGGATTGAAAGGGATTTGTTGATAGCGATCGGAGTCGTGTATACGCTGAAGAGCCACCCAAATTTACATGACAAGTCGAACAGGGAGTCGCCATGGAGCGCGATGAATCAATCCCGGTTCTGTCGACCAAGCGGCCGAACAATGAACAGCTCAGCTCTGCCACGGCTCTCGCAGGTACCATGTCGAAGAACCGCAAGCAGAAGCCGGCGAGTGCCTATCAGTATTACCAGAAACTAGTTCAGGATTTTGATTCACTTGAGCGGGAAATGGAGAGTCACCAAGAGGAACAAAGCGAGCTGGAGGCACAACTAGAGCGTGCCCAGGCTAAAGCCCGAGCGTTGCAAGCTGAGGACCAGCAATTCCAGCGAGTTCAATGGGAGCGGGAGCGTGATCGGCAGCTGGAAATGTTTGTTCAGCAGCGCGCCACACTCGACACTCTACGTTCCCAAACGGAGGCCTTAGAAGCACAAGAGCTACGTCTTCAAGCTGAGATGGAGGTACTTCACGAGAAACAACAAGAAACCAGCGAGACTGAAGCTCGCTGCATCCGCCGCCTTGTTCATGAACGGACAACACTACTCGAAGACGAGCTGGCTAAAGGGAAGCTGGATCTGGACTATATCACCCAAGTTGTCACCTCTGCACGCCGCCAAGAGCTCAAGCAGGAGGCTCAGCGAGAAACGGATCACAACGCCATGTCCTCCGTTAAGAACCTCGTGCAGAATGTTCAGGACCGCAGACGGCGCGACTTCGAAGTGGCAGAAGCTAATTTCCAAGCCCGAATGCGCTCGTTCCAACTGGAGAAGGAGGCTTTAGCTAAGAAAGCCAAGGAACTGCGGGTGACCAAGCAGCGAGCGATCCAGATTTTATCGCAAAATCAACAACAAGTGATTAAAGGATTTTTCGATGCACCTGCAGTGATTCATCAGCGCGAAGAGAAAGCGCGGGCAGCACCAACTCTAGATTTTGGCGAGATCTTGCAGTCTCTCAATCAGAGCGGCGCGCAAGTGGAACAGATCCAAACCATTGACTCCGAAAGGAACTCGGGTCGTCGTGAGCTTGCAGACGCTTTACAGGACGCACGCATGACGCTGGAACAGGGGAGCCAACGCGTTGAAGCAATCAAGAAGAGCTTGTTAGACCGGAAGAACGAAGCTCAAAAGCTGGGTATCGCAGTACGGGCCAACACAAGCGGGTACGATGGTATGTGGGGCGTTGAGTCGTACGCTCCTCGGCAGTACGAAATGGTTTACTTTATACGCGGACTCGTGTTTGCGTGTATGGATGCTGCTATAACTGAAGTCACTACTCAACCCGCGAAAGAGCTTCTTGAATTTGAGGTAAGGCGTTGGAGTGATACACACTTCAGTGTCGAACGGGATCGTGATCGCGAAAGAATTGTGCGATTCGCAAGAGAAGCGCTTGATAATTTGATGGACGAGGTGGTCACTGAGATTGCTGCGGACATTCGCCTGGAGTTTGAATCTAGTTCTCATTGTGTTCGGAGTGTTGTCACGAACGCACTGAAGGCCGTTTTGTTTCCGACTCCTGCACACAACCTTGCCTCACCACAAGCCAAGAAAGCGATCGCTAAATCTCAAGCCACGGTTCCTGCTTCAACTAGACCACCCACACTACGATCATCGTTGTTTGGATCCTCATTCGAACATCTTCGGGACCTCCGAAATTGGCGGAAGGGGTCAAACTCGACCATGGTCCTGCATCAAACCTCTCTACCGATTTCACAGCAACCTCCAGCAACGGTAGTAACTCCATCCCCAGTGGCGACGAAGAGCCCTGCGAAGAAAACATTTGGCATTTTCAGCTCATCAAAAGGAGCTGAGGCTACTTTATCGAAAGAAGGAGTCCCCCCTCGGACCCAAAGCTTCACCCCCGCATCTATAGAAGTTATCCCGTTTCTTTCAGTTGATGGTCCTAAATCCCCACTATCGTCTGCTACCGTTGCCATGGATTTTTGGGAAAACAAGCCGCTCGTACATTCGCGAACAATTATGGTACCGTCGTCGTTGGGCTATTCAACGTGCTTGCACGTATCCGGAAAAGGTGATCTGCTCATCTGCGGTACAACCGAAGGTGGGCTAATAATCTGGGATCTGCTGCCTGATCCCCCAACGATACTGCGTATCTGGTCGCCTCCAAAGGCCGAACGCTCGCGAATTACTCGAGTTGTACTCAGTGCTGATTCTCAAGTGATGCTGGCATTCTTCCGGCGTCGAGCCGGCTGTGTTTTTGCTATCAACCCGTCGGTTCGGGTCAGCAACTCGGCTCCACCAGCAAAATCCATGCAAGCCATGCACTCTGAAAATTGTTTCCCTGCTGAAGCTACAAAGTTCAAGCCAATTACTCTAGAACTTTTAGTGCAGCTTTCGGCGACCGATGCTCTTGCTGAACTGCCATTTCCCTCTGATCTACGCGAGCGTGCTCCAAATGCAGTTGCGAAGGACCCCGCCACTGGCTGGCCAGCCGCAGAATTGAGTTGTGGGTCTTTTTTTGCCTCGGCTTCACTAACTGGGATCACAGCGTGCAGTACCAGCATACTATGCGGAGCTTCCACGGGAGACTTGTTGAAATTTAACTTGCAACCGCAACGAGTAACAACGGGATTACGATTGCGCGCCATTCAAGCGAAATTTGACTCACCAGGCCCGGACGCCGATGAGGCTCTCGATACGAAGACCATTCGGCGGGAGCTTTTCCGGGGGCACCGACGAGTTATACTTTTTGCGTCTTCCATTAGTCGAAAGGACGAGGAATCGAAAGCACTCGAGATTCTGAGTGTGGACCAGGATGGCATATTGTGCGTGTGGAAGTACACCGCTAAAGAATTTACCGGATTTGGGTGGTTCAAGCCCACTTTGAAGCTGCGATTGAAACTTTCAGGTTCGGAAACCACCCCTTCCGTTCCTACATCGTCAGCACCTAGTGCTTCAAAACAGCCTCCATCTAAGCAAGGGGATTCGCAAGGCGAGGTGCTGCAAGTTGGCTTGACGCCAGACGATGCCCGACTTGTGTTCATGGTATTCTACGGCGATTCAACGAAGAAAGAAGTCACAGGAACGCTTCGCTTTTCACAACTTCTCACTGCATCCTTGAAACTGGATCCAGTACAATTCGAGGTGGGCTTCACTGCGGGCGACGGAGCGCCTCGATTCGCAGTTACCACAAACTTTCTGTTCTTGTTGGCTAATAACTGCGTGCGCGTATATACCCTGCGCACAGGCAAGGAGGCACGCGAGCCTATTGCACTCTCTGCTTCTGCTAAGCAGCAGGCTGCCTTCAGCGCTATCAGTTGTAGCAGTTCAAGGCCCAGCTTGTCCGACAAACTTGGATCTCAAACCAAATCAGCAAGTAGACGAAGCGCAGGTTCTACTACGATCACTGTGGCTGTGTCTAGTGACCAGCACCCTCGTCTCCTTGTATACTCGTTCACTACTCCACAAAATTATGAGATGAAACTTAAATTCAAACGTGAACGATGAGCCAACACTTTGCTTTATTGTGTTCCACTCACGGAGACCACGCACTCAACTGGTACTTGTCTAGGAGCTCCGGCGTCTGCGCATATTTTGTCTGAAAGGGACTGCCCGTAAGCAGTCGAACGCAGTCATCTACATCTAGTGGAGTGGCGTCACCGCTTAAGTCGTTGAACAGAAAGAAGGTCGTGTTGGCCGGCAACGATAAGCGCAGGCCACGTGAAAAAACTTGCCCAAGCTTGCTCTTCACACTCTTCAGTGCTTCTGGTGACTCCGTTATCACGTTGACTGCGAGGATACCGTGTGGGGCAAGTAGGCGCTTTGCCATTTGCAAGAAGGCCGACTCCAGCATCGCAAGCGGGGGTGCTCGCACCCCACCGCAGCTCGCTCCAGCCTCAACATCCAGCAGTACCATGTCGAGCAGACCATCCCTCTCTTGCTTCGCGAGAAAATCTTCACCCATTTCTTCGTGAATCACAAGTCTCGGGTCACGTTGCTGGGCTGCCCCAACGCCGAAGAAGCGTCTTGCAATCGCGTTTACCTGACTACTTGGCTCGACGGCATCGATCTGGCCAAGCCCGTTCGATGGATAATGCTCCAGAAGAAACAGAGGCAACGCACATGCTCCTGCACCCAATACGGACACTCGCAACGGTAGATCGCGCTGGGGCAACCACGCAAGGGGCATGCACAGAGCTCTGTGGACATCAAGAGCCAACGTGCTGCGATCGAATTCTGGCTCGGCGTCGGAGTTTTTTTCAGGCATCTTGGTAAGAGCGACTTCGCTCTGTGTCAAGTGCAAGCGATCATTGAACACAAAGCTCCGCGTGGGCTTCGATGTACCTTCAAAGGAACTATCCAGAACAGTAACCTCATCATCACTGAAGACAATCCGCCTCGAAAACTTTTCGAAGAACTCAGCCTTGTACTGCGCGACAAACTCCGGCTCAACCTCCTCCCGCAAGTCACACAGCATTTGCTGCAGTTCGTCGTAGGTGTAGTTCTCGCCTGATCGGTGAATCTAGCATCCAATCCACAACAGTTATCAGCTCCATATCTTCCCACCACGATTTTCCAATAGTGCAAACCTACATCGTGCAGAATCGTCTCCGGTATGACGTCGTCAAAGGAATAGGCTGGGATTGTCTCGCCCTCTTCCTTTTCCTTCCCTTCCTCCGAAATGTGGATGCCTTCACAGTCTGCTGCCGCAAGCTGCCAGTCATAGTCGGACACGAGATGCTGCGGCCACCACGGAAACGTTCGACACTGCGTCGGCCTCGCTGCATCAAACGCCCACAAATCACAGACGAGGGCGAGCATTAGTGTCAAGTTTGGCTGTCATTTGAGGGGGAATATAAATGAGACCTTGGTAGACAGAACACTTGGACCCTCGTAAGAAAATACACTGGCGATCGTCAGGGGTTTGCTTGAGCACCAAATGTGTCTCCTTTTGTCCACCAATGTCCTCCTCGACTCGACGCGTGTAGCTTCGCTTGAACTCGACCACAGACAAATCTGTGGCTGCGGCCAGCTCCTGCAGCTCGCGCTCGTTCACGCGCACGCGGCCGCCACTGCCTGTGCAGCACTTGCCACAGCCCGTGCAGCGGAAACTGAGCCGCACTTCCTCACGACTCGCTGACCAGCTCTGCAGACCACGCGCACGCAGCGTCGGCGGCGCCAACTTGGGCCATCGGTGCATATTTTGTTTTCAAAATGTTTGGTTTCCGATGCTCAATTTTTTGTTAGCAGCCAAATTTAGGTGATGCAATGTTAAAATTCGGTTTATTATTTATGACAATAGGAAAGAGTCTGTACTGTACTACACCTTTGCCACCTCAAACCGACCAAAGTTCAACACAAAGTGAACAGCACTGAAATTTTCTATTTTCATTTCAAAAATAGAATTAGAAATAGAAACTCAAAACTTTGACTTTGAATGCTGTACACACCAAAGTGGTCAAGTTCCGTACACCATCGGCTCACCGCGCTTCGCAGCGGCGACTGCCCGGGCGCAGTGAAGCGCCATCTTGTTCACAAGGCGTAGGTCCATGCAGTTCATGCAAACCTCCGCAGCTTGCTCCAGCAGCTGCATGCGCAGCTCGGTCGTGGTCAGGGTGCACTGAGCATGTCGTCGTGACTAAGCGCGAGGTAGCGCTTGATCGCAGCTTTCAGCACGCTGAAGCAGCCTGTAATAGAATCGCACAAGCCAAGCGTTTGTATGAGCCCATAGAGTAGCAATAGAAGGGGAAAACGCACCTTCAATCGGGTTGCACATAGGAGCGTACGGCGCAAGTCGGAGGAGCCCAAGGTCGTCAAGCTCGCGCACCAGCTCCTCGGTCTGGCTGTGGGCCGGGGCATTGTCAAGTACAATGACAACCGGCTTGCCAGCAAAGTGCTGCTGGTAGGTGGGGTGCGCCTTGGCAGCGTCATAGACAGCGTCGACGAACGCAGCGTTCTCCTCCATCTTGATGCTCCCGCACTGGGTCTCGTAGTGCAGCAGACCGACCTCGGTAGAGACCGCGCACTGTATTTGCAGGTTCTTGCCCTTGCTGGGCGGCAGCTTCACGATGGCGCGCTTGCCCTTGAGCGCACGGCCCTGCGTGCGTCTGCAGTATAGGTTGTAGTTTGTTTCATCGTAGTACACAATGAACGCACCTTCAGCACTGTACCTATGCAAGTCAAGGGCGAACTGCTTGTGCTTCTGAACATTGACTTCATTATTGCAAGTTGCAGGCTCGACTCGCACCTACATTCGTATCATAGTGTTATATCGATACATAGGTTCCGTAATGCTAGCATACCAACAACACCATCGACATACCTGCTTGACTGTGTACAGTTGGCCCGTGAGCTTCTGCCTGATCAAGGACGTGCTCAAATCCACGCCAAAATCGACCCACACCATCGTATTCAGCTGCTCCAGTGTGAGCAAGCAGTTGGCCTCTACGTAGTCGACCAGCGCTGCCTCAATCTCTGGAGTGCACTTGATATTGGCGGCTCGAGAGCCACCGCGCTGCTTCACCTCCGGACTCCCGCTCACGACGATGCGGCGAGCAGTACTCCGGGGGATGCCATTGTGCTTGGCGACAAGCTCCCAGTCTTCTCCCTGCTGGTGAGCGTCTAAGACGCGCGCGCGAGCCGCGAGGCTGTGCTTCGGCTCCTTAGGCATGAGCCAGTCGAGGTGAAGTGCAAAGAGACAGCTCTCTGAGTGCTGGTGGGCGCGAATTCTACTCTCCAGTCGTTCTGAATTGCTGGTGGGCGCGCGCGGGTCTCCTCATCCAGTCGTAGTCCGTTTGAACTTTAAAAATTCCACTTTGACGTGAAACCTAAAAATAAAAAATGACATTTGAATTTCCATCGTTATATTTTGCCAAATTGAATTGCACTAAGACCACCTTGAAGTGGCAAATGTGTAGTCGTTGTCTGTACTACGACAACGACTAGGGCTCAGCGCACCGCTACGCAGGCGCTTCGCCATGGTTATTAGGGACTTAGACAATGGTAGGGCGCCCCCGTTCCGCTCGCGGAGCTCGCTGCACTACTCGCAGCGTGGGGCCGAGTAATTGATACAGTCCGGCCCTGCGGGCCCTGAAGTTCGTACTCATGAGATAAAACGTATTTTTGTCCAATGAAAATTTTGTGGATTGTGGGCGTGACGAACAGGGAAACTGCTATAAGAAAGGGTGAATATCCACGAGGAACGCGACATTGTCAGCTGAGATTTGTCCGGGTGGGTTTGATAAGATCCGCGGGTGGGTGGGTTTAGGTTTTGTTTTTTTAGGACCCGATGACGTCATGGCTCGTTGCTGGGAACGGGGCCAGGTGAGACCGTCCTCGATACTGTTTCCTTAATGAAATCCTGTCAAATACTCTAAACCGTGGTTTGCCGTGGCTCGCTCCCCACTTATCGCGCAAATTGGCAGGCTAACACTCCCTCTAACCCTATGCAATAGCGTGTTTAGTCCTAGAGACAGAGATAACAGGCAAACGGTTGAGTTCATAGGCTCAGTTTTCAACTTGAACACTTTCCATCACCATAAGCCGCGGAAGGATCCGGTCTGGAATGACGTAGTCGTGGCGGACGATGTCGTCTCGTGTAAGAAGTGCGAGCGTATCATCCACCTGCTGGGAGAGACGCATGTCGAACGCGTCCGCGACCACTTCAAGCGCAAGGGCTCCAAGCGACCTGTAACGAAGCCGATTACAGCTTGCCTTCCACCGGCCCTAAGCCCTGCGAAGCTGACGGCTTTCCAACGACAGTTTGCGCTGTGGTTCTATTCCACGGGTATGACATTCAACAAGGTCAATCACGCAACGCTGGTGAAGGCGATGGCTATCCTTAACCCTGGCGCCGTCCTCCCCACCCCCCGCGAGCTTGCGACCACTTTGCTGTGCGGATCGTGCGGCGAGTTGAAGCTGGTCATGGTGCACCGTGTGGCAGGAAAGAAGTGCGACAAGAGCGTTGTCGACTACATGTTGATATGCGAGGACGAAACCTACTTCCTGGGCTCCGTTGAAGGAGTGGCTGGGCTTGGTTGCGCTCCGGGTCGAATTCCTGAGCTTCTGGCTGACCTCTTCTTCTGGCTGCACGACACGCTGCGGGTCGTGTTGGCGTTCTAAGCGTCTTTCGCGCCGATGCTGGTTGCGTAGGCCCCGCCGTATGGCCGCAACCAGGCCCGGAAACTGGCGGGCGAAGCAGATGGGGGTCCCTATGTGACGTCTGAGGGATGCGGCATGTCGAAAGGGGATCAGGCACCGGGGGCAGGTGAACACCATTTAGGAAATGAAGTATGTAGGCTGTCTGGAAGGTGTGCCGAGATCAGTCCTCGATTTTTAGGAGCCCTTAAATAGTCCTCTGTGCTCATTCTATTTAAAAACCCGCAATTTTGATGAAACGGGCGGGCGGGTGTTTTGCAAAACCCCAAAAAACCTTCATCCCAATTTTCGAACCCTGGATATTGTGCGTCGCATCTGCAGGAAGTCGGCGTGGAGGAAGTGATCCTGCAAACGCGGCACCGCTTAGGTGTAACGGCAGCAGAGGGCGAAGCTTCTAAGCTTTACTGACCATAGGCGCACCTGCACTATTGCCCCGCACTGGTCTGACATGATGAGCGTCCTGCAATTATTATATATAAGATTTAAACTGGTCTGACATAATGAACGTCCTACAATTACTACACTGCAGGACGCTCATATGTCAGACCAGTTCAAGTCTTACGTCAAGGAAGTCTTGTCCGGTCACCGCAAAAGCCACGTGTACACTCTTGAAATCGACAGCATGTTGAAGGGCATGCGGTGCATGCGCCAATGGGTTAGACACTAGAAGAGCTTTGTCGACCCTACCAAATGTGCGTGCACCAACCGTATTCAGGGTGCTTAGGAAGCTAAAATCAAAGCACGCGTCAAGAGCGAACGAGGTATGTTGAAGACTAAGGTACTTAGTTTTCCTAGACGAATGTCTCTGGCATACGTAGTTCTTTGACCAAAGTAAGAGAACTACGTCGAGTTAGTACTTCCACGGGCTGGTGGTCTGCATCAGCCTTTGTAGGTCATGGCTACACAATTTAACTGACAACTATGTTTTTTTTGTTGGTTAAGTACCTTTTCCAGATTGACGTACAGGTTCGGAGTTGTACTACAGGTGTGCCGTGGCCACGCACCCTCCAGGACAAACAAGGGGCAAGGACGCAAGGTACTCTTTCCTGACGTCCCTGTCATTGTCGCTTGTATACAAGACACGGGGTCAGATGAAAACGTAAGTTTATTTTACTGGTATTCTGGATAGACATCATTCTAGTGTATTTTGTTTGTAGTGTAGGCTCTCACGATACGAGACATCCTGGAGCACATATGGCAGATCGAGCCCGTCTGGGTCACGAGGTATCATGGAACACATGTGGCAGATCGAGCCCGTGTGGACCCACGCAAGTGGGTACGCCAGCAACATACATGCTTAGGGAACACATAGCTAGTGGCGAGGAAGGCAGGCGTCGCAGCACTGCAGTCTCCGTCGCCACAAGAAACCCACGCGCAACGTCGCTTGAAGGCAGGCACCAGGTTTATGCGAAACTGCCTGGCGCCGGGAAGCTAGCACACAACCTGCACAAGATTACAACGTACATATATAGGATTACCAAAACATTAAAAAAGCACTGGCATTGAGTATAGGTAAGCCCAGCTTCTAGAACGCTACTAGTGGAAGGCCTAAGGCTTGTAGCCAACCCAAAGACTTACAGAGATCAATCTCACTTTGTACTTATCCGCGAACAACCAAGCAACGCCAACTTCTCAACGTACTTTCGGTATGACAGACCCCATTTGGTAGCACTTGTTGGTCCCCTCGCAACAGTGATTTGCTCAACCTTGGAGAAGTCTTCGGACACCGGCTGGGGATTCGCTTCTGACTGCGCTTCCCCAACCTCGTAGAGGGCTTCGGGCACCGGTAGACATAGATGATTGGCCATGATTCAAACCCACCCGACATTTGTCAGGGAAACGTCAGTATAGGTACGAGGCACCATTTGTAGCGGCGCACTCGATCCAGTCCGGCTTTAGGGTTCAGCGGTTAGGGGCGGTGCAGTCCGCTCTGAGTTGCATGTTTGCTTGGATGTCGGGTCATAATGGTCGTTGCATTGAAAACGCTGTTTCCGTCGTTTTTTTAGAGGCTGAGAGTAATCTATGCCGCTGACACCGACAGCGGCATAGATTACTCTCAGCCTCTAAAAAAACGGTCGCGCACCGACTTCTACCGTCTAATCCGGCACGCAGTGCGGACGATCGACCGACTTCTGTGCCATCTTGCCGAGGTCAAGTCACTCGACAGGGAAAAGCGAAAGACGGTCATCCCTGATCTCTGTCACGCCCAGCGTAAACTCGGCAATACAACAGGTCTCGTCAACCTCGGTGCAGCCAGAGTGCTAGACCCTCGTACCACCCGTCAGCAACTCGAGCACGACAATCGTCTACATGACAGCAAGATGGCTCGACGCAAGCGTAGTCTAGCTACTGTGAAAGAGCTGATTAACTTGTCTAACAAGCAGCAAACACGTTTTAGCGACGTTTGCTTTCGACAATTTATTGTAGTGTGTGAAAATGAATACCTTTGCGGCTATAACGTTTTAGAAGGGATTAGCTCTGTTACTAATTAGGCTTTGGGTCAAGGCCTCCGCGTGGGAAACGAAGACGAACAAGATGGCGGAAGTCTAAGCAAGGAGTGCTGTAGCTGCTACGCCCCGAAGTTACGCGCCCAAACACGAACTTCACCTCTCTCTAATTCACTTCACAGCTCACTCTACGCAAAGCCATCCTGGCAAAACTTCCCGCCCGGGCTCGCAACACATTGGTGGCTCCGGCCAGCAAATCTGGAGCCACATCGTCATTGTTTCTTGCCCAGCACTTCTGACCGACTGAGAAAGCAAGTCAGGGCGATGCGAAGGCCCGGGTTTGCTTGCTCGAGGCCAGAGACGCTATTGTCGCGTGACCGCTACCCTAGAGGGTCAGCAAGTCACACCGAACATGCATATAGGCAAAAAGAAAAGAAACCCGAAACATTGAACATGCATTTAGTAGGAACGACATGAAAACAACGCAAAGAGATGAGGGTAGGCGCACAGGTACGGAATACAAACAGAAATACGCAAATGTCGTCTAGGAGCAAAGCTAGCCATGGATGTTAGGCTAGCGATAAGGATTCATTTTCAAATATACCAAGAACCTCGCACATCGACACCAACAACCGAGATTACACTTCTTCACTGACCAACACTCGCTTCAACTTCAACGACCCACACTCTCGAGCCAAGGGCTTCTGGCCTACAGTGTGTAGACCCTCGTGTGTCGTTCAGAACGACCTGTCTGCACATCTTGTTGGGGTTTTGAAGGAGCTATGGAACGCTCTTGAAGTCGGCATCCACCATGAATTATTGTAGGAAAGTAGTATTTGGCCGGACACCCTATCCCTATGACAAGCTTGCTACCTCGTTGTAGCCAATCAGCTATTTTTTCCCTATCATTTGAGGCTCAGCGACCTATTTTCATCCAATCGTCGATCATTAGGGTTAGGTTTATTGTGTTCAAACTTATTTCTGGAATCGCCCGGAATTTCCTTGTTCGCGCAAATAAGTAACCATACAAAACTAAAGATGTTTGTCGTTCTAACTCGATAAATTTAATACCGGCCGGTTGTAGCCACTTCCAGACTTGACCAAGACGGAGAGAGGTGATTGTCGTGGTCTCGACACCTTAGCTGGAAGGTCAAGGACGGCTTTAACGACCCAACAAGCGCAGAACGCTGTCGGCCGTCAAGTACATGGAATGTAGAATAGTAGTTCGGTCCAGTAAATTTTATGAAAGATTATGTAGCAATGCTGGTAGATAAGCAATCAAAGGCATGATGTCTACTGGTACTACACTGCACCCTCAGCACCTTGGCCGTCCTGCTGCTGCGCGCTCGAGCTGAAGTACCGCCCCAGGTCTTTGGTCTTGCTCACGCGCTCGACGAGCTTCGCCGACTCCATAAGAGCCCACGTTCTCGCTGGTCACCTTCTCCGTCGTATACGTCGACCGAGTCGCCATCGGCAGTCGTCGTCTTGGAGGGAGCGACACTCACTACCGAACCGTGGTGCCGGCGGAGAAGCTGTTCGCCTTGCCGCTGTCGCTGGAATCCTCCTATGACGTTACATTGATCTCCTCCACCGTCTCCTCCGTCGTCTTAATAACCTCGGAGACCAACTCTACGCCTCCTCCGTCGTCTCGATCGAGCCGGTCGTCACCTTGATTGTAGTATCCCTCGCCGTCTCCGCGTCTCCGCTACCACGGTGCGCCAGCTCCGTCGTGGCAGCGCCAGCCACATGTGCGCGCGACACCCACCTCAGCCACGGTCGACATCTCCGTCGTCTCGAGCGTCTCGGCGATCTTAGCTGTCTTTTTTCCGTCTGCACTGCCTCCTTCTAATCGCGCAGCCTCTGTCATCATGCTGCGCGGGCCTGCTCATCTCCAGTTTCATCACCTGTCTAGACGTCCTGCTGCTCCTTCTCACCTTCCTGCACTGCATCCAGGAACCCCGCAGTCAAAGTCTCGCCCGCCACGCTCTCCCCCACAGTGCCTGTAGTGTAGCTACACTGCGCGACACAATTTTTCGGACACTCACATTTCTGTCCATATCTCAGCTTCTAGAAAGCGTTACAGCTCGCTATTTAGATATGTTGTATTTATCCGATCAATCTATAGCTGGCATGTGACGCGGAGCTAGATTTTGGAGCGCATAGATAGGTTAGTATACAACTGACACGATTTCGAGCCGCGACAGAGTTTCGGACAATTTTTATCTTGATTAAAGTATGCAATTCAGTGATGACTACATTAAATCAGCTAACCTCCGACAATCATTCTAATACATACTTTAATCAAGATAAAAATTGTCCGAAACTCTGTCGCGTCGAAATCGTGTCAGTTGTATACTAACCTATCTATGCGCTCCAAAATCTAGCTCCGCGTCACATGCCAGCTATAGATTGATCGGATAAGTACAACATATCTAAATAGCGAGCTGTAACGCTTTCTAGAAGCTGAGATATGGACAGAAATGTGAGTGTCCGAAAAATTGTGTCGCGCAGTGTAGTCCTCGCGCTGCTCGCACGTCCGCGTCTGCTGATCCCACGCCGCTCACTCTCACCTCAGCTGGCGATGAACGCGTTCTTGTAGCTCCACCCCGTCGCCAGTGCGTACAACACCACTGTAGCGGGGCTGCCGTAGCTTTAGCGTCAGAGGAAGACGTAACAGACTCACAGAGTCTCAGCTTAAGATCGCCCGTTCTAATACCAGAACGTACGAGTCCGTACACCTTACGGACTCCAAGAGTCAACCCTTAACTCATAACTGTGTAAATCTCAAACTGAATGTATTTCTCTTTGGTGCGGCCATGCCGCCTATGGTGTAAATGTATCCGGTTCACTATCTAGCATAGTGCACCCAGGTCATATGCATAATCAGTGGCTCCGAAGCCATGTACTGATTCTCCACCTGATTTAGGTTAGACAGTGTGTACCCACTTAGTAACCCTTCGGGTAACTCTCGTGTAACCCTGTTACAACCACAGCTGGGCGCTCTGGCAACCTTTGATCTACTTCCGGCCGGCCTAGAGAGCTTATCTTTGCCGCGTACGCCGACCGGGACGCCGCCGAGCACAGCGCGGCGGAGAGAGGCCAGTCGTCTTCAATATTGATGGTGTGGGCGCGATTGGGTGCGCGTCGTAAGTGTTGACGAAGACGTAGCCGCCACTTATCAGCGCACCGTGCCACCGTCGATCATGTCCACGAGTTAGGAGATGCCGCACGCGCTAGGCTCCGACAGCGCTGGCCCACCGCTCCTTCCACTAGCTGTACACGACACATCCTCCGCTTGCTCGGCTGCCGACTGTCCGTCGTGTCACCGCTGCGAGCTTGTCCGAGCATCCCCTCTAAAGAATGAGAGAAATATATCATTACGTAAGTGGAAATATCACACTTTCTGCTGCCGTCCGGAATAAATACGTGGACGCTGATTGGCGCGAGTAATTTTATATGTCGCCAGTGTGTCTCTATTGCAGATTTGACATGTTTCCGGATTCCGGTCCGGAATCTGGCAATTACTGCACCAGTCTGACGACCCTTTTCTCACAAGTCGACAAATCACATACATTGGCTCATCCGTTTGCTTTATCACAATTCACGTAAAACAGCTAGGTAGCAACAGTCGCTTGATGACGACGATTATTAAATTAGCAGCGTATCATGCAAATCATGTTACCACTTTGCATCTTTGTCAGACGAAGACCAGCTCGAGAGGCAGCCGGCGCTGCCGCCACGTCAGGCTCACGAGCAGGTCTTCGAACGTGTCAGCGGCTTTGCATGCTTGTGGCATAGCTCCTCGATGGATCCGCGCTCTGAGGTAGATGATCATCTTGTTCTACAACACAGCGCACTGCAGCGGCTTCCGTTGAACTTCAGCTCGTCGCCTGATGACTTGCCAACCTTAAGGTTTTTCATTACACTTGCAATATTGAAACGAACAGTATTCCCAGAGCAAAGTGGCCGCCACATCATTAAGCGTCCCGATTTGGCAGGGCATGCTTTGCAATATCTCGGTTTGTATGCCATATCGAGAGCTACCGTTTAGATGTATTTTATTATGATCCTACCCCATTGTATTAGGGTTAACAACCCGGGTTTTAAAGCTCCCGATAGGGTTCGCATATAAATTGTGGCACCGCCGACACTGAAGGGCATGTATATGTTAGAGGTTATCCTATATACTGATCTCATGACAACGACTCTTACTTTGTGAGCTGGTTGGATATTCCCGATCAACTTAAGCCATTGCGTTTTTCTTTTCAAAATGTTTGGTTTCCTATGCAGATTTTCGATTGGAAAATTATTGCTAGTACTGTCAATTTAGCGATACAACGTGAAAATCATTTATTTCTTATAACACCAGGAAACATATTACGTTTATCGGGGGCGCTCAGATGTGGAAGCGACAGTAGTGGGTGTGTCGGTTAGGAACATGATTTTAAGGATAATGTGCCGAACCGCTCTGTCTTCCGGCGCATCCTCGAGCCTAGAAACACGTTTTTTCTCGGGAATACACAATTTCTAACACAGGTATTGCTGCCCATTTCATTCGTTTAAAGCCCGATAAGCATTATTGGATGATTCCATTGGATAAATTTTAATCAAAATGACGT